>NW_021938628.1:0-31484 GCF_001715985.3 Manacus vitellinus | reverse complement strand
CAGGAGGTGGGACGGGCCATTGCAGCGCAGGGCTGAAAAAAGGGAACAGCAGCTCTTTCCCTAAGGAAAAAAAGTCTGGATCCTTTGGCTTCAGATGTAGTTGGTGGGCAGCCTGGGCACATCTTGGGGAGCAACACCTCTCTCTGGTGGCACCTTTTGTCTGGCAGGAATCTTCATTTATATTCAATTTTCCAGGAGGTGGGACCGGCCATTGCAGCGTAGGGCTGAAAAAAAGGGAACAGCAGCCCTTTCCACCAGGAAAAAAGTCAGGATCCTTTGGCTTTGAGGTGCAGTTGGGGGGGGCAGCCTGGGCACTTCTTGGGCAGGAAGAGTTTTCTGTGGTGGCACCTTTTGTCTGGCAGGAATATTCATTTATATTACATTTTCCAGGAGGTCGGACCGGCCATTGCAGCGCAGAGCAGAAAAAAATGGAACAGCAGCTCTTTCCACCAGGAAAAAAAGTCTGGAAGCTGTGGCTTTGAGGTGCAGTTTGTGGGGCAGGCTGGGCACTTCCTGGGGCAGGAAGAGTTTTCTGTGATGGTACCTTCTGTGTGGCAGGAATCTTCAGTTGGGTTCAATTTTCCAGCAGGTGGGACCGGCCATTGCAGAGCAGGGCTGAAAAAATGGAACAGCAGCTCTTTCCCTAAAGAAAAAAAAGTCTGGATCCTTTGGTTTTCAGGTGCAGTTGTTGGAGTATCCTGGGCACTTCTTGGGCAGGAAGAGTTTTCTGTGGTGGCACCTTTTGTCAGGAAGAATCTTCATTTGGATTCAATTTTTCACGAGGTGGGACCGGCCATTGCAGCGCAGCGCTGAAAATAGGGAACAGCAGCTCTTTCCACCAGGAAAAAAAGTCTGGAAGCTTTGGCTTTTAGGTGCAGTTGTTGGGGCAGCCTGGGCACTTCTTGGGCAGGAAGAACTTTCTGTGGTGGCACCTTTTGTCTGGCAGGAATATTCAGTTGGAGTAAAGTTTTCTGGAGATGGGCCTGGTCATTGCAGCACAGGACTGAAAAAAGGGAACAGCAGCTCTTTCCACCAGGAAAAAATGTCTGGATCCTTCTGCTTTGAGGTGCAGTTGTTGGGGCCACCTTGGCACTTCTTGGGCAGCAAGAGATTCCTGTGGTGGCACCTTTTGTCTCTGAGGTGTTTGTTCCCTGTTATCGAGTCCCTTATGGCATCAATCACAGAGCACTGGGACTGCTCACAGGGCATGATGAAGGAATACAGCAGCAGTGTGGAAAGAGGAGGTAGAAAAATTCAGTTCTGTATCTAATTGCCTTCCTCAATTAGAGAAATTGCTAATCTTGTGACATGATTTGTACTGGACCCTTCTAAGGATGTACTTTTGCCCACACCCTTTGCTCCAGATGTGCCAGCTACACCAAATGAAACCAGAGAGAATCTCAGCAAAGCCAAAAATCAGCTCTTATGGCACTTGGCACTCTATGGGGTTTGGCACTGGAGCTCAATCTCTCTGGGATGGCTGGTCCAGAACAGTTCATTTAATGAATGGTGCTGTTGCTGAACTTCCCTGGGCATGTTGCAATTGGCTACTGAGGCTGAAAGATTTCCTCAAAGGATTTTTATCTTTTGAAACTACAGGCTGAATTTTAGGGATAAACTCCAGAATTCTGAAAGTGGAAAGTTGATCAAACAGAAAAGACTGTTTCTTCTACAACAGATTTGAAATAGTCCACTTGTAAAAATCACAAAGCTTGAAGTCTACTCAGCAGAGCTGATTCCTCATCTGCACTGATCATCAGCAACTGGCCTCTCTCCTATTTCAGGGTCTCATCTGTGTACACTGGATTAAGGCCTCCTCACTTCTTAAGAAAAGTAGTGTTATAAGCTCACTTTTCTGGCAAGGTTTCCTTAGTAGATGGGTTGAAAAGCAAAACTTTGTTGCCATGACCAACGAATGCAGAGCCCAAGGTGGTTTGTGGTGCTAGCTTTGCTCCACTCTCTAATAACTTCTGTCCAGATCAGTGCTGGCAACAAGAATTCCAGGTTAACGCTTGTTTCATTTTTCAGGCTTTGCATTTCAAGAATGGGGAGTTGTTATTGGAAACTCTGCCATGGCTGTCAGTAACAGCCTTGGAAAACAGTTTTTCTTATTTCTGAGGGAGAAGTTTCCAACCCAGCTTTGGAGTATGCAAATAGTTGAATGACTTGTTGTACAATTGGAAATAAAAATCAATACATTTGCTCTAATTAATGTCTTAACTTATATTTGGCTAAAGAGTTCTTTTCTTGTTACCTTCTTTAAAAAATAGAACCCACAAGCAGAAAGGTGATCTCCTAAAGTGTTGCAACCTTTTAAGTCCACTTGTTGCCACACAACAATAGCATGCCAATATCACATCCAAAGATACAGAATCCAAAGATACACACAAATATATACCTATACATATCTATGTATGTATATCTATCTACCTATACATATCTATACATATCTATACAAATACACACAAGAAAGTCTGGGGTTCCTGATGACAGTTCTACACGGGTAATGAACAGAGGACTGGTTTGATGTGTCATACAACTGTGGGGACCATGAATGTATGTTCTGAGCTTTGATTTACTGTCCTGGTTTGTAACTGCCTGCCTTCCCTTTGGGGGGAACACAGGCCTCTATTTTGCACGGTCTGTTTTGTTTCACTTGGCAGTGTAGACTAGGGGCAGAAGAGTTTTTGGAGCCAAACAGCTCGATCCAGATTCAGTTCCTTTAGTGGTGCCTAAAACTCAGGAGCTGGACTCCACGGTGCCGGTGGGACCCTCCCAACTCAGCACGTTGTTCCATGATTCCATCAAGTCCATCTGTCAGCCCAGCACTGCCCCAGCAACCCCCAAACCACTAAAGCGTGTCAGCCATGGCCAGATGCAGGCGCCTCTGAAACACCTGCCGGGGTGCTGGCTCCGCCTGGGCAACCCATTGCAGTGCCCGAGCCCCCCCGAAAAACACAGCGAGAAACCTTTCTCCAGGAGCTGACCTGAAGCTCCCCTGCCTCAGCCTCGGGCCACGTCCCCCGCTCCTCCCAGCGCAGGCTCCTTTCCAGCAGCCCCCTCGGCAGAAGGCGGCTCAGGGCTCCCCTCTGCCCCCCCGGCCGGCTCCGCTCCGGCCCCGCTCCCGCCACGGCCCCGCTCGGCTCTGCACGGGGAAGGAACGCGCCCAGCCCCGGCCCGACACCCCCGGGGCCGCGCACCGGGGGTCCCTGTCCGGGGGTCACTTGCCAGGGGTTGTTCACCGCGGGTCATTCACCGGGGGTCCCTCCGCAGGGGTCACTTACCTGGGCTTCTCCCCCGCGGGTCGCTCACCGGGTGTCACTTACTGGGGGTCGCTCACCGGGGGTCGGCTCGGGGGGTCCCCCCCCGGGGGCGCACTCGGGGGGCCACTCGCCGGGGGTCTCGGGCGCTGCCCGGGGTCCTGCCCGGGGGGCCGCTCAGCGGCAGCGCTCCCGCGCTCCGCCCCGCCCGCGCCCCCGACCGCAAACCCCACCAAACCGCCCTCTCGGCCCCGCCCCCGCCCCGCCCAAGCCCCGCCTCGCCCCGCCCACTCCGCCGCCTCCCATTGGCTGCGCACGTTCGGCCCTGGAGCGAGGAGCGCGCGGGGAGCGTTGCCTGGAAACCGGCCAGGGAATCCCGGGAATCCTCGAGGCGCCGGCGCTGCCCCCCCACTCCTGGAGCAGCGGCCGGGCCCGCCCGGGGAGCGGGCACTCAGCGCCCGGCTGCGGCCGCCAAAACGGGCAGGGAAGCAGGCGCGCGGGAGGCGGGCTCCGGGCCCGGGCAGCGAGGAGCCCTTAACTGATATTTGGCTAAAGAGTTCTTTTCTTGTTACCTTCTTTAAAAAATAGAACCCACAAGCAGAAAGGCGATCTCCTAAAGTCTTGTAACCTTTTAAGTCCACTTGTTGCCACACAACAACAGCATGCCAATATCACATCCAAAGATTCAGAAACTTACACAGATACACACAAATAGATATCTATACATAGGTATGTGTATATATACATATCTATACAAATACACACAAGAAAGTTTGGGGTTCCTGATGACAGTTCTACATGGGTAACAGCGGACTGGTTTGATGTGTCATACAACTGTGGGGACCATGAATGTAAGCTCTGAGCTTTGCTTTATTCTCCCGGTTTGTAACTGCCTGCCTTCCCTTTGGGGGGAACACAGGCCTCTATTTTGCACGGTCTGTTTTGTTTCACTTGGCAGTGTAGACTAGGGGCAGAAGAGTTTTTGGAGCCAAACAGCTCGATCCAGATTCAGTTCCTTTAGTGGTGCCTAAAACTCAGGAGCTGGACCCCACGGTGCTGGTGGGACCCTCCCAACTCAGCACGTTGTTCCATGATTCCATCAAGTCCATCTGTCAGCCCAGCACTGCCCCAGCAACCCCCAAACCACTAAAGCGTGTCAGCCATGGCCAGATGCAGGCGCCTCTGAAACACCTGCCGGGGTGCTGGCTCCGCCTGGGCAACCCATTGCAGTGCCCGAGCCCCCCCGAAAAACACAGCGAGAAACCTTTGTCCAGGAGCTGACCTGAAGCTCCCCTGCCTCAGCCTCGGGCCACGTCCCCCGCTCCTCCCAGCGCAGGCTCCTTTCCAGCAGCCCCCTCGGCAGAAGGCGGCTCAGGGCTCCCCTCTGCCCCCCCGGCCGGCTCCGCTCCGGCCCCGCTCGGCTCTGCACGGGGAAGGAACGCGCCCAGCCCCGGCCCGACACCCCCGGGGGCCGCGCACCGGGGGACTGTCCCCGGGGCTCACTGCCCGGGGGTCCCTCCTCGGGGGTGACTTACCGGGGCTCCCTCCCCGGGGTCACTTGCCAGGGGTTGTTCACCTCGCGTCATTCACCGGGGGTCCCTCCCCGGGGTTCCATCCCCGGGGGTCACTTGCCAGGGGTTGTTCACCGCGGGTCATTCACCGGGGGTCCCTCCGCAGGGGTCACTTACCGGGGCTTCTTCCCCGCGAGTCGCTCACCGGGTGTCACTTACTGGGGGTCGCTCACCGGGGGTCGCTCACCGGGGGCCGCGCACGGGGGGTCCCTCCCCCGGGGCCGCGCACCGGGGGCCACTCGCCGGGGGTCTCGGGGCCGCTGCCCGGGGTCTCTGCCCGGGGGCCGCTCAGCGGCAGCGCTCCCGCTCCCGGCCCCGCCCCGCCCGCTCCCACCCAAACCCACCAACCGCCCCTCTCGGCCCCGCCCCCGCCCCGCCCAAGCCCCGCCTCGCCCCGCCCACTCCGCCGCCTCCCATTGGCTGCGCACGTTCGGCCCTGGAGCGAGGAGCGCGCGGGGAGCGTTGCCTGGAAACCGGCCAGGGAATCCCGGGAATCCTCGAGGCGCCGGCGCTGCCCCCCCACTCCTGGAGCAGCGGCCGGGCCCGCCCGGGGAGCGGGCACTCAGCGCCCGGCTGCGGCCGCCAAAACGGGCAGGGAAGCAGGCGCGCGGGAGGCGGGCTCCGGGCCCCGGGCAGCGAGGAGCCCTAAAAAGAACAAAAGTGTTGGAAGAGAGGGAACTCATCGCACCGTCACAGAACAGGCTGAGGTGGAAGGGACCCACGAGGAGCGTCGAGTCCGAGCCTTTGCCCGGCACAGCACCGACCCCAAGAGTCACACCGTGTGCCTGAACTCTGCCAGATCACAGTCCAGCATCAGCTTCATGTGCCGTGAGGCCCCACGTGTGTGTTTGCTCCCCGTGTCTGGTGGGAGAGATGACACTGCCTTAGAGTGGAATAAAGATTATCCTAGGCTGGAACTGGCAGCTGTGATAAACTGTATCCCGAGAGCATTTAACTGGTAGCAGTTTGCCCTGGGCTCTAGCTTGCTATTTATTATAGTTATTTGCAGACAGGAAAAGTGAGAGAATTAAAAAATCTCTTTCTCCTTGCCCCCTCCACAACAAGTTGGAGGACATGTGGGTGTTGAAACATAGCTTAACAAACAGTCCAGCCTTGAGAGAGTGGGGAGAGCACAGGGGGGCTCAGTTTAACCGTTTGTCTGGTTTTCTTCCTTTCGAAGGAGGATTTATTTTTCTTAGGTGGGAAATTGCCAAAAATAGACAGCAAAATCAGACTGCAGTTCAGAGATCACACTCTCATCTCCGTGGAACCAGATCAAGAGAATGCTGTGGGTACAGTGAAGCCACCCCTGTACATTTGGGGTGGGCTGGGGAGTGCATGTGAGGCATGGGAGTTGTTGCTCTCCTGTGCAAAAGGTCTATAAGGGTCATGCAGTTACACTGAGCTGGATCCTGCATCCCATTAGGGTTTGTTAGGATACTGTGGGGTTGTTTGTTGAGTGATATGGCACATTCCAACCTTCTGGAGGGGGGGCTTCAAAACTAAATTCAGCCTATGATTCTGTATGGGAGGTACATGGCTTTTGTCTCAGGTTTGATGGGGTAGATCATTACAGCAGCTAAATGGCCTCTACAGGTCTTGATAATAGGGGTTTTTTCTATTCTTTGTATTTAAGAACAGGAATAATTTATAAAAATAGGTTTTCTCAAGAGGGGGAATTCTGCTGGTTGCAGCTGCTGCTGTGGCTGCATTTAGTTTTCACTTCTGGGTTATCTCTGTATCCAAGCAGGTGCCAGGGGCACTACTAAGTTGTTCCACAACATTGATCCATGCATCTTGCATTATGCTGTGTTTATACTGCTTCTTATCCATGAAGGTTTTTTAGTATGAAATTGTAGAAGTGCTTTTTATCTCACTTTAAAAAAAAAAAGGGGGCGGGACACACAGCAAAGATTATCTTGTACAGTTTGGGGTTTGTTTGGAGGAATTGAATGTTTCCCAAGAAAAACACACCATAACTTTCTGATTTTTTCCTCCATCTTGCTTGTGTCCATATTGAGACTGTGTAGGTTTTGGAGACTTTTTCCCCCCAGTTTTTGGGCCACCTTGCCTTCTGATGTCACACAGATCAACCCAGGATGACAGGACACATGGAAGACCTGTGTCCACAAATTCCATGTGCAACCTGCCCAGAGAGTTCTGAATTGCTTTGCACAGCTCTGACCAAGGACTGATGATGGGCATGTGATTTTTAAGAAACAGATCAGTATCAGACTGGAAATGTGTTGATGCACACCTGTTCATTAATACTTTCCCTTAAATGGCCTGTTTTCTGTACAGCATCACTCCTGGGACTCTAGCAGGGGCAGTTTTAAGGCAGCAGATGATTGTAAATAAATTTTCAGAGGTGTTTTGGAGAGTCCCTTATTGCTGTCGGAGGTGGCTGTTGGACAATTCATTTGGGAGGGTGACTTGCAGGCTTTCTTGTAAGAGTGACTCCAGAATTCAGGAGCATTGGCAAGTGCAGTGAGATGAGTCTGAGGCTGTGGATCACATGTAACTGTTTCCTCCCTGCTGTCTTTTAGGATGAAATCCGCAGGGAGATGGTTTATGTGTATCATTCCTTAAGGAACAGGAGAGACACTCCCATGATGGGGACAGATGACACTGGCAGTGAGGATGGCACGGCCCAGGTTTGTTCCTGCAGACACCCCAAAACTTATCTTTCCATGGTGGGTTTTGCTGCATGAGATGAGCTTGCCCAGAATGGCAGCAGGGCCTGGGTTCTGCCGTGATCCTCAGCACCCAGAGCCTTTCTGCCCAGCCCTGCAGTGCCCAGAGGAGCTGAGGCTGCACCACAGAGGCAGTTCAACAGTGGAACTGAGCAATGTGATCTCATGCTTAATTAAACACTCGAGATGTTAACAGGATTTCTGGTGCATGCCTTATGGCCCAGTGAGCAAAGCTACTGGAGCAACTAAAACCAGCTCTTACTGGTGTATCCTTAGCACATCCTCTACTGAGGCTACTGGATAGGCCAGCAGATATTCCCTAGGGATCACTGCCATGCTAAACCCGTGTTAGATTCTGTATCCAATGGAACACACTGCAGGGGTGTTCATTTTAGGGTAGGGTGGGTCAGCACTGTGAGTAAAGACCTACCTTGTTCTGAAATGTACTTTTCAGGTTGTCTCTGTTCCTGCTCGCAGGTACAGTGTGCTTTTGCTGGGTCATAAATCCTTCCTAAGCATGGCTTTGAGCTTTGGAACCTTTATTTCTGCTTTTTTGGCAGTGAGATGCTGTGTCTTAGCTCTGTGATCCGAAACACTCGAATGGCAAAACAGGGCACAGTCTGTCCTTGTCTCGGTAATTACAGCAAGGCTTTTGGCCTGGCACTTATTTTTCTTTGGAAGTAAATCTCACTGGTCCTCCAGAGCTGAGGTTGTACACTGGCACCTGAACAACATGTGCAGATCCCAGAATATTCCTTCTTGCCCTTGAAGACTCCAGGCCTGGGAATGGAGCTCCTCTGTGCTTGTGTCAAACTATATCCAAAGACTGCGTGTGGCAGCTAGAAATAAACTTCTGTGAGCTTCCAGAAATAATGGGTAGGGCTAGGCAAGAGTGTAAGTTTAAGGCTATTTAATTCTTCCATGTGTAAACCACAGGAGAAAGCCACATGCTGTAAACATCCCCACCTCCAAAAGCGTGCTGGAACACGGAATAGAGTTCAGCATTTTCCCTACGAAGATAAAACAGGCCTGGATAAAACCGAGTCTTCTGGAGAATGCTCTCAGTGACACCAGTGCCATGTGGGAAGGGAGCACATTCCTGCTGCTCCCTCCCCACAGCCTCACACACTGCTGTGCAATAAGGACACTGCTCTCAGCTGAAGGATTTTTTTTCTGTTTCTTCTTCCCCAGCAGACTCACGGGCTGCGCTTTCCTTTGTCATACTTGGAAGCACTGAAGCAGATTTGGAGGAGCAGCACTGTTCATGTTAAAGAGCTTAACCTCACCTCAGATGAAGAGAAGGCAAACCTTGCCTTGTCCCTGTGGAGTGAATGTCTGATTGAAGTTCTTTGATGCTTCTGTGAATTAGCTGCTCCTCTACAGGAGTGTTTCTGTCTATTAAGCATCTCCTGAGAGCAAGGCTTATTAAATTACCTTTTTATCCATCCAGCCTCTGGTTTGTGGTGCTGTCTAAACAAATACTTGCTTTTCTTTCCTCAGTTTTAGGAAACTGGGCATGGGGAAAAACAGGTAAGCTGCTCACTGTCTAGTGAGCTACAGTTCCATGTCTGGGGATGCACAAAGTCAATCCTAGTAACACCAATGCTGTGGTATCCCCTTCCATCTGGAGAGCTGCTAAAGTTATACATGGGGCAGGATCCAGAACCTTGGGCATAGAACAGTAACTTGTTTTTTTTCATTTGTAAAGTTCAGCAGCAAGAAAACACGTTTGTTCAGTTTGACTGCCCTGACAGGACAGAAGCTTCTCAGTAGAAGCTGTGTGTGTGTAACAGTTTGTTTGGATACATGTCCGGAATAAAGACAAGTGCCAGAAATATTCAAACACACAAAATATCTTTTATTACAGTGAGAATAATAATAATAGTAATAAACTTAGCAAGAGGAATTAAAAACTAAAAAGGATACAAAATAACTACCTTATCGGGTGGCATTAAAACAAATACTACGAACAGCATTTAATACAGTATTAACTAGTGAAAAGGGATACCAAAAAAGGATCTTAACACAATATTATGGATAACACGATATTGGTTAGTAAAAAGGGAAACTAAAGGAAAAATACCATAAACATAAAAGGGGAGTTAAAGGAACACTAAAAGGATATTAAAAAGTTTGTTCTCTCAGTTGCTTCCTGTCAATAAACTGTGCTTACCCACACAGACAGGCCAGGGCTGCCAGGATCTGCAGCAGCTGGTCGGTGCCCGTGCTTAGCGGGCGTCCCCATGGAACAACACAGTCTCCATGGCAGGATGAGGATCGCTCACCCCAGCAGTCCTGACACCCCATTTTATCAGCTCCACATTACACCACGTAGGGCCAGTACCCAGTATAAGGTGATGCCTGAGTGGCAGCCAAACCCCGCCTGTTCATCACCTGATAGCAACAGTCTGTGCATGCCCTGCTGTAGGGCAAGGGGCCAGCGACCCCTGCCCACAGAATCTTCCTCCCATCATCATCTTTCTCACCCCTATGTATGACCTCTACCACTGTGTTTCAAGGGTAGATGTATCTATCTTGCAATATGTAGCAAAACCAAGGAAGAACTCAGCTCTGATAATAGGGGATATCAGGCTGACTTGCTAAAAAGCACAATGGACCTTACAATTAGCTTGTGCCATGAAGTTACATTGTACCATACTCTGGCTGGTTTCACATCCTAATATGATTCCTTTCTCACGCCTCTATGCTCCATTGATCATCTAATTCAAAAGTACCCCCCTTACATTTGTTTAAATATAAAATGAACCAAGGACAATTTTTGAGAGCTTTGCATTTAGATTTCATTAGTCTGAAGTAGTAAAATAAATGGTCTTGTGTGTATTTTTCTGTATAGAATCATGGACTGGTTTGGGTTGGAAGGGACCTTAAAGGTCTTCTCATTCCACCCCCTGCCATGGGCAGGGACACCTTCCACTAGAGCAGGTTGATCCAAGCTGTCCTTGGACACTTGCAGGGATCCAGGGGCAGCCACAGCTTCTCTGGGAATTCCATCCCTGCCCCTCCAAACCCTCCCAGGGAAGGATTTCTTCCCAGTCTCCCATCTAACCCTGCTCTCTTTCAGTTGAAAAACCATTGCCCCTTGTCCTGTCCCTCCAGGCCCATATCAAAAGTCCCTCTCCCTCCTTTTTAGAAGCCCCCTTCCCTGGTGGGGTGTCTTCAGCTCCTCCCAGGACCTGTGTGTGTCTGTATCTATCTTGTATCTGTCTATATTTATAGACAGGATATATTTTAATACATTTCTATCCATATATTTAGACATAGATATTTACACATTGTAAATATTAATGCACACCTGTCTACACAATGATGATAACTTTGTGTCCAGACCTACCCCTTCCATTCTGTAACCTTTTTGGGGTGTTTATTCCTTGGGATTTCCAGGGTCTCACTTTCAGTGGAGCGGATCTTTCCCACCTGGATCTTTGCTGCATCAACTTCAAGGTGGCCAATCTGAGCCGCTGCAACCTGGCCCGTGCCAGCCTGTGCTGTGCCAGCCTGGAGAGGGCTGACCTGTCAGGCTCTGTGCTGGATGGAAGAGCTGCTGCAGCTTGGGAGGGCTGGGCTTGTGTTAACAGAGAGGAGCTGGAACAAACAGAGGGGTGTAAAACATCGAGTTCTTAAATATATTCTAGAGTTGTTCTGGTTCCCAAAGCTTTTACACTTCCTCCCAGTAATGATTTAATGGGATTGACTCCCAAAGCAGAAATTAAAAGTGTCTTCTTGATTGTCTTTGGTGTTGTTCTTCCGTCTCTCAGTGACTCCTGTCTGTGCCAGTGTGCCAACCTGCCAGGGGTGAAGATGCTGCGCTCCAACGCAGAGGGAGCGTCCCTGAAAGGCTGCAACTCTGAGGACCCATCAGGCCTTCAAGCTAATCTGGAAGGTGAGAAGCTTTTGCCTTGTGAATCTGTGCCAACTGAAGCCTGTGTTTGTGCATTTCTATGGCCCAGAAAAGGTCCAGCTGTGGTTTGTCCAACCCTGAGAAGGGCCCACAAGGGCTGCACTGAGTCTGTGACCATCTCAGCCCCAAATCCCCTTGTCCTCCTCCAATTCACACAGCTCTGAGGCAGCACCAGTGTGCAGCTGCTGTGTTTCTGACTGGTTTTCCTCACAGAACCCCTTTCTGTGTGTGTTCCAGGTGCCAGCCTGAAAGGAGTGGCCATGGAGGGCAGTCAGATGACAGGAATGAACCTCCGAGTTGCAACGCTGAGAAACGCCAAACTAAAGAACTGAAACCTCAGGGGAGCAACGTTGGCAGGAACTGATTTGGAAGTGAGTTGGGATTCATTTTCCATCCTATTCCTTTCTATCCTATGGTCAACTGGTAATTTGGGGGATTGCTGGCTTTTGACTGAGCTCTCCAGCTTCAGAGTACAATGGAGTTCAGGTAAATGGACTTCAAGTAAAGCTGTGAACAGAGTTCTGGGTGCATTCCATTGACACTTCTTTTTCTTTTCCTCTTCAGAATTGTGACCTATCAGGTTGTGACCTCCAGGAAGCCAGTTTGAGGGGCTCTGATGTGAAAGGAGCCATCTCTGAAGAGATGCTGACCCCCCTGCAAACGTCCCAGAGCATCAGATAGGGAAAAGAAGACGTCAAAGAGGAAGGAATCCAAACATTTGTTGTGACTTTCTTCACCTCCTCCCCTTCCTGAGTTAGAAGGAATGGTTATTAGACAACTTCCATTTGCAGTAGTGCCCAAGTAGACTCTTTTTGGTCACTTTTGGGGAGGGAATTTTTGTTTCAGAGGTGGAGAGAGAGAGTTTCTCCCTTTGTGAAGAGAGTGAGGAAGTGGGCTGGTTCTGAAACCAGAAAGTGGGGCTGGTTTGGGGGGAGGGTTCGAGACTTTCATTGTTTAGCATTGCCTGACTTTGGAATGCATTTTAATTTCTAAAGCACAATATATGCAATTCTATTTATTAAGTCTGTCGCTGCAATATGAATAGAAAATGTTATTGCTGTATAGTAGCAAACAAAGTGGAGGTTTCCAGGTAGACAAGTGTCTTTACAGTCAGTGTCTTCATTCCAGCTGGGTGTTAATGCCAGGGGTGGTCACACAGTGCCCACAGGATGTGTTCAGGTCTCTGCTGGGGTGGAAACAGTGGGCAACTGTCCTCAGAGGTCCTAAATTGCTGTGGAGTAGTTGGAGTGCAGGGTTAGAGCAGCTTTATCATCTCAAATGTGCAGAGGAAGCTGCTGCCCCTGCAGGGACCTGCCCAGAGCCCGGATTGAGTTCCCCCTGGAAGATCCCTGGGCAGAAATGGGATGTCTTAGTCAATGCTCTCCAAAGGAGTGTGAAATTGCACTCTCAATCCCAGCTGGGAAGAAAAATTCCCCTGCTTCCACATGTCCTGAGCACTCCAGACTGGAGTTCCTGTAGCTTTTTCCTTCTTTGTTGGGAATTCAATGGACAGAGGAAAACACAGAAGTGTCCCCAAAGCAGAGAGAAGCTCTGGGGCCACAGCACCTGCTCCCCCCTCTTCTCATCCCTTCAGCAGATGAAGAAATGGCTCTCAATGTTTCCCCTCAATGTACTCTGCAAATCCTCCTGGAAAGCATGGGCATAATCCCATTTGCCAGCCAGATCCACTCTGGGCTGCTTAAAGTGACTGTAAAAGCCTCTTGCCTGGGGCCAAGTGCCCCTTCCACACTTGCTTCACCTGTGGAAAAAAGCAGGGAAAGCTGTTTTTTGCGTGAGCACCTTTCATGTCTCAGTGTTTGTGATCTTGGGAATCCTCAGGAACCTGGAACAATGCCAGATTATCTGTTGTCCTAAGATATGTACCTGGAGATTGTTTTGATCTGTGTTTAAATCTTCCTTGAAAATACAACTGATAGAAAACAATGTAAAAAAAAGGAAAAAAAAAAGAAAAAGAGAAAAAGGCAATACATAGAAAAAAAGGGAGGAAAAAGATAAAAAGGAGAAAAAAAGAGAAAAAAAGACAGATAAAACAGGAAAAAATGAGACAAATAATAAAAAAAAATAAAGAAAAAAAGAGAAAAAAAGAAAAAGAGAAAGAAAAAGAAAAAAGGGGGGAAAAGGAAGCAGAAAGAAAAAAGGAAAGGAAAAAAGAAAGAGAAAAGAGAAGGAAAAAAAAAGACAGAAAATCAATAAAACCAAGAAAGTATTATCTTCGCTCACGTGCAAATGGCCGCAATGATCCGCCGCAAGGACTACAACTCCCGTGCTGCCCCGCGCGGCGCGCAGGCGCGTCGGCAGGCGTGCGGAGGCGTGGCCCCGCGCTGATTGGCTGCGGCGGTGTTCTCTAAAGGCGGGGCGCGCGCAGAGCGGGAATCGGTGATGGCGGCGGGTCCTGCCTTTGTCTGTGAGAGCTGGCGGGGGGTGCGGGAGAGCGGGGTCTGGGGATCCCCTCGGGGGCTGCGGGGAGCGCGGCCGTGGGTGGAAGGGCTGGAGGGCTCGGGAGGGTTTAGCGCGGAGGTTCGGGGGTTCTCGGGGGTCAGAGCGCAGGGCCTTGGAACCGTCTCGGGGGCCGCGGGGCCCGGGGGCCTCCCAAGAACCCGGATGTTCGATTCGATTGCCGAGAAAGTCCCTCGGAAAAAACATTCAAAACCACCCAACGAAAAAAAGAACCCTGAAAAAAGGAAAACTGAGAAAAAGGTGAAGGAAAAACTGCAAGGGTCAGGATGATTTTATTGCTTTGGTTCGGTTTTAACTTGGTCTCCTCCTTCTCAGATTCTTTGCTCCCTTCCTTTACAGGAAGTTCTTCTGCTGTTCTGTGGTTTTGTGGTCCGTTAGGGGCTTTTAGGGGTCCCTAAGGAGGTTTTTGAGGGTCTCTGAGGGGGTTTGGTTTCCTGGGGGGACTTAGGGGGAGGTTGAAGGTCCTTGAAGGGGTTTGGGAATCCCTGAGGGAGTTTTGGAGTCTCCGAGGGAATTGGGAGGTCATGGGAGGCTTTGGAAAAGTGACTTTGAAGGAGTTTTGTGGGTTTCTAGGAGGGTTTCAGAAGTCCCAGACGGTTTTGAGGGTCCCTGAGGGGGTTTTTGGGGTCCCTGAAAGGGCCTGGGGATCCCAGGTGGGTTTTGCAGGTCACTGAGAGAGTTTAGGGGGTCCTGGGGGTGGATGAGGTGTCTGAGGGGATTTGTGGGGTCTTTAAGGAGGTTTTGATGGGTCCAGAGGTTGATTTCTGAGGGGATTTCAGGGGTTTTGAGGGGATTTTATGGGGTCTCTGTGTCAGTGGACCGACCCCAGGGAAAGGGGATCCCAATTCCCCCCAAACCCCAGAGACCCCCAAAACTCAGCACACAGAGACCCCAAAGGGAGGGGGGGTCGGGGGTCCCCTAAATCCCAGCAGTGGGGTTTAGGGGGATCTCCCAGCCCTCAGGGGAGGGGTCCTGGGGGTGCCCCTCAAAATGCAGGGGGGAGATGTAGCAGAACTGAGTAAGGGGATCCCAGTGCCCCCAGTATCGCCCAGTGACCTCCCAGTGACCCTCAGTATGGCCCAGTAACCCCCTCAGTGACCATCCAGTGTGTCCCAGTGACCTCCCACTGCCCCCCAGTATGGCCCAGTGAGCACCCAGTAACCCCCAGTATGGCCCAGTAACCTGTCTGTGTCTCCCCTTGTGTCCTGGTAATCCCCCAGTACCTCCCCAGTCCCTCCCAGTGCCCTCCCAGCATCCCTCAGTAACCTCCAGTCCCTCCCACTGCCCCCTGGTTCCCCCCAGTGTGTCCCAGTATCCCCCAGTAATCACCCAGTGTCCCCCAAATCCCCTCAACTGTCCCCAGTGTGTCCCCAGATGCCCTTGGCCTTTCTGTGAGCGTGGGGGGGGCGTTTTTGGTGTCAGAGAGTCCAGGGGGGCTCCTGGGGTGAGATGGAGGGTTGGGGACATCAGGGATGGGGTTTGGGGACAGTGGGGAGGGGTTTGTGGACAGTGGAATTGGGGGTGTCAAGGGGGGAATAATGGCCATGGAGAGGCCCTGGCGATGCTGGAGACACCAGGGTTATCTTGGGGTGTCAAGAGGGGAATTAGGGACACCAAGTGGGTCTTGGGGACACCAAGGGGGATCTCAGGGTTCACCTGCTTGTGGTTCAGCCCCTGCAAAATCCCTTCCAACCCCACCCCAAGAGGGATCACCCGGCACCCTGGGACAGGAACACAGTGGGCTGTACTGGGGGCACTGGGCTGTACTGGGAGGGCACTCAGCGTCCCTGGAGGTGTTGAAGGTGAGAGTGGATGTGGCCTCAGTGCCATGGTCTGAGAAGCACAACGGGGTTGGATTCAGGGTTGGACTTGATGATCTCGGAGGTCTTTTCCAACCCAACTGATTCTGTGATTCTGTGATTGCCACTCCTGTGGCAGCACATGCTTGAGGCTCCATCCCCAGGGTGATAGAGATGTCTGTCCATATCTATCTCTAAGGTTAGTCTGTAAATGTGTGGTGTTAGAAAAGCAGGCTGAGTTGTGGGCTGGTTGTAGAAGGAGAAAGAAGCCCAGAGGCCAGTGCAAGCAGGCAGCCCTCAGCTTGCACCTGATGTCCCCTCCCTGCAGGTTCCTGTCCTTGAGCCCAGGCCCTGAGGTGAGGCTGAGAAGTGGCGCGGAGGTGAGCCCAGAGCTGTCCCTGAGGTGAGGCTGAGAATAAGTGCAAGGCAGAGGTGCTGCTGAGGAAGGAGAGCCCCATGATGGGGCAGAACTGAAGCTGTCAGTGCCCATCCCCGAGCAGGTGCTGTGTCCATCCCCTGTGTGCCAGGTGAGCTGGGGCTTTGCTGCAGAGCTGCGGGCGCTGATTTGAGGGTCTCCAAGTGCTGAGATGGTGGGCACCCAGGAACACAAACTGTGCCTGGCCACGGAGCCTGCAAGGAGGAGCAGAGACAGCCCTGGCAGTGTGGGGGGCCAGGTTGTCCCTGTGCCTTCCCCTGCAGGCCCTGGCTGTCCCTGCTGGGCCCCTGTCCATCCCCATCAGGTCCCTGCCCGTCCCCCGGGCTGAGCTCCCCCCAGGAAGTGCCGTGGAGCTGAAGCTGCTGCCATCCCCCCCTGCAGCCGCTGCCCCAGGCAAGGGAGCAGCAAAGGCAGGGCCAGGAGCAGAGGCAGCAGCAGGGGAGCCCTGGGGGGGCCGGGAAGCTCTTGTGTGGGTCAGGAAAGAGGCGCTGGGCACGAGGCCGGGGCTGTGCTGAGCAGGCCCAGCCCTCACATCCCCCCAGCCAACGCCGGCTGCCCGGGGGGCTTGGGAGGGACCCCCAGCCCGTGTGCCCCACACTGAGCTGGCAGAGAGAGAGCCAAGGGACAGGGCCACGGGCAGGGCCCCGGGTGAGGGACAGGCAGGGCCATTGCAGGGCCACGGTGAGGGCACAGCCTGTGGCAGCAGAGCTGCCCAGGGCCGGGGGCAGCCGGGGGTGTTGGTACCAGGCAGTGGTGGGGCCGAGCAGAGCACGAGGCCTCTTGCAGAGCCCTGGAGCAGCCTCCCACTTGCCAGCCCCGCCCTGGTGGGGTGACACTGTCCCCTCCCTACAGGACACTCCCCCCGAAATCTTCAGGGGGCCTTTTGTGGCTATTCCTGGTTGCTGATTCCTGCTGGGGACCTGAGGGAGCCTCTGCAATCCCATCCATGGGGCACAATCTCCTCTGCAGAGCTTGACTCACTGCAGACTTTGCAGGGAAATCTGTGCTGGCAGCCCGAGTATGTCCCGACCTTCCGTGCTCCCCCCAGGATATTTGGGATGAGTTCCCCTTTCTCAGGCACCCGCAGGATAGGGGGGCGATTGTTCTCCTGCTGTTGCTGTTGCTGCTCCTCCCCTTCCTGCCGCTGTCGGGTGAGCGGAGCAACCACGATGGGAAAGGGACGAGAGAAGCGAAAAGAGTGGGTGGGACCCCCAAAGGGAGTGTGAGGGGCGGTGGGTCACCCCCCAAGGGAACTGATGGGACCCAGGCTTTGGGGGGCAGGTGGGAAAGGGGTGGGAGAGGGGGGCTACAGGGAGGGAGAGGGGGCTTATCTTCATATTTTGGAGTATTTTTCATCTGAATTTCAGCTTTGTGTGGTTTGGGGGGATGAGGATCTTCTTGCTATTTCTGAGGGATTTTTTTGCCTGTATCTGGCTGGTTTGTGCTTTTCTGGCCTGAATCTTGGTGTTTTGGAGGTTTTTATGGTCACAGGATGCCCGGTGAGTTCTAGAGATGGACTTGGGCAGGAGGAACCCCCAAGCCAACGCGCTCAGCCCTTGTTTTCCCCCCATCAGGATTTGTCCTTCCCAAAGCTTGGGCGGATGGAGGAGGAGGCTGCGAGGAAGAGGAAGATGCCTTGGGCCCCCCAGGCAGGTGAGGAGGAAGTCAGTGTCCCTTTGGGCGGGTGTTGTGCTGGCTCTGTCAGCCCAGCATGGCCCCGGCTGCAGGACAACCCCGCTGGCGCCGCCGTCCTGCCGGGGCCGGAGTTGGGGGGATGTCCTTGGCCTTCCCTGTGGGCCGGAGGCAAATCCCCTGCCTGTCCTTCTTGCTTCCTGCCCCAGGCCCCGAGCTGAGGACGGAGAGCGCGGAGGACAAATCCCCCCGTGAGACCCTGGTGGGAGAGGCCGTTTTGAAGGGCTCCCCGGCGCAGGAAGGCAGCGGGGAGGAAAAGGGCCGGAGATCCCCCCGCAGGAGGGGCTCCAAAGCCAGCCCAGGGTGCTCTGAGGAGGAAAGAGCCAGCCTGTGCTGGGAAGGGGGCCGGAGCTTGAGGGGGAGCTCTGAGCTGGTGGTCCCTGAGCACCCTCTAAGCACGGAGAAGCCCTTCAGGTGCTTGGAATGTGGGAAGAGCTTCAACCGTAGCTCCACCCTACTCCAACACCAGCACATCCACAGTGGGGAACGGCCCTACACGTGTAGGGAATGTGGGCAGAGCTTCAGCCGTAGCTCCAATCTCTGCACCCACCGTCGCATCCACACTGGAGAACGGCCCTACAAGTGCTTTAAATGTGGGAAGAGGTTTCGGACCAGCTCAAATCTCCTCCTGCATGAGCAGACACACACGGATGAGAGGCCCTTCCGCTGCATGGACTGCGGGAAGGGATTCAAGCGGAACTCCAACCTTGTCACCCACCGGCACATCCACACTGGGGAGAGGCCCTACAACTGTGGAGAGTGTGGGAAGAGCTTTAGCCGAAGCTTTCACCTGATCCGGCACAAGCACATCCACACTGGAGAACAGCCCAGGAAAGCGGTGGGAGAGCGGGGCTAGGGGGAGGAGGGAGAGTGGGAGTGCATGTGCAGTGGGGGTACCTTGTCCCCATGACTTGATCCTTGGAGAGCGGTGGAGGCTGGAGAAAGGGGGGAGCTCGGGCCCACTGTGCCGAGCCAGCGGTCGGGGCCCTACTGTTGGTGCCAAATTGCCCCTGGTCAGGCTGAACCCAGAGCCTGCCCACGTGTCAGGGGCCCCAATCTGCTCCCTGCTCTCGTTGCCCTGGGGCAGCCTCTGGTGTCCCCCACCTGTGGGGCTGTTTGGTTTCCTTGGGCACAGCCGGCCCTTGTGCAGGGCTGTGCCCTTGGGGGCTCTTGGGGGTGGGCAGGAGGTGTTTTTTGGGGGTGCCGGGCTGGGTTGGGGGCAGAGCCCCGGCGGTGGGTGGGGGGATGCGGGTCCCCCCCACGGTGGGGGTTGGTGTTGCTGGGTCAGGCCCCGCCGGCTCCATTGTCAGCCCGGTGCCGGCGGGGGGGACACAGCGGGTTTGGGGCCCCCCGGGAGTGCCGGGGGTGGGTGTGGAGCCCGGGAGCTGCCGAATTGAGGAAGCGGAGATGGGGAGCTGGGACCGGAGCCTGGAGGGGGGAGCACGAGGAGAGAGGAGCCCTGGGACCCCTGGGAACCTTAAACGGGCGGCACAGAGAAGGGCAAACCTGGACAGTGGGGACCCCTGGGATCCCTGAGAAAACAGAGTGGAGAACCTGGAGAGGGGTAATATCTGGGTATGCGGCACCCAAAGGCGAGAGTCACATGAGAAAGAACCCTTGGGACCCCAAACACTTCCAGAATCCCTAAGTGGGACCCCCAACATGACAGACAGGGGCGACCCTCCGAACCCCAGAGGGGAGAGACCAGAGAGGGGGAACTCCTGGGAGATATTTTTTGGGTAATCCTCGTATTTTAGAGTATTGTTTGGCTTAATTTCAGCTTTTGGAAGGTGGTGGACTTCTTGCTATTTCTGAGGGCTTTTTTGCTTGAATCTGGGTGGTTTGTGCTTTTCTGGGCTGAATCTTGGTGGTTTGGAGGTTTTTATGGACACAGGATGTCCGGTGAGTTCTAGAGATGGACTTGGGCAGGAGGAACCCCCAAGCCAACGTGCTCAGCCCTTGTTTTCCCCCCATCAGGATTTGTCCTTCCCAAAGCTTGGTCGGATGGAGGAGGAGGCTGCGAGGAAGAGGAAGATGCCTTGGGCCCCCCAGGCAGGTGAGGAGGAAGTCAGTGTCCCTTTGGGCGGGTGTTGTGCTGGCTCTGTCAGCCCAGCATGGCCCCGGCTGCAGGACAACCCCGCTGGCGCCGCCGTCCTGCCGGGGCCGGAGTTGGGGGGATGTCCTTGGCCTTCCCTGTGGGCCGGAGGCAAATCCCCTGCCTGTCCTTCTTGCTTCCTGCCCCAGGCCCCGAGGTGAGGAGGGAGAGCGCGGAGGACAAATCCCCCCGTGAGACCCTGGTGGGAGAGGCCGTTTTGAAGGGCTCCCCGGCGCAGGAAGGCAGCGGGGAGGAAAAGGGCCGGAGATCCCCCCGCAGGAGGGGCTCCAAAGCCAACCCAGGGTGCTCTGAGGAGGAAAGAGCCAGCCTGTGCCGGGAAGGGGGATGGAGCTTGAGGGGGAGCTCTGACCTGGTGGTCCCTGAACAGCCTCCCAGCAGGGAGAAACCCTTCCAGTGCTTGGAATGTGGGAAGAGCTTCAGGCAGAGCACCCACCTCCTCAGCCACCAGCACATCCACACTGGGGAACGACCCTACATATGTAGGGAATGTGGGAAGAGCTTCAGTGACAGCTCCAACCTCCGCAGTCACCGGCGCATCCACACTGGCGAACGGCCCTACACGTGTGGGGAATGTGGGAAGAGCTTCAGGGAGAGCTCCACCCTCCATGTCCACCAGCGCATCCACACGGGGGAAAGGCCCTACAAGTGCTTGGATTGTGGGAAGAGGTTTCAGACCAGCTCATATCTCCTGAAGCACAAACAGACACATACAGGGAAGTGGGCCTTCCACTGCACCGACTGTGGGAAGGGTTTCAAGCAGAACTCCAGCCTTGTCACCCACCAGCACATCCACACTGGGGAGAGGCCCTACAAGTGTGGGGAGTGTGGGAAGAGCTTTACCCAGCGCTGTCACTTGACCAGACACCAACGGACCCACCGGTAATAGAAGCCCTGTGAGTGCCCCGACTTCAGGAAAAGCTTCAGCCGCTACTTCCACCCCGAATGAAGCCTCTGATGGTGAGGCAACCCCTGGAGTTCAAGGACTGTCAGTCCATCCCTTTCAACCAGAAAGGACCAGTCCCCTTTCCCAGGGGCAGGTTCTTCCAACAGAACCCTTTTTGGGGTGTCAGTCCTGGAAGTTTAGAGCAGAGATCTCCCCACCAGCGTTGGTCTGGGGGAGGTCCATCCGTCTCTACTTAAGAATTTCTCGTTTTGTGGCAGCTTGAGTAGAATTGCTTCAACAATTGCTTTAGTGTAGAGCACTGTCCTATCTTATCCTGTACTCCTGGTAGTTTTAGTGTATATATTGTGCACTAAGTAATTCTGATGAAGATCTTTTGTCTGATCATTTGGAACCCTAAATAAATTAATTTCTCTCAATAGATCTGGTTTACCATCATTTAACCTAGAGGACAAAAATGATTCAGTTACACCTCTGTAATTCCTCTAAACTGAAAGTGTTGGCATAATCCAAGGCTGAGATTGGATCCAGCACCCCACAGGAAGTTGGGAGCTCAGGGGGGCCACCCCCCTTTCCCAACCCCTCTGTGCCCAAAGACCCCCATGAGACCATCCGACCCACCAGACCACCCCCCCTTTTCCACCCTTCTCCCTGTTCCTTCCATATTCCCATTGTCCCCTCAATCCCCCATTTCCCCCCTGAACAGTTTTGGGGTCCCAACCCCCACTTTTTGCCCCCTCTCCTGTGGGCACTGAAGGAGAAAATGAGGCTGCACACACAGAGTTCCATTGCAGGACTTGTCCGCCCATCTTTCCGGTGTCCCCCTTTCATTGGGGTTCCTTTGGAAACAGCGCCTGGGCTTTGTCTTTTAGTCCACCGGAATTCCCAGCATGGCCCCAAAGCAGTGCCCTGATCCCACACATTCCCCTCCCCTCATGTGCTGGCTGTGTTCAGCCACCAGAGAAAAACACAGAGAAAAAACCATGCAGGGCATTCCAAGTGGTTTCCACTTTGGCAAACAGCACTCTCTGGATGGAAAACACCAGTCAAGGCCAAAACACTCTTTTTGGATCCGAATTAACTGAATGCAGCTGCTGCTGCCTTAACTTGTTGCCACATAAATTCTCAGGGTTCCTTTGCTTCCAGGAGGCCCCACATGTCCCATTGGCCCCTTGATTCCATGAACTTCCACAGTCTCCAAAGGTTCCCTTAGTTCCATGAGGCCCTGCAGTCCCAAAATGCCCTTTGGATTCTCGGAGATTTCCCACTGTCCCAGGGTCCCTTGTGCTTCAGAAGGAGCTGCAGTGGGACAGTGGCCCTTTGGTTCTGTGAGCTCTGCAGTGTTCCAGGAATCCTTGGGTTCCAGGAGAGCCTGCAGTTTCACAAGGAGCACTTGAATGCAGGAGGTTCTGCAGGGTCCCAATGGCCCCTGGATTCTGGGAGGTTCAGAAATATCTCAGGGCTCCCTTGGTTCCAGGAGGACACACATGTCAGCAGGAACCCTTGGTTCCAGGAGGTTCGACAGTGTCCCAGAATTCCTTTGATTTCATGAGGCCCTGGATTGTCCCAATGGCCTCCTGATTCCATCAGCCCCCTCAATGTCCCAATGGTCCCTTGGTTCCATGAGTTTCTGCAGCGTCCCAGGGTTCCTTTTGTTCCATGGGGAGCTGCAGTGTCACAATGGGCCCTGAATTCCAGGAGTTTTGCCAGGGCGACAGTGTTACCTTGATTCCATGAGATTCTTCAGTGTCCCAGGGTTCCTTTGGCTCCAGAAGGCCCTGCAGTGTCCCAATGGTCCTTGGTTCCATGAAGTTCCACCATGTCCTTGCTGGAACATGCGTGGCTGTAATGCTGCCCCACCTGCAGAGCTGCCTCCAGCTCTGGGCTCCAGCACAGGAAGGACATGGACCTTTTGGAGCGAGTGCAGAGGGGAGCAGCAAGAGGATCAGAGGGATGGAGCAGCTCTGCTGTGAAGAAAGGCTGAGAGAATTGGGATTGTTGAGGCTGGAGAAGAGAAGGCTTTGGGGTGACTTGATTGTGGCCTTGTAGTGCCTGAAAGGAGCCAACCAGAAAGATGGAGAGAGACTTTGGACAAGGGCCTGGAGTGACAGGACAAGGGGCAGTGGCTTCACACGGGTAGAGGGAAGGGTTGGAGGAGATAGTAGGAAGGAAATCTTTCCTCTGAGGGTGCTGAGATGCTCTTTAAGGCCCCTCCCAAGCCAAAGCATTCCATGATTGTGGGACTGGTGGGTGAGGTGGTGGTCGGAGCCGTCTGGGGCACAGGGACCCAAAATGAGGGAGTTTTCCATTGTGGGGGAAGGAAGGAGGGGGCAGCAGAACTGACCCCTTGGACACCTGGCAGGCAGGCTTTGGCTGGAAGCTGCTGATGGGGAGCTGAGTGAAGCCCCCACAATGCAGGAGGAAATGGTCAGTGACCTGCTCTGCCAGTGAGACCCCCCCAAGTGCCTGGGCCCACATGGGATGCAGCCAAGAGTCCTGAGGGAGCTGGAGAAAGAGCTGGCCAAGCCACTCTCACTCATTGCCCAGCAGTGCTGCAGAACTGCACAAGTCCCAGCTGACTGGCAACAAGCACATGGGATGCCCATCCCCAGGAAGAGCCAAAAGGAGCATCTGGGGAACTCCTGGCCTGTCCCATTGACCTCAGGACCAGGGAATTCCACACAGCAGATCCTCCTCAGTGCCATCCCATGGCAGGGGCAGGACAACCAGGGGATCAGGCCCAGCCAGTGTGGGGTTGGGAAAGGCAGGTCCTGCTTGACCAACCTCATCTCCTTCTCTGACAAAGGACCCGCTCAGCAGCTGAGGGAAAGGCTGGGGATGTGTCTCTGTGGAATTCCAGAAAACCTTTGGCACCATCTCCCCCAGCATCTCCTGCACAAACTGGCTGCTCATGGCTTGCCCAGGGAACTGTTTGCTGGGTGACAAAGTGTCTGATGGCCCAGGGAGTGGTGGGGAATGGAAGGAAATCCAGGTGGGGCTGGGTACTAGTGGGGTTCCCAAGGGCTCAGGGTTGGGGCTGCTCCTGTTTGACATCATTCTTGATGATCTGGGCCAGGGGATCGAGTACCCCCTCAGGAAAGTCGTGGACAACACCAGGTTGGGTGTGAGTGCAGATGTGCTGGAGGGCAGGAAGGCTCTGCAGAGGGATCTGGACAGGCTGGATCAATAAGGCCAAGTGTCAGGGCCTGCCCTTGGGTCCCAACAACCCCCTGGAACGCTCCAGGCTGGGGGCAGAGGGGCTGGAGAGCTGCTCAACAGGAAGGGACATGGCAACCATCATACATTCCCATTGCTATTGTCGGTTACCATGGCAACCCTCAGCCATTCTCTTTGCTATGGTCAGTTACCATGGCAACCACCATACATTCCCATTGCCACTGCCAGTTACCATGGCAACCATCACACATTTCTATTGCTATGGTCGGTTTCCATGGCAACCCTCATACATTCCCATTACTAAGTTCAGTTACCATGGCAACCACCATACATTTCCATCGCTATGGTCAGTTACTATGGTAACCTCTTGGTTCCTCTTGATGAGAAGCAGATGCAGATGAGCCTCCCCGTTGTCCACCAACCTGCCAGCTGTGCTCTAAAGGCCTGTGTCCCAAGGGCTGTCTTGACCAAGACCCTGCACAAACCTCTGGGACTCTTTGCATCCTGTCGTGAGGCCTTTCCAGTGAATTCCAGGGTTATCAAGCCAACTTGAATGGGATCTTTGTCTCACACCACAAAGTCAACCAAACCACTCTCTCCTCTGACCCTCACCCACAAAAGTTCACCCAATTTGTTCATCCCCTAGAGCAGCTCCACAGGTCCAAGAAGCTCCTTCCCACTGAGGACACCTCTCTCCTGCTCTTTCTCTCCTGTGTCTCCTTGGCCTTCTCTCCCAGCCCATCACAGCCCTGCAACCTGGGAACTGTCTCAGCAGGCCTGGGCTGTTATTGCCTGCAAGTGGAATGAAGAGAGACTTGGGGCTGCAGCTCCTCCTGCCTGTGCCCCACACGCAGGGCATTGGGGCCTGTCTGGCTGCAGCCCCTCAGTGGGGCACCGGGGTAAGAACAGACTTGCAGTGGGGAAAGCTGCTCTGAAAGCCCCGAGAGCTGGAGTGTGCAGAGGCTTTGCTGACAATGGCCTTGGGGGTGGATGTGCTGGGACTCAGGCCCAGGGGGAAAATCCCAGGCCTGATCCCTGAGGAGATCAGCACATGCTGCTGAAATGCTGGGGGAGAGAAGAGCCAGCAGAGGGAGGGAACAAGTGTGGACAGCCTGGGCTGATGGGATTTGGACTCGTGCCTGGCCCGGCCTTGGCTGGGCAGAGAAGGGACAGCCTTTGTGTCCCTGCAGGGCTGGGATTCACTCCCTGCCCCAAAGGCCCCCAGTGTGTCTGAGAAGCCCTGGGTGGTGCCTGTCACACAACTGCTGGGAATGGGGAGGGGGTTCCTGCACAGGCCCTGTGCTGTCCATGGCAGCTGCTGCACTTGTGCTGCAGAGCCCTGGCACCTCCCCTGGCACTACAGGTCCCTCTTTGCTGTTCAATCCAGGCTCAGCTGCCCTGAATTAGGTTCAGCAGTGAAGGGATGTCCAGGAGACAACTGCCACTGTACTCTGAGGACATGTAGAAAATACCCTGATAAAGAACAGGAGAGAGACCTCTCTCCCTGTGCCACCTGACTCCATTTGGTCACCTGAACACCTCTAGGGGCTGCCCTGGACAGAAGGAACAGTGACAGGTTCCCCTGTCCTACATGTGGGCCCCTTCTGCCACTGAAGTTGGCCAAAGCAATGTCCCAGCAGCCTCCAAAAAGATCCCACAGCTGCTGCCCTGTCCCTAGGAACTGCTCCATTGCAGCCTGCAGTTCCCAGCAGGAATTTCGGTCACCTCTGGCCCCTCAGAAGGAACCAGGGGTTTGTGTCCCAGCAGGTCACTCCTGGCTTTGGTCTCCATTCATTGCCATGGGAGCTGGGACAAGGAGTCATCTGCAGGGGCCTGTTTTGGGCCCACTGAAGTGGGGCAGGAGGAATCCCAGCCCATGGGGGTTGTGGAGGGAGCTGAGTGTCCTTCTGGCCCCAGGTCTGCAGAGCCACAAGGAGACACCTCTGTTGACTCAGCTGAGTCCCTTCCCTCAGTGCAGGTGAAGGAGATCCCTCCTGGGCACTGTCTGGGTTTCCTGTCTAATGATGGGACATGAAAAGGGGACTCTTTGGACTTAACTCTGAGTCTGTTTGGAGACATGACAGTGCTGAAAGAAGTGTGTGTGCCCAGCTGAGAGAAGGCACATCATTATTTCCTTCAGCTGTGTGCCAGCAGGTTCCCCTGGAGCCCCAGGGACAGCTGGAGGGAGCCCAGAGGGGCAGAGAAAGGGCTGCCTGGGGCTGTTGCTGTGCTGCTGAGCTGGGCTGGGCTCCTGGCACACAGGGAGCTCCTGACAACCAAGAGAAGCTTCAAAGAGACAGCTCTGCTGGTGAGCAGCTCCTCTGCACAGCCCAGCAGGGCTGAGGGCACTGCCTGCAGCACCCAGGGCACAGGAGAGAAGGCAGAGACATGAGAGGCAGCCTGGGCTGGGAGGTGACTGAGCTCTCACTACACGAGAAACCTTCCCAGGATTTGAAGGAAGAATTCTCTGGCTGTAGGAAAGTTCAGCTTCTCTTCCTGGAGGCATCTCCTAAAGCTGGCACATCCCACAGCTTCCAGGATCTTTCAGCAGGACTCTCCCAGTTGCTGCAGTGCAGGGGAAGTGGCCATATGGCAGAGCAGGGCAGGAGCTGCAGGCAGCAAGGGCAGAGAGGAGAAGGGAGCAGGAGGTTCAAGGGATCCTGGGGTGGGAGGACAGGGCAGAGCTGCTCAGGGCAGGAACCTTGCCAGCCCTTTGCCACGCTCAGGCTGTGGCTGCAGAGCAGTGCAGGTGAGTTCCTGCAAGTGCCTCTGCCAGCTGCCAAATGGCAGCAGTGGCAGGAGCTGTCAGGATGGCTCTGCTGGATTTGCTGGGGTGCAGCAGGAGAAGCTGCTGCAGAGCAGGACTTGCTGCTGCCCCCTCAGAGGCCCAGGGCCAGAAGGTTCCCTGTGGCAGGGCTGGCTGTGGGGTGGGAAGGTGGGGGTGCAGCCAGGGGTGCCCAGGGCTGTGGTGCAGAGCAGGGTCCTGCCCCCAGGGCTCTGTGTGCTGGGGCAGGGACTCTGCTGCCTGCCAGGCTCAGCTCTCAGCCCGGCCAAGGAGCTGCCACGGGGCTGGGGGAGAAGGGCTGTGGGGAAGGAACAACTCCTGGGAGGGCAGAGCAGGGCAGAGTCCTTCTGATCTCCAAAGTGGGCTGCAGGGATGAGGGCTGGTCACAGCTCCAGATCTAAGCAGGAAATTTCCCAGAAGGTATTTGCAAGAGGCACAGACAGACAGGGGGTACCTTAAAGAGAATGAACCAGTTCTTTCAGTGTTATACTCTGGGTTGTCTGGGTGCTGACTGCAACAGGGAAATGAATCTCTGAGCACAGGAGGAGGCACTGAAACATGAACTCTGTTAGATTAGAGGGGATTGAACCTGAGAGTGTCAGACATCAAAACTGTCTTATAGACAGCATCAGTGTCACTTTCTCAGCCCTGAGCCCAGGGAAGCAGCTGCTGGCAGGGACAGCACCAGGCAGCAGAGCCCTGGGCAGGGAGTGGGGGGCAAGTGCCTGGGGGAGGGGGTGTTCAGGCAGCTCTGGGGGCCCTTCCCTGCAGCTCTGCTGGGCACTGTGTGCTGGGCCATAGAAATGAGGATTCCTGCAGTGGAAAAGAACCTTCCCCAGGTGTGATGGTAAAAATAAAAAACACAGGTACAATTATTCTAAGGACAGACTAAGCTTCTGCTCTGCAGCCCCAGCTCTTTTGAGTCATGGGTGTAGAGATGGAACTTTTGTACTCAAGGTCTGTTACATCTGACATTCCTTGTGTGTGTGAGAGCTCTACCAAAAAATTCCATGTCCCACTGCAGCAGAGCAAAACTGACTCCTTGGCAGTGCATTTGGTGACATTTGACACATCGATTTCTTTTAGAAATGGAGTTGCTTTTTCACAGAGGTCTGTCTTAACTGTTCCCTGTCCTTTCCTTTTTTGAACAGACCCTGTGCTAAGAAGCAGCAAATGCCCAACAGCAGCTCCCTCACCCAGTTCCTCCTCCTGGCATTCGCAGACAGGCGGGAGCTGCAGCTCCTGCACTTCTGGCTCTTCCTGGCCATCTCCCTGGCTGCCCTCCTGGCCAATGGCCTCATCCTCAGCGCCGTAGCCTGTGACCACCACCTGCACACCCCCATGGGCTTCTTCCTGCTCAACCTCTCCCTCACAGACCTGGGCTGCATCTGCACCACTGTCCCCAAAGCCATGCACAATTCCCTCTGGGACACCACAACCATCTCCTACATGGGATGTGCTGCACAGGCCTTTCTGCTTGTCTTCTTTCTTGGAGCAGAGTATTCCCTCCTCACCATCATGTGCTACGACCGCTACGTTGCCATCTGCAAACCCCTGCACTACGGGACCCTCCTGGGCAGCAGAGCTTGTGCCCACATGGCAGCAGCTGCCTGGGCCACTGGCTTTCTCACTGCTCTGCTGCACACAGCCAATACATTTTCCCTGCCCCTGTGCCAGGGCAATGCCCTGGGCCAGTTCTTCTGTGAAATCCCTGCCATCGTCAAGCTCTCCTGCTCACACTCAGGCTACCTCAGGGAACTTGGGCTGACTGTGGTTATTGCCTGTTTAATGTTTGGTTGTTTCATTTTCATTGTGTTCTCCTATGTGCAGATCTTCAGGGCTGTGCTGAGGATCCCCTCTCAGCAGGGACGGCACAAAGCCTTTTCCACGTGCCTCCCTCACCTGGCCGTGGTCTCCCTGTTCCTCAGCACGTTATTCTTTTCCTACCTGAAGCCTCCCTCCATCTCCTCCCCATCCCTGGATCTGGTCCTGTCAGTTCTGTACTCAGTGGTTCCTCCAGCATTGAACCCCTTCATCTACAGCCTGAGGAACCAGGAGCTCAAGGATGCCCTGAGGAAACTCATAACTGGGTGTTTTTCAGAAGCAATAAACTCTCCTTCTTCTGCATGTTATTTACCTCATTAAAGGCCAATCCTGTTATGGACTTAATTAAAGGCCCACCATACCTTCTCTATTTTTTGCTTCTGATAGGAGTGTTATTTTGGGAGAATTTGTTCACATTAAAAAATCTTTATATCTATAAATATATCTATAAGGATATATATATAAATATTTTTTTATATATAAACACCATTTTCATTTCAGTGTTTGCCTTTCTAGCCTGGCCCGGAAGGTGTACAGATTGGCAATTGTACTCACTGTGTTCTTCAACCAAATAAAGAACTCTGCATTGACTTGTTTGCCTGACATCTTTCCTCTCTGACTTCTCTGCAGCTGCAGGGTCGGTGCCTCTGTGCAGAGCTGGGCCAGAAAAGAGTCCCAGCAGAGCAGCACTGCCAGGGAGCAGCAGCCCTTCTCCTGCCCTCTCCCTTCCCTTCCACACTGTCCTGCAGAGCCCTGTGTTGTTGGAGGCCTCAGTGCTCTGGCAGTCGGTGCCAGTCCTGCTGCAGGACTGTCCAGGGACTGCAGGCAGGGACAGCCACGGGCACTGCTGGCACAGAGCTGACCTCTGCAGCAGCACTGCCATCCTGCAGGGGCATCTCCTCAGGCCAGGGCCTCAAAGCTTCCATCTGCTTTCCACTTTGCTCTCCAGGATGTGCCCAACACAACGCCCTGCAGAGGAAAACAGCAGTGACCAGCACAAGGGTGGGAGTGCTCAGGGTGGGGGCACCCAGCAGTGCCCTGGCACAGCCAGCGCCGCTCCCAGCACTGGCCTCTCACCCCAGGCCATTGGGCTTGTTCTTCCCTCCAAGGAGGGACAGCAAATGACCAGCTCAGGAGTCCATGTTTGCACTGCATGCACAAGACATGCCCATGTGTCACGGCTTGGGGCTGGGGGGGTGGAAGGCTTAGACAAAGTTGATGGCAGAAGCCATCTCGTTGAGCTACGAGGTGCAGAAAGGACCCCCTTGCTTTCTAAATTCCTTCTCAGAGAGGAGCCTGGCTGTGGCTGAATCCAACCTTAAGTTCAGAGTTTGATTTCAATTGAGGAATTATAGAGGTGTGATTCAATCACTTTGTCCTGCAGGTTACAGTGATGATAAATCAGAAATATTTCTATAAAATGAATTATTTATTATGACAAATGAACAGAAAATTGATCAGAGAAATGAACAGACAAAAGACCTTAAAGAGAATTATTTACTGCACAGTATAAAAGCAAAAACCTCCTGGCAGTATAGTGTAAGATAGGACAGTGCAGTCTATCAAAGTAATTCTATTAAAGTAATTGCATCAAAGCCAGCCAGAAGAAACAATCCTGAAACACAGAGTGAGGTAACTCACCCCACAATGACAGGGGGTAGTTCTCTCTCTTTCACTTAACCCCTGGGCAATGACCATGAGGAGCTGTCCCTGCGTCATGGCAGAAGCTCCACACACTTCAAGGAAGTCTGTGGAAGAATCTGCCACAGGAAAGTTGGACAAGGCTTTTATAGTTATCAAGGGTTTGACTGCCAGATGTATTACAAGGCCAGGGAGCAGCTTATCTGTCAAATCCTGCTTCAAAAAGCACTATGTGTGTTTGAAGTTTCATGAAGCATTCTGGGGTTAGCATAATTCAACATTAAAAACAGCACCTTGACACCAGCAGTAACTCACCACAGAGAGTGTGCATGGTTTGCATTCTCTGACCACTGTTTAGGTATTCTTAGAGCAGAGCATCCTGCCAGAAATGGCCCCTTGATTCCATGAGGTTCCAAAAACTCTCAGGGTTCCTTTGGTTCCATGGGGCCCTGCAGTGTCACAATGGCTCCTTGATTCCAGGATGTTCCAAAACATCCCAGGGTTCCCTTGGCTCCAAGAGGCTCCCCAGTGTCCCAGTGGCCCCTGGATTCCAGCAGGCCCTGCAGTGTCCCAATGGCCACTGGGTTCCAGGAGCCACACGCAGATCAGGATAGGCGTCTGTGCCCAGAGAAGCCGACCGCTCCCACGGGGCTGCAGCCATCACCGCCGGGGTTGCCGCTCGCGCAGCCGCCGCTCTGCCCCGGCTGCACCGGGACCCGGCACCGCCTCGGGCCTGCGCTGCCGCCTCAGCGGCCACAGGGACACAGCCATGGGGGACCTTTGCTCTGACACTGATGGGCCTGGCTTTGTTCTGCTTGGGGCTGGGCTTTGGGAAAACTGCTGTTCATGTTCATGCTCCACTGGAACACCTCCTGAATTCCAAAGGTTTCCTAATCCAGGGGAGGGGTTTCTATGGCATCGGAGGTGCCGCCCCTCGGGACACATTGTCAATGAACCATCCAGCTGACTGGGATGGGTGTAAGAGCTGGGGAACACAGGATAAGCAGTCATCCCCTGAAAACCTTGGAACATTCCCTGACTGAGTCAGAACCCAAATGGAACAGTTTGGATACAATTCCCAAATAGTTTGGAAACTCCAGTCATTCCTGACACCAGGATGGAAATTCAGCAGATAACTAAAGCCAGTCACCTTGAGAGCCCACAACCAGCGGGGCTGAGGGAGGCCCTGGCA
>NW_021938627.1:0-12810 GCF_001715985.3 Manacus vitellinus | reverse complement strand
GTTCTACGGTGCATAGCACGGACAGCCGCCGCGCTGCGGCCGCTGTCGCCTGGTCTCCGCCTCCAACCAGCACCCGAGGAGAGTCCGAGAGGCGTGGGCGCCTGTCCCAGCCCCGGGGTGGATTTTTCGGAGGAGGACAGAGGAGGAGGGAGAGGAAGGCAGAGGAGGTGGAGAGGAGGCGGCCCACCAGGAGCAGAGGGTCGGGGCTGGTGGGGGCAGCGGGGCGCCGGGAAGCGGATCGGCGTCTGCGGCGCTGTTGGGGAGCGGGGCTGGTGGCGCTGACCGCGGTTTTGATCTGTGCGCAGGGCTGGCGGCCGGAGACCGTAGGGGCCGGGGCAGCCCCCTGGGGCGGACATGCATATTCCTCGAGGCTACCCTCCTATCTGCTCGGTTCTTCACAAAGCTCTTCTCCCGAACTATCTTCCCAGCCCTCCCTCCCTCTGGTCCATAAAGTATTCCCTGGGAACACTCATCGCTTTTTTCTTTGTCGAGCCGTTATTCTTTCCTTGCTTTACTCTCTGTCCTTCAGTGAATTCGTGCAGTCCGTCCCTTTCCTACTTTTCTTCCTCTCTTCGCTTGGCTTAATCCCGCAGCTTTCCATTCTTCAGTGACTTCACCAATCCACTTCTCCTTTCCGCTCACCTCTCTCCAGCAAATATTAATGGACATTTCAACTACTACACACCTTTATATCCTCTTCAAATTCTTCTCCGTATTGGCTTGACTGCTGCTGTACCCTTTGTTTTGGGAAAAAACATCCAGTGTAAAAACAGTTCCGACGGCTTTTCTTCATCTCCCTACCAGTGTCTGCAGGTAGAGCCCAGGTGCAGCAGGACCCATTGGTAGAGACCAGCGAGAGCAGTGAAATCACCAAGTGCTCACACGTCGACATACGAAACGGTGAATTTATCCATTCCTACAGGCAGCTCCCGAGTCACAGCCCCGAGTTCCTCGGTGCTAAATGGTCCAGAGAGCTGCTAAATGGTCCAGAGAGCTGCGGGCGCCAACGGGACGGCTGTGGGTGACGGGTGATTGTCTTTCCACCGTCCTCTCGCTCTCCGGGCACCGTCATGGAGACGAGTTGGGTGTTAGCGCTTCTATTAAAACAGGGTTTTCAGCCATACAAAGAGAACAGACTTGAGGACCTGGGTGCCAAGTGACGTAAAAAGTACAGCGCAGCGCAAGAGGCACCAGTGCTAGAACACTGAATTTACCCCTGGCCTATCAAATCCTCATCTCACTAAACTTAATAATGCGTCAGATTCTGCTTCCAGGCTGCCTCTGGCACGACCTCCAGTTTTCTCCAGGCTGCCCAAATAGTTAGAGCTCTCTGTTTTCAGGACAAGCATACGTATTTCACGTGTTCCCTAGTCTTCTGAGCAGGAGAAGTGACACAACTGGGATCTCATCACGGAGACTGTATCTCCATTGGTCCAAAGCGGGTGGGAGATGCCATGCCGTGATTTCTCATGGGCAGGTGCTTCACCCATGCACTGCTTCGGCGTAGAACTGGTGCCACAGCCCAAGTCTAAAACTAAGGTGCTATTTGTCTCCAGCAGAAATGCTCCTGCTGACAGCTCCGCTCCCCACAGGCGTCGATCGGTCTCCCGGTGTATCGCAGCCCCCGTAAGCCATGGCCCACTGCAAACAGAGAGATTTGAAAATGTTGCCAGCCAGGGAAAACTGGAAGTCGTGCCAGAGGCAGCCTGCAGGTTGAAAGGGATGCATTAATAAAGTTAGTGAGATGAGAGTTTGATAGACCTGGAGCAGCTTTGGAATGATCTCCTGATTTTCTTTAGAAAAGGAGAAATGTGTGACTGCAGAGAGAACCGAGATATCTTTTTTTGGCAGCACGTGGAGGAGAGGACAGACGGAGAGGGATAGCGAAGTTGAAGTGGCGAGCAGAGAGAGAAAAGGAGACCTGAGTTTTCTCTTCTATCCCTCTTTATTTCTTTAGAGAAGTAAGATCGCCTGGAGTGAACACATGAAAGACAGCAAGTACATGATCTGCAGCGATGTTTCTCTATTCAGTTGTATTCCCCCACGGGGCCTGAAAAGGCTGTTGAACATTTCCTTCGAGGAAAAAGAATGCATTTATGCAAAGCTGGGATATAGAGAGGAGGTGTACCAGGCAGAAAGTGACGACAAGGTAACCAAAATTCATGCTGAGACAAACCTGCCTGTTTGCCGAGTGTGTCAGAAATCTCCACCCTGTGCCGAGAGAAGAGAGTTGCCAGAAACGAATCTCTTAGAGGGGGAGTAAAGGAAGCAGGAGAGCCGAGAAATGAACTGTACTTTCAGTACCTCAAATGCTCTCTTTGGGTTTCTCCCTCCCCAAGCAGCAACCCGTCTGGCTCCCCCAACCGATGGCATTCTGAGTATTGCCTGGCTCTGGGGTCTCACTCATGGGCAGAGATTGTTCCCGGTCAGCTCGCAGTGCAGTCCTCCCCTCCCCAGTTGCAATCACCTGCTCTACTGCACACCCACTGATGTGCTTTTGGGAGCTGGGGGCTTCTACCCTTCTGCACCTTTCACATCTTCCCGTGCTGTCCTCAGCTCTCTGGGCTGCTTGCAGCTTCCTCGGGGAAAACGTGTCTCCTCCGCTTCTGTGGCTTTTCCCCTGTCCTTCTTCATCTGCCTGGGAAGAATGCCTCTCTCCCAGCTCCCCGGGAAAGGGAGATGAGCCCTGCTGGGCAGCAACCCAGTGTCTCTAGATTTGCCTTTCTCTTCTGTGAAAAGTCTGAGAGGAACGCGGCTCCAGAAAGGCTGCTGGATATCCAAGCTCCAGTGATGGCAAGGAGAGCATATGCCCTAGGGAATGTACTGAGGGATGAGCAGGGAAAAGAATAAAGACCCTGACTCACATGCAGGGAGCACATAGGGCAACTGTCAGAGTGCTGCTTGCGAGTGGTGGGGCTAGGGAGAGCCCTGGTCCACCCAGGGCAGTTGAAGGTCTGGGGCTTGGCAGATGGAGACCCTTACACCCAGCCCCTTCCCTAAACCAAGTCCAGAGGGATCCCAGGCACCCATCACACCACAGGAAACAGAGGTTTTCACATGCTTCCCAGGTGGAAGAGCATTATCGAGTTCACCCTCCTTATGCCTGTGTGCTCCTGAAAATTTTCTACCATCTTAAGTATCAGAGGAGAGACAACACATTTAGAGGAAGCTGAGAATTCTGCATTTTTACTGAGAGGCTAATGAAGGATGGTCCTGCAACCATCCTTCCTGAGGCCAGGGCCACATGGCTGGAGGTCTCTCCTTTCTTTACTGCTTTGCTTTCCTCTCTCACCACCTCTAACGCTTGGTCTGGCTTGGTTGCACCTCGCTCCTTCGCAACACGTCCGAGATGTAGTGTTCAGATCCTTGACGAGTGACACTCCAAATCTTGCGGACCCTTACTCTCTCTCTTTCCCACACTCCAGGCAAGGCAAGAACCCCTCCTCCTATCCAAAGAGTAAGATCTTCATGAACCAGAGAATCGCGGTTCCTGCCTGGAGTGGATCAGAGTAACCAGGAGAGGATGCTTCAAGAGAAGCTTGGGACACACATGGCAACTGACTGCAGGATGCCCAGATTTGCGCTGCCCTGTGCTGTATAAATCACTTTGCACTCAGGCATTCTGTCGCAAGCCTGCACTCTGTGTAGGAATGAAAAACCATGTTTTCATAGGGGTGCAAATTTTCTCTGCCGTAGAACAAATGAACCGAATTTTGTTTCTAAGAGAATCCCCTGAAATCTCTGAAAACGACAGTGTCAATAAGTCCGTGGCCACCAGGGCCCAGGAATAGAGTCGCGTTCCCATGATGGGGCCCAGAGAGCCAGAGGACGGTGGAAAGACCGCCTCCGTCACAAACAGCCACCCGCAGCTCTCTGGACCATTTAGCAGCGCGTACGAGGAGCTCGGGGCTGTGACCCGGGAGCTGCCGGTAGGAATGGATAAAATCACCGTTTCGTATGTTGGCGTGTGAGCACTTGGTGATTTCACTGCTCTCGGTGGTCTCTACCAATTGGTCCTGCTGCACCTGGGCTCTACCTGCAGACACTGGCAGGGAGATGAAGAAAAGCCGTCGGAAGTGTTTTTGCACTGGATGTTTTTTCCCAAAACAAAGGGCACAGCAGCAGTCAAGCCAATACGGAGAAGAATTTTAAGAGGATATAAAGGTGTGTAGTAGTTGAAATGTCCATTAATATTTGCTGGAGAGAGGTGAGCGGAAAAGAGAAGTGGATTGGTGAAGTCGCTGAAGAATGGAAAGCTGTGCGATTAAGCCAAGCGAAGAGAGGAAGAAAAGTAGGAAAGGGGAAGGACGGACTGCACGAATTCACTGAAGGACAGAGAATAAAGCAAGGAAAGAATAACGGCTCGACAAAGAAAAAAGCGATGAGTGTTCCCAGGGAATACTTTATGGACCAGAGGGAGGGAGGGCTGGGAAGATAGTTCGGGAGAAGAGCTTTGTGAAGAACCTACCAGACAGGAGGGTAGCCTCGAGGAATATGCACGTCCACCCCAGGGGGCTGCCCCGACCCCTACGGTCTCCGGCCGCCAGCCCTGCGCACAGATCAAAACCGCGGCAGGCACACAGCCCCGCTGCCTGACAGCGCCGCAGCCGGCGATCCGCTTCCACCCGGTGTCTCGGGTACTGCCCGCCAACCCCACGACCTCTCTGAGCTCCTGGTGGGCCGCTCCCTTCTCCGCCTCCTCGTGCCTTCCTCTCCACTCCTCACCCCTGTCCCTTACCTCCGAACAAAAAGAATTTCTGCAGACCGGGGCTGGGACAGGCGCCGACGCCTCTCGGGCTCTCCTCGGGTGCTGGCTGGAGGCGGAGGCCAGGCGACAGCGGCGGCAGCGCGGCGGCGGTCCGTGCTCTGCACCGTAGAACCGGCGGGGCCGGGCTGGGCTTGCGAGAATGGTCGAGGGGCACGAGAGGCAAAACATCCCTCCGGGCTCAGTGCCCTCCGGGCTCAACCTCTCCTGACCTTTCCCGTGGAACATCCCTGCTAGCAGTAGGAGCACTTTTGCTAGGGACAAAGACCACTTGTGGTTTTGTCGGGGGCTGTGGCACCAGTGCCATGGGGAGGCAGTGCATGGGAGAAACACCTTCCCCTGAGAAAACTCGGACGTGGCATAACCCCTCGCACTTGCTTTGGGATTCATGGAGATGCAGTCTCAGTAAGCGAGTTCTGCTGTGTCCCTCGTCCAGTTCTTCTTGCTCAGAGGACCAGGGAACAGCCTCTCACACCTGAACTGGATGTACTCGAATCTGCACATTTGCAGCAGGTTGAGGGGTACTCAGAGGCACATTCAAAACTTTCATTCTCTTTCCCACCTCTGTCACCTCCGAAGGACATAAATGACCACCAAAGCAGGGTGTGATCTATTGCCATGTGCACTGGAAAACCCAGGTCATCTCCTCAGGGCATTCATCACAGACCTGCCATCCCCTCTTGGCACTCACAATAGAACCACAACTTCCAGCACTGGCTTCTCACCTGGCACACAGAGATTCTTTTGCCTTCCTTGGAGAGACCGGAAGAACTAGACAGGGTGTATCTGTTTGCATTGCCCAGACAAGTCTTGAGCACACACCTGCTGTTGGTGTGGGGAGATGACCCTGAGCAAGAACAATTGCCATCAACCTCCTGGGGAGACCTTGAAGTTATGTGGGACAAAGAGTGTCTCGGTGTCACATTGCATTTACGGTTCTAAATCCTGGCAAAGCCCATGCGTGCAGCTCTGGGATGTGCTTCTCTTGGACAGAGCTCCGCGTTTCCATCTCTCAGGCGGTGGGGCACCTCAGATAGTGGCAGAGCAGGTGGCACCCCACAAGGGCTTAGGTGCATCCAGGCTCCTGGCGTGGCAGCAGGAACCCCAGGAGATACTGCCCCTGTTGCCATGAACTGTCTGTGTCTGTGTGCAAGCGAAGGACTCGTGTGCCTGAAAACCCTCCTGTGACCGAGCAGTGAGCCCCCGCCAGGGCACCACTGACTCTTGGCCAACTGGCCATCCACCAGGACCCCAGAGGCCATTTTCCAGCGCTGCTATGCTGAATATCATTCCCAGTCTGTCCGGACATTCGGGGTTGCCCCATCCCAGGGACGGAATCTGGCACTTCCCCTTGTTGAACTTCCTCTGGTTGAGGATTGCCCAAACCTCTGATTTGAGGTCTCTCTGCGGGGCCTCCGTCTTCCATGAGGCCCTGGAGTGTTACAATGGCCCCTTGATTGCTTGGGAATGTGCAGTGTTCTCTGTTCCATGTGTTATATGAGGCCCCATATTGTCACAATGGCACTGAAATGAGAGAGGATCTCCATCCTTAATGGCTTCGTAAATCAGAAGTTTTTCTTAGATAAAAATCCTAATCAACAAAGGAGTTTGCTTTCTTGGCATGGTAGCAGTTTTTTCTTTTCTTTTAAGACTACAATTAGTTGTAGGAGAGAGAATGTAGATGATACATGGAAACTAATAGAGAGTGTATCATATGCCCATCTTTAAGAAATTAGCTGACAGGCCTCAGAAAACTTGTTTAATAAGAGATTGTTCTGTTAAGAAGAAAGTCAATTATACATTGTTTAAGCAAATGGGAAGTTCTAAGACACGTCTTAGCTGGTCCTAAATCATTTAGTTTAGGGGTTAGGGGTCGGATAGATCAATCAGAGATGCTACAAGGCCTGCTAAGGGAGAAGACAACTCTGTGAAAATGACTGCCCCTCCCAGAAGAAATGGACGCTAGATGGCAGTCTTGCTCCACGAATAAAATCCAAGAGGCTATTTGACCCTAAAATCATAAGAGAATTTTGGACTGCTTGTGAAGGGGAGGGTCTTTCAAGTATCACTGTATTTATACTCCAAAATTTATACTGATTCTTTGATTCATGCATGGCAGAGTACCCCCATGAATCCCCAGCTGGCATATTAAAGAAATGTTCGATCCAATGGGTTCTGGTCATGGGGTTTAATTCTTTTGTTTTATCCCTTTGATTCCATGAAGTTCCAAAGATATCCCACGGTTTGTTTAATTCCATGAGGTCCCGCACATCCCAATGATGTCCCGTAAGTCCCTGGTTTCTGTAGTTTCCCAGGGAACATTTGCTTCTATGACGCAGGGCAGTGCCACGACGGCCACTTGATTCCGTGAGTTCCCCCAGTCTCCCAGCAGTCCTTTGGTTCCATGACACCCTGCAATGTTGCAGTGGGTTGACCTTACCTGGATGCCAGGTGCCCACCAAGCTGCTCTATTGCTGCCTTTCCCAGCCAGACAGAAGAGACAGAATAAGATGGAAAATTATTTCTACCTTGAGATCAGGCACTTTACTAAAGCAAAAGCCAAAGTTTGCGCATGCCTAAGTGAAGAGGAAAATAAAAAGATTTTCTCTCTACTTCCTGTCAGCAGCGATACCTGGCCACTTCATGGGAAGCAGGGCTTCACCACACAGAGAAGCCGTTCAGAAGGCATGTATTGTAAAAAAACGGATTTTCCCCCTTTCCTGTTCCTTTCCTGAGCTCTTGTAGCTCAGCTGACGCCATATATTCTGCAATGTCCCTTTGGTCCATTTGGCTCAACTGACCTGTCTGTATCGCCTCCCATGATCTTGCCCCCGATTCAGGGGACAAAGCCGACAATGCAGATGCTGCACCAGCTCTGCTCAGCAGTTGCCAAAGCACTGGTGTGATTAACCCCTTTGTAGCTCCCAATGCAAAGCACAGCACTGTGACGCCTGCAGTGAGAAAATGAACTCCAACTCAGACAGACCCAACACATGTGGGATTCTGAAATGTCTCAGGGTTCCTTTGGTTCCACGATGCCCCTCTCAGACCTGGTAGTAGAAAAATAAATCAAAAAAATGAGAAGAAATCATCTTAAAGTCATGCTAAGCCTGTCTTCTACAGTCCAGAATCTATATATGTGTGACTGCAGATACTTGGGATGAGGGTAGATGCTCAGAGGAATTCATGGGTTTGATCTAGGAAACCTGTCCCAAAGTTTTCACTGCCTTTTCCTCCTTGGACATTTCCTGATGCCCGGAGGAAGCTCATGTCCAACAGCAGCTCCATCCCCCACTTCCTCCTCCTGGCTGCAGCTCTTGTACTTCTGTTTCTCCCTGGGCATCTCCCTGGCTGCCCTCCTGGGCAACGGCCTCATCCTCAGCGCCGTAGCCTGCCACCACCACCTGCACACCCCCCAGGGACTTCTTCCTGCTCCACCTCTCCCCCACACACCCGGGCTGCATCTTCACCACTCTCCCCAAAGCCATGGCCAATTGCCTCTGGAACACCAGGGGCATGTCCTACTCAGGATGAGCTGCACAGGTGTTTTTTGCTTTTCTTCTTGATCACAGCGGAGCTTGCCCTTCTCACCATCATGTCCTCTGACCGCTACGTGGCCATCTGCAAAGTCCTTCACTACAGGACCCTCCTGGGCAGCAGAGCTTGTGCCCACGTGGCAGCAGCTGCCTGGGCCACTGGGAAGCGGGTCTGGTCCTGGGGCTGCAGGAGCTGCCACCTGAGCTGATGATCTCCTGAGCAGTCCAGACATGCAGTCACTGTCCCTGTCCTCTATTGCCTCCCTTTCTTGCTGCAGGACCAGAAACGACTGTGCTGCTCTGCTGGGCTGGGGCGGGGCAGGGAGATGGGGGCACCAGGGAGGGGCTGGTCTGGGCAGTTCCAGTGACTAGAAAACCCCAATGTTCATCTGAAGTGTAGGAGTGGGCAGGGTGGGAGCATTACAGGGCTGAGGTGGCTCCAGGCTCTGGGAGTGGTAGCAGGAGCCCAGGGAGACACTGCCCCTGCTGCAATGAACTGCCTGTGTGTGTGCCAGGGAAGGACTCGTGTCTCTGAACACCCCCGTGTGTGCATCAGTCCAGCTCAGGGTTGGACCCCTCTCAGAGCCCTGACACATTTCTCTGTGTGACTCCAGGAAAACCCCCACTGTGCCAGGGAGTTACCAGATCCTTTGCTGTCACCCTCCTGGTGTCCTGTGTAATGAGGAAACTAGAAAAGGTGATCATCATACCCTGGTAATTTTCTAAGAGGAGAAATGTCACTGCTGGAAAGAAGTGTCACTGCTGGAAAGAAGTGTCACTGAAGAGGTGAGAAGAGGGAACATCATTGTTTCCTTCAGCCTGTTCCACAGCAGGTTCCCCTGGAGCCCCAGGACACCTGCGGGGAACCCAGAGGGGCAGAGAAAGGGCTGCCTTTGGCTCTTGCTGTGCTTCTCAGCTGGGCCGGGCTCCTGGCACACAGGGAAATCCTGGTAAGTGGGCAGCACTGCAGAGAGACAGCTCTGCCCAGGAGCAGCTCCTCTGCACAGCCCAGCAGGGCCGAGGGCACTGCCTGTAGGCACGAGAGAAGAGAAGAAAGGCAAAGGGAGGTTAAAGGCAGCAGAAAGATGGGAGATGTTCAGCTGAGACACAGCTTGGGGACACAACTTCACACTCCTCTGCAGAGTGAGTCTACAGGTGCAGGGCAATGTCGCTTGTGTTCCTGGAGGAATCGCCTAAAGCTACCACATCCCACAGCCTTGCACATCTGTCAGGACTCTCCCAGTTTCTCTGTTGCGCCGGAGGAGGATGTTCTCCAGGGCAGGCCTTCCCTGCAGCACCGTCAGAGGGACAGTGCAGGTGGGCTCCTTCTCCCAGGGATGGCTGCGGGGTGGGAAGGTGGGGGTGCAGCCAGGGATGCCCGGGGCTGTCCTGCAGAGCAGGGTCCCTGTGCTCCGGGGTTCTTTGTGCCAGGGCAGGGACTTTGCTGCCTGCTGGGGGCAGGTCTCATCCTGCCTGGGGAGTTGCCCACCCCTCTGCAGGGAGAAGCTGTCGGTGGGTGGTGAGAACCCCAGCAGGAGCCAGGCAGGTTCTTCCTGCCGTTGGATGAGGTGTGTGTGGTCAGGGCTGTGGGAGGTCAGGGCTGCTCACAGATCCAGATCACACCAGCACATTTCCAAGAGCACTGTCAAATGGGAAGGACAAAGCACAATTATTAGGAAGGAATGGAGTTTTTCTCAGTCAGTGTTTTCAGTTTCCTACTCCTGAGGAATCTGGGGGTTGAGAAATGGAAAAGGAGCTCCCATGTTGGACAAGTCACTGAGACTCCTGAGTTGTAACTTGGAATGCACAAGTGTTTCTGTAAGCAACTTCCTAAAGTGCTTTCAGCCTCTGCTCTGCTTTTGACAGAAGCAGCATCACTTCTGCTGGACCCATCTGTTTTTTCTTTATCTGCCCTTTTCCACCTGCAAAATAAAAGTTGCCCAGTCAGTGCGCTGCAAACAGGCAGGTTTCTCTCAGGCCACAGTGAGTGCACAGACATTCGGATGGAGTGGTGACAGGGAAGTCATGAATGGATTTCTGATGTTGAGTCTACTGCTTTGAAATCAGAAAATGTGGTGTTGAAGTCATCGTTAGCCTTTGAGAGGGAAACAGGAGAAAAATCGGATAAATTTGTTGCTAAAAATGAGCTGCTTCAAACTGAGGTTGACCACCTTCAAAGTCTTGTTAAAATTTGGATGATTATGAAACAGTCAACTCACGGATTACCCCCATCAATACTAGACAATGCCCGCAGTATAAAGGCATAAAGCCCTCCCAGCCCCTCCAGGAACCCTCAAATCCCATCCCGGTCCCACAGGACACTCCCAACTTCCCCTTAAACCCTCCGAGGCCCCCAGACTGCCTCCCAGACCCACAAAAACCCACAAGATGCCCCCAAACCCCTCCCAGTTACCTCCAGCCCTCCCAGGACCTTTCAAACCCTCTCCTAGTTGCCCCCTTCCCCTTGAGTATGCCCCCAAACTCTCTCCCAGTTCCTTCCCACATCCCTGACAATTCCCCAAAACCCCTCACAGCTGCCCCAATCTCCCCAACCTCCCTCCCAAACCCCCAAACTCCCCCAAACACCTTCCCAGTTACCCCCACGACCTCCAACCCCTTCTCAGCCTCCCCATTCCTTCCCAAAGCCCCTCCCAGTTGCCGGCCCGTCCCCCAGGCTCGGGTGAGGAGGTGCCCCAGGCTGACGGGCCCGCCCAGGCAGGGGCGGTTCCAGCAGCATGTCAGGAGCCACCCCCTGCCCCGAAAGCTCCCGCCCGCCCTGGAGCCACCTCAGCTGCCCCTGCAGGGGAGAAATCCAGGCCGGAGCAGAGCAGGGGGCAGGGCCGGGCTGGGACCTCGATGGACGGGGGCACTGGGAGAGCAGGGGAGAGACCAGGATGGGCTGAGGGGGCACTGGGAGAGAGGGGAGACACTGGGATGGGTTGAGGGGGCACTGGGAGGGAGAGGGGAAAGTTTTTTGCCCCTTTCCTGGGCACTTGAACACCCTCTGCACCCCCGTTCCCGGCCGTGCCGGCTGTCCTTCCCCCTCAAGCCATGAACAGGTTTTGGGGCTCCCTCGTGGGTCGCAGCCAATAGAACGGCTCTGCTGGAATGACGTCATTGCCAAATTCTGCTGGGCCCCTGTCCTTGTGCCGGTGAGTCACCCGATAGAACGTCGAAACTTCCGCGGGGGCTGCCGGGAGCGGGGCGGTGATGGCGGGGGAGGGGAGGATCGGGATTGAACCCGATTGGTCCCGATCGATCCCGGCCCCAGGGTCTCCCCCCGCCGCGCTGTTTTTCACGTGCGGCCCCAACGAGGCCATGGTGGTGTGGGGTGAGTTCAGGGGGTCCGGGGGCTCCTGGTGACCCCTCCGAATCTCCCCCAAGACTCTCGGGAACTGCCCAGATCCCCCCAAGAATGCTGGGGACCCTCCGCCTTTCCCCCTCGTCCCCCAAATCTCCTGTGCATCCCCTTAACCCTTGAAAATCTCCTGGGACCACCTCAGACCCCCAGACTCCCTCCTGGGGACCCCCAAACACTCTTCAGGACTCCGGGGTCCTTCCCGACCCCCTCCTAGAGTCTTTTGGGTGTCACCCACCCTTTACGGCGGATTCCTCCGTCCATTTTTCCACCCCGGACTGCTGGGGGTCCACCCCCCCAAGAAACTACTGGGAACTCCCCAGTGTCCCACCACGAGATTCCTGGGTCCCTCCCCCCCCAACCCCCTGTGGGTGCCCCCATCCTTTCTTCCCCTCGAAAATATTCTTGGGGGTCCCCCAATGTCTCCTCCAGCCCCCATTCTGCCAGGGATGGATTTGGGGGATCTCCTTCCCCTTCCCTCTGGTCCGAAGGCAAATGCCCTCCCTGTCCTTCTTCCTTCGCCCCCAGGCAGAAAAGAGAAGAGAAACCCCAGTTGGCCCTGGCAGGTGTGGGTGTGTGCAGGCTGTGGTTGAGTGGTTGAGAAGGGAGAGGAGGGGGCTGGTGTTTGGGCCAAGTCCAGCAGGTGATGTCTTTTGTGTCTGGCAGTCCTTGGTCGGCTCCACGACCATCCAGCTGTCAGTAATCACGACATACCCATCAGCCCTTCTCTTCTTGGCTCCTACACTTGCCAACCCTAAGCTGCTCCTAAGTTCTCTTGCTGTCAGTTCATAAAGAGGTCTTGTCAAGTGTTACTGATTTAGAAACTAAAGCCTGACATCTTTGTCTTTGCCAAAGATGTGTGTGAAAGGGCAGTGCTGTTGCAAAGCAGGGTTGAGCTTCACATTGGGTGACTTGGCAGCTTCCTCTGCATCACCCATGCACCCTGGGTTTCTTTGAAAAGTACTTTTCACTCCAAATGTGACACCACATTAGCCCGTAGGACATCCTGTCCCCAAATGGATAACTGTAAATATTAATAATAAAAAAGTGACCCCCTCCATTATTCAAGAAAAGCTTGTATCTCTGTCCTAAAAGCATCCAAGGGTCACGTCCCCCAGTTTTCTATCTGACAAGGGGTTGGAGGGGCTGCT
>NW_021938626.1:0-13396 GCF_001715985.3 Manacus vitellinus | reverse complement strand
AAAATGTGGAAAAATGGGGGAAAATCTGGGAAAAATGGGGAAAATGGGGGGAAATGTGGAAAAATGTGGAAAAATGTGGAAAAACTGGGTTAAACTGGGAGGAACTGGGAGAAACTGGGCCAGAGGGAAAGGGATGTTGCCATGGAAATGTGAGCCCGCCCCTCCCCCACCCGGCCCAGGGCCCACGGGGGGGGGGAAAACTGGGTTAAACTGGGACATACTGGGAGGCACTGGCAGGGACACTGGGAGTTACTGGGAGCTACTGGAAGCTACTGGGGGGGTCACTGGGGTTACTGGGATGGACACTGGAGTTACTGGGAGCTACTGGGGGGGTCACTGGGGTTACTGGGATGGACACTGGGGTTACTGGGAGCTACTGGGGGGGTCACTGGGGTTACTGGGAGTTACTGGGAGCTACTGGGGGGCTTACTGGGAGTTACTGGGAGCTACTGGGGTGGACACTGGGGTTACTGGGAGTTACTGGGATGGACACTAGGATTCCTGGGAGTTACTGGGAGCTACTGGGATAGACACTGGGGTTACTGGGAGCTACTAGGAGCTACTGGGGGGGCCACTGGAGATACCGGAGGCATTACTGGGGTTGCTGGGAGCTACTGGGGCCACTGGGAGCGGCCCATCCCCCTCCCTCCCCAAGGTCACCCCAAGGACACGGAGGGGGGGGAGGGGGGGAAGCCCTGCCCCCTCCCAGTCCCTCCCAGTCCCTCCCAGTTCCCTCCCAGTCCCTCTCAGTAATTGAACTGGTCACACTGGGAGCGGTTCCAGGTCCCCCCTCCAGTTTGGGCCCCCGGGGCTATTTTTGGGACCCGGTGATGTCACTGGGGGGAGGGGCCTCGAGGGGGCAGCCCCTCCCCTCTCCCTTCCCAGTACAGACCAGTAAGGGACCAGTAACGGCCCCAGTGGGGGGGGAGGGGAAGGAGGGAACACTGAGGGTGGGGATGGAGCAGGATGGTCCTTGAGTGTGGGGGAAGGGCAGGAGGTTCCCTGAGGGTGGGGGAAGGGCAGGACCGTCCCTGAGGGTGGGGGAGGGGTAGGCGGGTCCCTGAGGGTGGGGGAGGGGCAGGAGGGACCCCGAGGTGGGGGGAGGGGCAGGAGGGTCCTGAGGGTTGGGGAGGGGCAGGGAGGGACCCCGAAAGTGAAGGAGGGGCCCTGAGGGTCCCTGAGGGTGGGGGAAGGGTAGGAAGTTCCCCGAGGGTGGGGGAGGGGCAGGAGAGTCTCTGAGGTTGGGGGAGGGGTCCTGAGGGCCCCTGAAGGTGGGGGAGGGGCAGGGAGGGCTCCTGAGAGTGGGGGAGGGGTAGCAGGTTCACTGGGGGGAGGGGAAGGAAGGGACCCTGAGGGTGGGGGAGGGACAGGAGGGACCCTGAGGGTTGGGGAGGTGCAGGAAGGGGGGGAGGGGCTTTGGGGGGGCCCTTAAAGGTGGGGGGAGGGGCTGAAAGTGGGTCCATCATTGGGAGGGGACACGCCCACCCAAACCCCAGTAAGTCCCAGTTGAGCTCCCAGTTCAGGGAGGGGGAGAGGATGCAAAAGACACGCCCACTTGCAGAGGCTATGGCCACCTTGGGATGGGACACGCCCACCAGGGAGAGACCACACCCACCTAAAGAAGGGACACGCCCACCCCCAAACCACTAAGTCCCAGCTGAGTTCTGTCTTAACTGGTCCTTACTGGTCCCACCACCCCATTCCGCGTTCCAGTGACCCGTACTGGTCCATACTGGTTTATACTGTTCTATCCTGGTTTATACTGGTCTATACTGGTCTGACCTTGATGAAGATGTTGAAGTGCTCCCAACCCCCTTACTGGTCCTTACTGGTCCTACCACCCCATTCCGTGTTCCAGTGACCCATACTGGTTTATATTGGTCTATACTGGTCCATACTGGTTTATACTAATCTATACTGGTCTATACTGGTCTGTACTGGTCTGACGGTGACGGAGATGCTGAAGTGCCCCCAACCCCCTAACTGGTCCTTACTGGTCCCACCGCCCCATTCCCCATTCCAGTCACCTGTACTGGTCCATACTGGTTTATACCGGTTTATACTGGCCCATACTGGTCTATACGGGTCTATACTGGTTTATACTGACCTGACCTTGATGGAGATGCTGAAGTGCCCCCAACCCCCTTAACTGGTTCTTACTGGTCCCACCACCCCATTCCCCGTTCCAGGGACCCGTACTGGTTTATACTGGTTTATTCTGCTCTACCCTGGTTTATACTGGTCTATACTGGTCCATACTGGTTTGTACCGGTCTGTACTGGTCTGACCTTGATGGAGATGTTGAAGTGCCCCCAACCCCCTTAACTGGTCCTTCCTTCCCCATTCCAATGACCCGTACCGGTCTGTACTGGTTTATACTGGTCTATACCGGCCTATACCAGTCCATACTGGTCTATACTGGTTTATACTGGTCTGTACTGGTCTGACTTTGACGGAGATGATGAAGCGCCCCCAACCCCCTTAACTGGTCCTTACTGATCCCACCACCCCATTCCCTGTTTCAGTGACCCGTACTGGTTTATATCGGTTTATACTGCTCTACCCTGGTTTATACCGGTCTATACTGGTCCATACTGGTTTGTACCGGTCTTTACTGGTCTGACCTTGATGGAGATGCTGAAGTGCCCCCAACCCCCTTAACTGGTCCTTACTGGTCCCACCACCCTGCTCGCTGTTCTAATGACCTGTACTGGTCCATACTGGTCCATACTGGTCTGTACTGGTTTTTTACTGGTCTATACTGGTCTATACTGGTCTACACTGGTCTATACTGGTCTATAATGGTCTGACCTTGATGGAGATGCTGAAGTGCCCCAAGCCCCTTAACTGGTCCTTATCGGTCCCACTGCCCCATTCCCCATTCCAGTGACCCATATTGGTCTATACTGGTCCATACTGGTTTATACTGGTCTATACCGATCTATACTGGTCTATGCTGCTCTGTACTGGTCTGACCTTGATGGAGATGCTGAAGTGCGCCCAACCCCCTTAACTGGTCCTTACTGGTCCCACCGCCCTGCTCCCCATTCCATTGACCCATACTGGGTCGTGGTGGCAAGAACCCCAGCAGGAGCCAGGTGGGGTCTTCCTGCCATTGGATGAGTGCTCTGGGAGGTCAGGGCTGCTCACAGATCCAGATCACAGCAGCACATTTCCAAGAGCACTGTCAAATGGGAAGGGCAAAGCACAATTATTAGGAAGGAATGGAGCTTTTCTCAGTCAGTGTTTCCAGTTTCCTACTCCTGAGGAATCTGGGGGTTGAGAAATGGAAAAGGAGCTCCCATGTTGGACAAGTCACTGAGACTCCTGAGCTGTAACTTGGAATGCACAAGTGCTTCTGTAAGCAACTTCCTAAAGTGCTTTCAGCCTCTGCTCTGCTTTTGACAGAAGCAGCATCACTTCTGCTGGACCCATCTGTTTTTTCTTTTTCTGCCCTTTTCCACCTGCCTGAGGTTTCTCTCAGGTCAGAGCACAGACATTTGGATGGAGTGCTGACAGGGAAGTCATGAATGGATTTCTGATGTTGAATCTGCTGTTTTGAAATCAGAAAATGTGATGTTGAAGTCATCGTTAGCCTTTGAGAGGGAAACAGGAGAAAAATCGGATAAACTTGTTGCTAAAAATGAGCTGCTTCAAACTGAGGTTGACCACCTTCAAAGTCTTGTTGCGCCAGAGTGCAGAGAGAAAACTGTTGCTAAAAAAACAGGTTCCTGGTTTGGTCAGGCAACTTCATAAACCAGTGTCTTACCCTGGCATTGAGACTTGGGAAACCACAGAGAACCCTGATTCTAAGTCTCAGGAGAGAAAGAAACAAGGAGAATTTGAAGTTCAACTGATGTTTCTAGAGTCTCCCAGCTTTCCTCACATTAATGAAAATAGACTGAGTGATCTCTGTGATAATGAACAAAGGGAAGATTCTTCTTTACCTCCCTCAATTTCCTTTGTGCCTGATACTGAATCCACTAAAAAACCTTGGACTCAAAAAGAGAACCCGACCCAGAAAACAATTCATTCTGATTCAAGTGGTTAAAGAGCAGAAGCATTATGGCGATAAACCTGGACAAATTAAAAGCCAACCAGTGAAATCCTATCAATATATCACATACCCTGGCATTCCACTTTGTTCTCATCAACAGTTAATACAATTTCCAATGGATATGGGGACAAAATGTTGGCAGCAAAATGCCAAAGATGGGATTAAAACCCAGACGAAAAAGAATTAAAATCACTGGAGAAAAAGAAGAAACCAGTCTTCAACCAAGAGCTTCACCCTGTTACTGTTTTGTTGATATTACCTTTTTGCTTTTTATTCTAATAATCATATTGTATGTTAAAATTTGGATGATTATGAAACAGTCAGCTCACTGATTACCCCCATCAATACTAGACGATGCCCACAGTATACACCCGTCCCAGCCCCTCCAGGAGCCCTCAAATCCCATCCTGGTCCCACAGGACACTCCCAACTTCCCCTCAAACACTCCGAGGCCCCCAGATTGACTCCCAGATCCAGAAAACTCTTGCTGCCTGCCCATGGAGTGCCCCGTGTGGCCCACCAACTGCACCACAAAGCCAAAGCTTCCAGGCTTTCTTTCCTAGGAATTAGGGCTGTTGTTTCCTGTTTTCAGCCATGCCTCCCAACTGATAGCCCAACTCCCAAACTGCTCGCATGCCTGTTGATACAGAATTGTTAAAATAAACCTTGCCAGTATATGTTTTCAGACACCGATTATTTAGTGTTGTTTCACTTTAATCCACCCCAAGGGAATTCTTAATAAAAACCTGAGTTACCCCCTCTCCCCTTTTCCTGGGGCGGGTTGTAACACCAATCAGCACTGACTCTGCCCAGTAGGCATAGCAAAGGAAGTTTCCTTTTGGTTTAGGGTTTAGTGTTAGGGTTAGGGTTAGGGTTTAAGGTTAGGGTTAGGGTTAGGCTTAGGGTTAGGTTTTGAGTTAGGGTTAGGGTTAGAAAGGGTTAGGGTTAGGGTTAGGAAATTTAGGGTTAGAGTTAGAGTTAGCAAAAGTTAGGGTTAGGGTTAGGGTTAGGTTTAGGGTTAGCAAAAGACAGGGTTACTGTTAGGGCTAGGGTTAGGGTTAGGGTTAGGGTTAGGGTTAGGGGTATGGGTAAGGGTTAGGGTTAGGAAGAATTTGTCTCAGTGCGCGATCTAACAATCGCGGGTTTAGCCCATTCCGGATATGCAGCGTTGCTCAATAAGCCCCTCTCAGGCTATAAGCCCGATTCACTGCCCACCACTGTCAGAATCTTTTGCTTTTTCTCTTGGGTCTCTGCTTTTGCTGTTGCTGTTCTGTTGCGTGTCTGGCAGAATACCCACCGTCGTCCCGTATGTACTCTGCTTCTATAGAGCACTGGCCCCGCCCACTGGGTGGAGTCAAGAGGTGGAGCCAGTGCTGATTGTTCCATGTCACTGGTTTTGCCTACTGGGCGGAGTCAGTGCTCATTGGTCCACACAGTAACTGCAAGCTATGCACAAACCCTTTTCCCCAACACTAACCCTAAAAAAGAGACTGCAAGCTATGCGCAAACCCTTTTCCCTACCCCTCACCTTAAAAAAGAGACTGCAAGCTACTAAGGTTAGGTTTAGGGTTAGGTTTAGGGTTAGGGTTAGGGTTAGGTTTTGAGTTAGGGTTATGGGTAAGGGTTAGGGTTAGGAAGAATTTGTCTCAGTGCGCGATCTAACAATCGCGGATTTACCGCATTCCAGGAACGCAGTGGTGCCCAGTAAACCCCTCTCGGGCTATAAACCCGATTCAATGCCCACTGCTGTCAGAATCTTTTGCTTTTTCGCTTGGGTCTCTGCTTTTGCTGTTGCTGTTCTGTTGCGTGTCTGACAGAATACCTACCGCCATCCAGTATGTACTCTGCTTCTATAGAGCACTGTCCCCTAACCCCAACATTAAAAGAGAGACTGGAAACTATGCGCAAACCCTGTTCCCTAACCCTAACCCTAACCAAGAGACTGCAAGCTATGGGCAAACCTTTTTCCCTAACCCTAACCTTAAAAACGAGACTGAAAACTATGCGCAAACCCTCTTCCCTAACCCTAACCTTAAAAACGAGACTGAAAACTATGCGCAAACCCTGTTACCTAACCCTAACCTTAAAAAAGAGACGGCAAGCTATGCGCAACCCCGATTCCCTGACCCTAATCCTAAAAAAGTGAATGCAAGCTATGTGCAAACCCTGTTCCCTAACCTTAACCTTAAAAAAGAGACTGCAAGCTATGCACAAAACCAGTTCTCTAACCCTAACTTTAAAAAAGTGACTGCAAGCTACTAGGGTTAGGGTTAGGGTTAGGGTAAGGGTTAGGGTTGGGGTTAGGGTTTAGGGTTAGGGTTAGGGTTAGGGTTAGGGTTCGGGTTAGGGTTAAGGTTAGGGTTAGGGTAAGGGTTAGGGGTTAGTGTTGGGGTTAGGGTTAGGGTTAGTCAGAATCTGTCTCAATGCGCGATCTAACTATCGCGGGTTTACCCCATTCCAGGAACGCAGTGGTGCCCAGTAAACCCCTCTCGGGCTATGCGCCTGATTCAGTGCCCACCGCTGTCAGAATCTTTTGCTTTCTCTCTGGGGTCTCTGCTTTTGCTGTTGCTGTTCTGTTGCGTGTCTGGTAGAATACCCACCGCCGTCCGGAATGTACTCTGCTTCTATAGAGCACTGGTCCCGCCCACTGGGTGGAGTCAAGAGGTGGAGTCCGTGTTGATTGTTCTCCGCCCAGTAGGCGGAGCCAGTGCTGATTGGTGTTACAACCCGCCCCAGGAAAAGGGGAGAGGGGGGAACTCAGGTTTTTATTAATAATTCCCTTGGGGTGGATTAAAGTGAAACGACACTAAATAATCGGTGTCTGAAAACTTATACTGGCAAGGTTTATTTTAACAATTCTGTATCAACAGGCATGCTAGCAGTTTGGGTGCTGTCATACCACAATGTGACACAGTGTAAGGGGTGTACTTTTGAATTAGATGATCAATGGAGCATAGAGGCGTGAGAACGGAATCATACTAGGATGTGAAACCAGCTAGAGTAACATACCCTAATGTAACTTCATGGCACAAGCTAATTGTAAGGTTCATTGTGCTTTTCAGCAAGTCAACCTGATATCCCCTATTATCTGAGCTGAGTTCTTCCTTGGTTTTGCTACATATTGCAAGATAGATACATCTACCCTTGAAACACAATGGTAGAGGTCATCCATAGGGGTGAGAAAGATGATGATGGGAGGAAGATTATGTGGGCAGGGGTCGCTCGCCCCTTGCCCTACAAGTAGGGCATGCGCAGACTGCTGCCATGAGGTAATGATCAGGCGGTGTTTGGCTGCCATTCAGGCATCACCTTATGCTGCGTACTGGCCCTACGTAGTGTAATGTGGAACTGATAAAAATGGGGTGTCGGAGCTGCTGAGTTGAGCGATACTCATCCTACCACCGAGACTGTGTTGCTCCACGGGGACGCCCGCTAAGCATGGGTACCGACCAGCTGCTGCAGATCCTGACAGCCCTGGCCTGTCTGTGTGGGTAAGCACAGTTTTTTGATAGGAAGCAACTGAGAGAACAAACTTTTTTAATATCCTTTTAGTGTTCCTTTAATTCCCCTTTTATGTTTATAGTATTTTTCCTTTAGTTTCCCCTTTTTACTAACCAATATCGTGTTATCCATAATATTGTGTTAAGATCCTTCTTTGGTATCCCTTTTTCACTAGTTAATACTGTATTAAATGCTGTTCGTAGTATTTGTTTTAATGCCACCCGATAAGATAGTTATTTTGTATCCCTTTTTCTTTTTAGTTTTTAATCCCTCTTGTGAAGTTTATTACTAGTATTATTATTCTCACTGTAATAAAAGATATTTTGTGTGCTTGAGTATTTTTGGCACTTGTCTTTATTCCGGACATGTATCCGAACGTACTGCTACATAAATTGGCGTAGACGGCAGGATACATGGAGAAATAAGCAGTGCCCCAGGGAATTCGTTGGTGGAGTGCTCAGCTGACGTGTCCCTGTGTATTGGTGGGAGATCTTCAGGTGGAGTGCACAGCCTGGAGAGCCGCGTCCCCGTGTGTGTTGTGTAAAAGGGAGATTCTCAGGTGGAGAGTATAGCCTGGGAAGCCGCGTCCCTGTGTGTGTGGTGAACTCTGTGTGGGTGCCGTGAGTGCCAGTGTCTGGGTTCATATCTTATAATTGTTTTAAGTGGTTTTTGTTGTTCTTGTTGATTAAGTTACTATATGGGTGGCAATGTTTGTGTTTTATATGCTTTGTTTGTTTTTTGCATATGGGAGGTAGTTCTGAGCAATTAATTGTGAGTATACCACACTTCTTGAGACCTAGAATTAAGATTTGTCCTTTTTTGCAACTGTTGTTTATATGTACGACTTTGTTGTATTAATTGTAATAAATATATCTTGGGACGTAGAGGCAGCCAGGAGATAAGGCTAGATCGGACTTTAAATTTTTATTGTATTCGGTGTGGAGCGAATCAAAGCCTAGAAGATACCCAGTGGATTAGGTTTTATTGTTGTTTCACTCATAGATATGTCTTTCTGAGGATTCATTTAGAGTTACTGTAGAGTGTGTATTTTGTGGTTGGTATATAAAGATTTTTGATTTGATGTGTATGTGTAGTTAGGCTTGTTTGTGATGTAAGAGCCATAGTTTGTGGATTAGTGTGTCTCATTGTGTTTAGCTTAAAAATCGAGAATCTTTTGTCATTGTTCTGTTAGTGAGAACATTAGTAGATTAAGATGAAAAAGTGGTTAGGAGGGTCAGCCGCAGGCGACAATGAACCTAAGAAAGCTCCTCCCCGTGAATTAATAGAATTGGGGCAGGAGCCATAGATTACTTTGTAGAATAAGTGGGAAGCATGTACAAAGATTCCTCTTGAGTATTGGGGGCAGCAGACCCCAATGGAGGTATTGCAATACTGGGAGTAGTTTACCCCTACTACTAAATCAAGCAGTCATCTGGAACAGGCTGGACGAATGGGGGGGGTGCACTGCTTACTGCATACAAGTTAACTGTGGAAAAATGCAAAAAACTGCAGGAGCAGCTGAATGCTGTAAGAGCCACTCAGCTGGTACAACGCCAGACTTTACTTGACCTTCAGGCCTAAAAGAACAGGGTAGAAGATAAATGTGTTACTTTAGCTGAGAAATATGCTGTGAGAACTGTTCGGCACAGACAAAGGAAAATAGACCCAAGTGATCGGGGACCAGGGGTGCGAGCTATAATCACTTCCCCTGATTGAGATCCAGAGAAGTGGGATAGTAACATATAGAGTAGTAGTGATGATTCTGATGAGGACGATTTTATAGAAAATTCAGAGAAGTTATCAACATCAGATGAGTTGGCACACAGAGCAAGGGGCTGACTCTGTGATAATAGACAATGTTGATGCCACGAAGTTTTTAGGGTTAACTAATGATGTATATGTACAAAATGCCCTTCAGCATTTAAGACGAACACCAGGAGTTGATAGAACTTTGGTTTCAGTTATTGCTGAAGGTCTCAGTGACCGTTTTACTAATGATGGATCATGGCAGGATGGAAGTTCATCCTGGGTAACTCTGCATCAAGCAATCAAAATATTAAAGGGGGAAGAAATGAAAATAGCTATTGAGCTGCAAAGCCCTGAACTTTACATGCAACAACCTTTAATTCCAGTAATGCGAAACAAATTGTTAGAAGGCTGTCCTGTACCCTGGAAACCATACATTATTGCACTGTTAGTGTCTAACTCAGGGGCACCCATAGAAGAGATCATAGAGAGGTTGCAGCAACTTGGTGACCTTCCAGGCCTCCCACCCACAGAACAAAACCTTAACTTGATACTGTTGTAATGAGGAGGGGTAATATGATACCTCAAGTAAATATTAAGTTGTTAGTATTTGGAAGGGGGGAGTTGTTTGTGTTCTGTCTCCCACAGGACCCTGCTGGCTTCCAGCATGTTTGATGAAACCTTATAATGAGCGGCAAGAATTCTGGACAGAGATCAGTGAATGCTGAACAGCACAAGACCAGCCCGAATATCACATGGAAGAAAAACATATCCTAAATGTAATTAATTGTGTCTACTAACTTTTGCTAACTGGTGTAATGACTCAGTTATCGTGTACCTGTCTCTTGTGTGTCTTGTCCACACCTGATGTTGTGATTTATGTAATGAACAATGTCCTGGCCAGAGGCTGGGAGGCTATAGCTACCAAAGCCATGATTACTCCTGCATTAGCCTATTCAGTGCAGGTCATGTATCTTGAATAACAAGATGGATTGGTTATTCTTTTCTGCATAGCAAGTCTTGTGTCCCAATAGATCCCTGGATCTACTGCTCCAGAGATAAGAAGGTTTATATTTCTTAGATGAGTTGCACCAACAATCTGTATGCTTCGTTTTGTATTACTGGTAAGCAACAATCAGAATTGGAATATTATTCCTGAACAGTGTGCTGCCAAGTTGTTCTGGCAGCAGCGTTAAAGGTAAAGGCTAAAGCTAAGCCCTGGCTTCAAGAAGTGAAGGACATATGTGATGCCGTGTGCAGAGGGACTGCAATTGTACTTGGTTTTGTGTCCTGGGATGGGGCAGACGTGCCATTAAGGGGGGAAAGAAGACAATAGAAAACTATAAAACTTGTAACATCCTGAAGCCTAATGGTCATCACTGTATAGAATGATCTGTTTCTGTGCTATTCATGCCACACCAATGATGTTTGTGAAGATCAGGCAGAACGGTGTGGTTTGGGAATTCTAAATCAGACACTGATTGTTTTGCAGTGCTCATAGTTGTATGTGTTTCATCCCTGTAGTGTTACAGCAAGTGGCAAGAATTATTTGGAATCAACAAATGACAGAAACCTTTTGGCTTACGAGTCTATACAAGAATATATGTGATTGTGAAATAACCATGTGTGAGGTGCTGGGCCTCGCAGAAGAAAAGCTTATGTTGAAAAGCTGGTTGGTAAGACTGCAAATGAAGGACTGATGTTTGTGGACCTCCCTATGGGCTCTGGCTCGCATCATGTTTACAGTTTTCTTATGATGAACTGGTAATATTCTAGTTAAGTACAGAAATGATTTCACACTCAATGGTATAGTTAATATGAAGATGGATAAAATTCTTTTATAGCATGGAGGCAAGAGATAACCTGTACTATCACTCCATGAGGTGAAGGGGGATTGACTGCAGTCAGGGGTAAACTGGGGCAGGACGGTTTGCTCCCGATGAGGCCTGGAATCTGTACAGAGAGTGCAAGCTTTCTGTGGGAGCGGTTGGTGAGACCAGGATGTTGTCTGGTGTTTCATCAAACTCCAGATAAACATTGCCTGTGATAGCTCCTAACAGACCTATAAACGTGTGACTGGCAGTCAACCACTTCATACTATAAAAGATGAATCCAGACTATAAAATTCTGAAATGAGAAGTTCTGTTGTACTAGACTTTATATTTTGCAGAAATTCCTGAGATTCATTGTGTTGTCCAGGCCCATACGATTGGACACACCTATTCACCTGTCCAAACTTGGAAACTAGGTCTGCCAACCGGGAAAAGATTATCTCAAGTACTGTTGACTCCAAGTAAATGACCACTGTAATCCACTTAGATCTCCTCACTGGGGATGGACATGATTATATTATTGTCTGTATTTTCACTGTTACTCAGTTGTTATGTTGTTTACATTTTTAGAAATGACACTTCATCAATACACTGTTCGAGTCATTCACCAGTGTCATGGTCCAACCATGGACCACGCGGTGGGATGGAATCCAACAGCCCCCAGGAGCTGGTTTCTCCCCTGAGGGTGCAGAGCAGCAGGGCCTTTTCCAGACTCAACTGTACCTTCCAGAAAGATATCAGCTATACTTTGCTTCTTTGCTGACTTCTGTTTTAGATGTCAATGTGTGGACCACCCTGGCCAACGTGACGAAGATGGACGTGATATGTGTGTCCATGGTAACTCCCACGAGTCCTTTTTGCACCTGTCTGGTTGGAGTACCCATTGATAACTACTGGTGGGGAACTCTATATAATGAGACCATGTTAGCAAACTGCACATATCCAGGAGTTGACATTTTTTTTTTTTCTTAGAGATATATACCAGAACGCATCAGCTTGGTGCAATGAGACTCTGCAAAAACAATTTATTCCTGGATCTGATGCAATAGGTCTCCCAAATGATCTGTTTCTCATTTGTGGACAAAGAGCATGGAAAGGTATTCCGGGAAAGGCTGTAGGAGGCCCTTGTACCTTTGGACGATTAACCTTTTTTCATCCTCGCAGCATAACCTTGCCTAAACTAAGAAGACGCAGACGTAGCACACGGCGATTTATTCCAGACGGTAACTCTGATGTAGAGTTTTGGAATAAGGCTGAAAGAATAACTGCCAGTGTAATATCTCAGATAGGGACTGCTCATGCTTTGGCTTCTCTAAATAAACTAGGATGCTGGTTGGCTAAAGAAGCTAATGCTACTTCTGCTGCTTTGAGTGCATTGCTCACAGATGTAGACTCTGTTAGACATGCAAGTTTACAAAATAGAGCTGCTATTGATTTTTTTTTGTTGTTGTTAGCCCAGGGACATGGCTGTCAAGATTTTGAGGGCATGTGCTGCATGAATTTAAGTGATCATTCTGAATCTGTTCATGCTAGCATCCAGAAATTAAAAGCCCTTACTCAACAATTACATGTTCATGATGAATGGAACCTCTTTGGTGATTGGAAATGGGGATGGCTCTGGTTACGAAAAGCGTTAATAGGCTTGTCAATAGTTGGATGTATAATAACATGCATTTTGTGTATGATTCCCTGTATACTAACATGCGTACGTCAAATGATAAACACCAGGCTAAATGCGTTGCAATTTTGAGTAGTTCGTTATCACCCTCTTGCTACCATTGATCACGCGGTGGTATGTAAGGGGGGTACTTTTGAATTAGATGATCAGTGGAGCATAGAGGCCTGAGAACGGAATCATATTAGGATGTGAAACCAGCTAGAGTATGGTACAATGTAACTTCATGGCACAAGCTAATTGTAAGGTCCATTGTGCTTTTTAGCAAGTCAGTCTGATATCCCCTATTATCAGAGATGAGTTCTTCCTTGGTTTTGCTACATATTGCAAGATAGAGATATCTACCCTTGAAACACAATGGTAGAGGTCATCCATAGGGGTGAGAAAGATGATGATGGGAGGAAGATTATGTGGGCAGGGGTCGCTCGCCCCTTGCCCTACAGCAGGGCATGCGCAGACTGTTGCCATTAGGTAATGATTAGGCGGTGTTTGGCTGCCATTCAGGCATCACCTTATACTGCGTACTGGCCCTACGTGGTGTAATGTGGAACTGATAAAATGGGGTGTCAGAGCTGCTGAGTTGAG
>NW_021938625.1:0-24015 GCF_001715985.3 Manacus vitellinus | reverse complement strand
AAACAAACAAACAAACAAATGAATGATGAAAGGAAATGCTGGGGTAAATTAAAGTGTAAACAAACAAACATACAAATGAATGATAAAAGGAAAGGATGGGGTAAATTAAAGTGTAAACAAACAAACAAACAAACAAACAAACAATTAACAAATGAATGATAAAAGGAAATGATGGGGTAGATTAAAGTGTAAACAAACAAACAAACAAACAATTAACAAATGAATGATGAAAGGAAATGATGGGGTAAATTAAAGTGTAAACAAACAAACAAACAAACAAACAAAAAAATGAATGATAAAAGGAAATGATGGGGTAAATTAAAGTGTATTAAAAAAATTTAACAAATTGATGATACAAATGTTTTAACTGGAAAATTAGGGGAATGGAAAGTTTGTAAAATTTGAAATTTTTGTTAAAAAATTTAAAAACAAAAATTAATGATGATTAGAGGGAAAGTCCCTAGATCATTGCAAAAAATGACAAAATTTTTGTTATTTTTTGTGAAATTGAAGACAAAAAATATGTCTGGCGTGCATTAATTAAACTGCAACTTGATGAGAGACGTAATGGAAAAACCAAGCCAACAGCACGTGACAGTGCATCAGTGCAACCATATGAGACCGAGTAACACTTGAAACCATATCATTAATTTTCACGCGAAAGTGAGAAAACCGCTCGCCGACCATAAGGGGTACATGTCAACCATATATGGGAGCCCCCTGGCGGAGCACTCTGAAGGGCTTATTGAGATCTACCCCAAAAAAATAAACCAAAAGTTTAGAAGAGAGAAAATGCCGCAATCACGAGGTCCAGGTTGGCCGAGCATCCCCAACCATTAGTAACGGAGCGCAAGTTTAGGAAAATTAAGCAAGTTATGGCCCTGACCGAGGAACCAGAGGCGACAAAGAGCAAGTTATGAGAGTGGGTTATTGGTGGCAAGGGAAAGAATACACCTGAAGGTGGACATGATAAACATTACTAACGCCGGGTACTGGTTTCTCGTGAGGAGTACGACTAATAAATAACCCAGCACTTCTTGGTTGGTACAGAGAGCAAGGTTAAGTGGTGAGTGGTCCATGGACCATGGATTTTAGGTTCTGTGACGTTCCTCGTATTGAGAAGGATTTTATGCAAAAATTAGCAGCCTTAGGTTTTAGTTCGTTTGGCGGGATTATTCCTAGACCATGACATGTTATGTCCTTGTGTGGGAATGTGCCTAGATCTGTGAATGACAAGTTTTGGATTGGATGGGAGATAGTATGGAAATTTGGATGGTTTTTGCAATAATAGTATGTCAGATTTTCCTACATGCATGTTATGTCTAATGTGGTGGAGGATGCTATGCAAAGTAATACATACCGTAGGGTATGGAGGGAGGGGGGGGCCCTCCCCTTGATGTACGTGTTGATTGGAAAGTTGGGGGGTGCTTGGATATTTTTTGGAAAACTCTAAGAAGGGGGCGGCCTTCAGTCTTTGGTTTACAAGACCAACGTTTTTTATAAACTATTAGAGTGGTTAGAGGTTGAGTATCTTATTTTCTAGGAGACTAGTAATGGGGAATAAGATGAGAATGATTGTGAAGTAGGTAGCTGAGGCGAGTTGTCCGATGATAATAAATGGATGTTCTACTGGTTGGCTACCGATTCATGTAAGGATTAAAAGATTTGTTACTAGGATTCAGAATAGAAGTTGGGAGAGAGGTCAGAAGGTTATAGTTCGTTGCTTTGACATGTGGAGGAATGGGGCTAGAAATAGAATTAAGACGGAGGCGGCTAGGGCTAGGACTCCTCCTAATTTGTTGGGGATTGATCGTAGGATGGCATATGCAAATAGGAAGTACCACTCAGGTTTAATGTGGGGAGGTGTTACTAATGGATTTGCAGGTGTAAAATTTTCTGGATCTCCTAAGAGGTTGGGTGAGAATATGGCAAGTGTTATTAGAGGAATGAGGAGGAACAAAAGGCCTAGAATATCTTTTATTGAGAAATAGGGGTGAAATGGGATTTTGTCGCAGTCTGAATAAATACCTAGGGGGTTGTTTGAGCCTGTTTTGTGTAAGAAAGTTAAGTGGATGAGGGTGAGAGCTGCAATTAAGAATGGGAGGAGGAAGTGGAGGGCAAAGAACCGGGTAAGTGTAGGGTTGTCAACTGAGAATCCTCCTCAAGCTCATTCTACAAGTGTTTGGCCAATGTAAGGAATTGCTGAGAATAGGTTAGTAATTACCGTAGCGCCTCAGAATGATATTTGGCCTCATGGGAGGACATATCCTACGAAGGCAGTTGCTATTAGAGTTAAGAGGAGAATAACTCCTGTGTTTCGGGTTTCTTTATATAGGTAGGAACCATAGTAGAATCCTCGTCCAATGTGTAGGTAAATGCATATGAAGAAGAAGAGGCGCCGTTTGCATGGAGGTTTCGGATTAGTCAGCCGAATTGAACATTTCGGCATGTATGGGCAACGGACGTGAATGCCAGGGTGATATCCGCTGTATAATGTATTGCTAGTAGGAGGCCAGTGGTGATTTGGATTGTTAGACAGATGCCAAGAAGAGATCCAAAGTTTCATCAGGCGGAAATGTTTGGTGGTGTTGGGAGGTCAATTAAAGAATTGTTGATTATTTTTAGAAGGGGGTGATGTTTTCGTAAGTTAGGGGCCATTAATTCTTAGTTCTGTGTAAATAAGATTATAATTAAGATAGATAGAGCGAAGGATCCTAGATAGGTTTTGATTAGTCCGGAGTGTAGAGTAGTTGAGATTTTGGATACTTTGAGTTGAAGGGTCACTAGTCCTTCTGGGCCTATTTTTTTATATCAGGATAGGTCGATTAAATGGGATGCAATGTTCTGGCCGTTGTTTAGGAGTTTAGTAGAGCTGAGGCGGTGTATAAGGGGGTTAAAATATCCTAGAGTGCTGGAGAAGTTTATAGTGATATTTTGTTTGGGGGCAGAGAAGGTATGTGTGAGTTTTGATAGTTCTAATGCCAGAATGATGCCTAATGTTGTAATAATGATAGCAGTGTTTTTTGTGACCAGTGGTATGGTTATAGGAGGGGTTTTTGTAGGGGAGATATAAGAGGTAATTAATAGACCAGCTATAATACTTCCGAGAGCGAGACGAGTAATTGGGTTTGTGACTGCTGGGTTGTTTTCATTGATGGGAGTAATGGAGGGAATCCGGGTGTAGTCAGTTTGTACTAGTAGGGCTATACGTAGGCTGTAAGTTGCAGTAAAAGCTGTAGCTACGAGGGTTAGGAGGAGTGCTCAGGTGTTTAGATAGGAGGTGTTAAGACTTTGGATAATGAGATCTTTTGAGTAAAACCCTGCTAAAAATGGTGTTCCTATGAGAGCTAAATTTCCGATTGTCAGGCATGAGGTAGTTGTAGGGAGTAGTTTCTGTAATCCTCCTATTTTTCAAATCTCTTGTTCACCGTTAAGGCTGTGAATGATAGACCCAGAGCAAAGGAAGAGTATGGCTTTAAAGAATGCATGCGTAGAGATGTGTAGGAAGGCTAGTTGAGGTAGATTTAGGCCAATAGTGACTATTATTAGTCCTAGTTGGCTGGATGTAGAGAAAGCAATAATTTTTTTGATGTCGTTTTGGGTAAGAGCGCATGTAGCGGCAAATAGGGTGGATAGGGCACCTATACAAAGGCACATAGTTAGGGCAATTTGGTTGTTACATAATATGTGGTGAGTGCAAATAAGTAGAAAGATTCCAGCAACTACTATTGTGCTGGAATGGAGTAGGGCAGATACAGGGGTTGGCCCTTCTATAGCTGCTGGGAGTCATGGATGCAGGCCAAATTGGGCAGATTTACCTGTGGCGGCGAGGATGAGCCCTAAGAGAGGGAGAAGGGATATTTGGTCTGGGGAGGATTGCTGTTGAATTTCTCAAGTGTTTATTGAGGATGCTAGTCATGCTATGCAGAGGATTAGTCCAATATCCCCAATACGGTTGTAAAGTACGGCTTGAAGTGCAGCGGTGTTGGCTTCTGCTCGACCGTGTCACCATCCAATCAGGAGGAAGGATATAATTCCGACTCCCTCTCAACCGATAAATAAGAGGAATATGTTATTAGCGATGATTAGGATGAGTATTGCAATGAGAAAGATTAGAAGGTAAAGAGAGAATTTTGTGGTGTGGGGTTCTGAGGCTATATATCATGTTGTAAATTGAAGAATAGATCATGTTACGAATAGTGCAATAGGAAAAAACGTTAAGGAGTATTGGTCTATTTTAAGGCTAAAAGGGATTTTGAAGTTTGCAATAAATTTTCATTCTCAATAGAAAGTGGTATTTTCCATCTTTAAGTAGATGGAGAGGATTATGGGAATTAAACTAACTATGAAGGAAGTTTTAACAGTGTGTATGATGGTTGTTGGAGAGTTTAGATAGTTTTTGGATAGGAGGGGGAGTAGGATGGGTATAGAGAGGGTAGCCAGGGTCAAGAATATAGAGGTGTTGAGGATTAATGGGAAGTCCATTACTTTTACTTGGACTTGCACCAAGATGAATGGTTCCTAAGACCAGTGGATTGCTATTATCCTTTAAAAGTAAGGGGGCTGAGGTCTTAGGCTCAGATGCAAGAGTTAGCAGTTCTTGTTGGTTAAACCTCCCCTCGGCAGGCAAGAAGAGTTTAACTTCTCTTTTTAGGATCACAGTCTAATGTTTGGTTTAAAACTATGCTTGCATGTGGGAATTCCTGAGATTAGCTCTGGTTTTAGGATGAGGAGGAGGGAGGGTAGGATATGAAGTGTTGTAAGGAGATGTTCTCGTGTATTTGAATTTTGGGTGGTTGTAATATAGGTTGGAGTTGGACCTCGTTGGGTTATAAGGAGTATGTAGAGGGTATAGGCTGCAGTTAGTAGAGTTGCGGCTCCGGTTAGGATAATGGTGAAGGTAGATCAGTTGAAGAGTGCAATTGTGATAGTTAATTCAGCTATCAGGTTAGTGGTAGGAGGAAGGGCTATGTTTGTTAGGTTGGCTAGGAGCCATCAGATTCCTGTTAGAGGTAAAAGGGGTTGTAGGCCTCGTGTTAGAAGGAGAGTACGACTATGTATGCGTTCATAGTTTGTATTAGCTAGGCAAAATAGTATGGAAGAGGTGAGTCCATGTGAAATCATTAGGATTATGGCCCCTGAAAAGGATCAGTGGGTTTGGATTATTGTTGCGGCAATGACTAGACCTATGTGGCTTACTGAGGAGTAGGCGATTAATGACTTAAGGTCGATTTGGCGTAGGCAGATGGAGCTTGTCATTAGTGCCCCTCATAAGGCTAGGGTTAAAAATGGGTAGTAGAGGTAGTCTAATAGGGAGTTTGTAATTATTGAGGTACGCATGATGCTTCCGTGTCTGTCAGCTGAAGTGGTGACCTTGATCTGCCGGGGGTGAAGGAGGGAAGTCCCCATACTCCAAGAAGTTATGAGTTATAGCCATGATTAGTGTCACGGACCATGCCTCGAGCCTCCAACATCTTGAGGGTTGCAGTCTCTCTTCTAAGGTAAGGGAACAGGCTTTGGGCATAGCTTGCAGTTACTGTGTGGACCAATTGTCAGAGACTGAAATGGTTAATGATTTATGCATTCTAGGAGACTTTTCAGGCTTTTGACTTGCATGATACCTCTGATGAGCAGTCGGGCCCCTCCCTCCCTCCAGTGCTGACGGTGTGAAGCCCTGCAAAGGCAAGAACTGAGCTTACAGGTTTTTTAGGGTTTACGGTTTGCGTTCCTGGAATGGGGTAAACCCACGATAGTTAGATCGCGCATTGAGACAGATTCTGACTAACCCTAACCCTAACCCCAACCCTAGCCCCTAATCCTTACCCAAACCCTAACCTTAACACGAACCCGAACCCTAACCCTAACCCTAACCCTAAACCCTAACCCTAACCCTAACCCCTAACCCCAACCCTAACCCTCACCCTAACCCTAACCCTAACCCTAACCCTAGTAGTTTGCAGTCACTTTTTTAAAGTTAGGGTTAGGGAACTGGTTTTGTGCATAGCTTGCAGTCTCTTTTTTAAGGTTAAGGTTAGGGAACAGGGTTTGCACATAGCTTGCATTCACTTTTTTTAGGATTAGGGTCAGGGAATCGGGTTTGTGCATAGCAACACTAACCCTAAAAAAGACACTGCAAGCTATGCGCAAACCCGGTTCCCTAACCCTAAAAAAACCCCTAACCCTAACCCTAACTCTAACCCTAACCCTAAACCCTAACCCCAACACTAAACCTAACCTTAACCCTAACCCTGATTCTAAGTCTGAGGAGAGACAGAAACCAGGAGACTTTGAAGTTCAACTGATGTTTCTATCAGTCTCTCAGCTTGGCTCATTGAGGATAATGAGGATGCAGCTTCTGCTATGGGGAATTCTAAGCATTCTGGGGTCGGTAAGACAACCTGGTAAGTAACACTTGAGTGAATGGGGGGTTGTCTTGGGGGCTTGTTTCCCTTCTCTTTTCTGTCTCTCGGTTTCTCATTTTGTTTGCTACTTTCTTTGGAATAAATGTTTTGTTCAGCTTTCAACTGTGTACTGGTTTCAGTTTTGGCAATCTCCCTGCTGCCACGGTCCAGGGGGATGGGAAATGGGACCGAGCACTGCAATAACGGTTCTTGGCACAGTTGAGGGTTCGTGCAGCAATGCCACTTTATTCAGGGACAACAGGGGTTTAAATAAGGGGTTTAAAGTCTGAGGGGAGGATTCTGAACTGGGGAGGAGCATGGGACTGACAACTCAGGGAAAAGTGCGATAGGGACACAGGGAAAAGGTGGGTGGAACTTCGGAGTTCCTCTTTACCTCTTTACTCCTGACGGGGTACTGCGATCCCCCTACACCGCTGACTCTGATGTTAGTGGTCTGGGCTGGCCAGCCGTACGGCCAGTCCTTGGAGGCAATTATGGTGACATCCGCCCCCATGTCGAGTAACCCTTCCACCTTGACTTTCTGAGGGTGCCTAGGTTGAGAAAAGTAGATGAGACATGTTAGAAGAGGGCGAGAGGTCTTCACCGAGGTTGTCCAGTGGACTTCCCTCAGTGATCCCTCCCTCCGCTCCTCATCTGGGGACACCATGCAGAGCAGCTCGTCGGTGGAGACCATCTTCGCCACGGGGAAGCGGTCCTCCAACTGCACGGGAGGGAGATGCACAGTTAGGCATATAGCTATATTTGTGTTCGTCAGTCCCGTCAGGAGAGTAGGCACTACAATTATTCCCTTAGCCACTGCTGAAAAGTGCGATATCATCAGGTAAGTCTTATCTGGATCGACCGGGGCAGATGGTCTAACCCTGGCCTGCTCATAGGAGCTTAGGTGAGTAGACGGGTGAGTAACAGAAAGGATTATCCAATTTAGGGGAACACACCGGTTTTTAACTGAGATAGGGTCTGCTGAATTTAAAGGATCACACTGAACGGGAATGAGGTCTGTCGGAGGCTCTTGGGTAATGGGGTAGCTGGGCGCGGTGTTGGGCGCAGGATGGAGCGGAGAGCAGGGGTTATTTGTGTCGTCGCGCCCCCCTGGGCGCTCTGCTCCCCGTTTCCCTGATGTTCACAGGAGCAAGGGCGAAGATCGGGCAAAGATTGGAAGGTTACCCTTTTCCTCAGCTCTGGGGACCTCCTGGGGGGAAGGGGCTCACCATTGATATTGGTCATTGACCTACAACTAGAAGACCAATGGCGGCCCTTCCCACACCTCCGACATAGGGTCTTAGGCAAATTTGGTTCGGGGACTAACTTAGGACAATGTTTTTTGAAGTGTCCCTTTTCACCACAATTGAAACATGATTGGGGACCCATGAAAGTGGCAGCCAATAGACGCGCTTTATGGGAATTGGAACCTATATTTTTACAAGCGTCTATCATTTCGAGTAGGGAGGGATCCTTTAATATCTTCAAAGCTTTCTGACAGTCCTCATTCGCCTTTTTGATAACCAATTGATTGAATAAAATTTCCTGGCTCTCTTTTTGGTGGACCTGCCTGTTGATTGCCTCTTTTAGCCTGGTTATGAATTCTACAAAAGGTTCTTTTGGGCCTTGGTTAATAAGTGTGAAAGAAGGCATCTGCACATAGGCATCTGTCACCCTTTTCACGGCCTCCAATGCCAATTCTTTAGTCGCTTCTAAAAATTTGGGGTCAATTCGAGCTTGATCCCCCCTACTCGAATAGTTCCCCTCCCCATAGAGCATGTCTATTGCCTGCTGAATTGGGATTCCCCTTCTTTCCATTTTGTCATTGACATATGCAGTGATTAATTTTTTCCATTCTGCCTCAAATACTGAGGACTGTACTGTTGTAAAGAGTCCTCCTGTCACTGCTCTTTTGTTGTAATGTACCAGCTTATAGACCAGGAAGAAGGATTCTAGCAACTCGATGGTGAAGGGTGCCCCCAACCCATACTCGACGATGGCCTTTTTCATATCTTTTAGCATGGGGTACAATATTGGTCGCCACTTGTCGTGACGAGGGAAGAATGAGACGCTCAAGATGAGAATCAGCAAGCTTCGTTTATTGATCATTGCTAACAGCTTAATATATGCTTTATAATTAGTTCATACATATTGCAAAAGCTAAGCTCATTATTGGTTCTGCTTAAATGTTGATCTGCTTAAATGTTGATCTCACCTCTTACTCATTTCTTTGTTGACACAGGTGGTACTCAGTTGCTTTTTGTTTTGCTAATCACAATGTCCTGTTTACCAGCCAGCTAACAGGGTACAAGGGCACTGTAACCTCGCTATCTAAGATGTTCCCACGGCCTAGGCAAGCCGTGTTCTGTAGCAAATTCCCTACAAATACCCCCGTTTTTTTATTCTGGGCTAATAATGTTTTCTCTGTTATAACACTTACACATTTAACAATACAAGAAAAAGCAATATGAACTATTACTAAAATTACAACAATTGTCAACAACCATCGTATGTTTTTCTTTAAGAAAACTTAAAACCCATTCAGACATAGAACCAAAAATAGATTGAAACCACAAGTCTATAGGACTAGTTGTTACTGTTACTTTCTTTGTGTGTTCTACTGTTTCACTCAGGCTCTACAGTTCTTTTGTGTACAGGCTAGGCAGTTTGTGCCAGCTGGATAAGTCGTGGTTTTGATAAACACTTAATCTAGATTGAAATAATCTCAACATAAAACAGGTTTGAGTCCCATTACCACTTGTGTTATGTATATACAGTGATCCCATTAAATCTAACTCTTGGGGATCTTTTGCCAGAGTAAGACCTCAAGGGTTAGTACTAAAAGAGACAGTACAAGCACGACGACAATCCGGACAAGAGACAACAACTGAGCGAGCAATAGAATGAATTAAGCTAAATCGACATCTGAAGGCTTCTGTATGCTGTGCTCTCAGTTTCTCACCAGTGCCCTCCTCCTTTCTCTCAACCCTGTCATGAAGCTCAGGCAACATGGCCGAGGTGGGTACTGAGGCCAGGCTGAAGGACGAACTGACATACCCCGTCTGCCTGGACATTTACAGGAACCCTATGTCTCTGGGGTGCGGTCACAGCTTCTGCAAGGAGTGCATGCATACAGAAGGAACAGAAATATGCCAACAGGGCCCTTCCCAGTGCCCACTCTGCCTTTACCCCACAGGCCCCCGTTCAGCCATGAAGACTTGCCTGACCTGCAAGGTCTCCCTGTGCCAAGCCCACCTGAGTAAGCATAGCACAAAGAACACTCAGAAAAAACTACGTCCTGGTGGGGCTCTGTGGTGCCCAGGTTTTGGCTGAGAGAAAATCCCCCAGTAGAGTAAACTGCTGGAATGCTACTGTGAGAAGGACAAGGTCCACACCTGCACGCTGCGCTCCGCCCCCAGCTCCCACAGGGACCACAAGACCATCAGCTTAAAGGAGGCTTTTGGCCAAGCACAGCGTGTTTTTCTCAAAACTGTAAAAGAGGTAAAAAACTATGAAACTGCACTGGATCGAAGCATAGGAAACTTGCTGGAACAATCCTCTGCAAAGGAGTTCTTTAGAGTACAAACAACGCTTGAAAATTAAGACTTGGTATAACTGGTTGAGAAATGACTGTTTTGTGTACATGAACCCTAAATATTTCCAGGGTACTTTTCACTGCACCGTGTCAGGAGCAACTACTAGGCCAAAGAATTGCAGACTCTTTCTGCTTTCAGTGTCCAACACACCCAGCTAATCCTCAGTGGTTACAGCTAGCAGAAATATCATCTATATAATGACAACAAAGACAGTCAGAAAATTGCATTGGAAACATAAACCACTGACAAATTATAGAAAAGCCTTTCATTCTATGGGAGAGGGTTTTCTATGGATAACACTCATAAGGTTCTGCACAAATAATAGATGGAACTAAAAATGCACATTTTTTCTCTATCACTGGGATCTAACTGGATTGTGAGAAGATAACCTGTCAAATCAATAATAACAATGGGTTATTCAGCAGAAAGCACAGAAGGGGTCAGTAAGCCAATGCTTACTAACCATGATTGCAGCAACCTGTCTGAGATCATGCAAAGGTTTTCATTTCATAGATTTTTTCTTTATCACAAACACAGGGGTAATTAAAGGATTCTGAGATGGTTCAATGTAATCAGAATCAAGCTGCCTTCTGACAAGCTGTTGCAGGGCCAACAGCTGTTCTGTAGGTAGGAGCCATTGTTTAAGTCACACAGGATATGTATGTTCTAAAGGAAAACTCCAAGCAGTACCTCCTAATATCACAACCTTAACTCTTGGAATGACTATAGAAGTTTGTTTGTTTGGACAATTAACAGCAAGCTTTGAGCATCACAAAGAATACACGTTGCCTTCGTACAACCCTAAACATTCACTAGTCAAATTATGCAAGCAATACATCTGGTATAAAACAAGGATTAATCACAATTAGTGAGGCTATTTTGCTGAGAACACAGCTACAATGGGTAGGGTATGTTTCAAGGAGGAGAGACTAGCCGTTTTACAATTAATATTGCTACCAGTTGTTGCACGGGAGGGGTTTTGAAGACAATATATAAGGATTCTTTAAAACAACACTTCAGCTCTGGTCACACTGATCAACATAATTGGTCTGCTCTGGCCTCCAGCCAGGAGGCCTGAAGACACACTATCCACAACACTACAGATGTTTTTGAGAAGGCACGCAGGATGGCCTTGACAGTCTGCCCCTGCAATGAGCTGAGCAAACAAGGCAGCAACATCGACAACTCCTGATTTAAATCCTGGAAAACACAGAAAAGCTCAAAACGACTCTCACTACTGCCATAGCAGATGCAAATGCAATTATTTGATGGTCTAAGGACCTCACCCTGGCACAAGCCTGCATTATCTCTAGCTAGTTATGTAACTAGCAACTTCTGTATCTGTCACAAAACTTGTTTCTCTACAGCATCTTGCAGCTTTTCCACAAATTGTAAGAATGGTTCCCAGGCACCTGGATGTATAGTGGTGTATTTTGTTTCGGGCTCTGCCAACCTTGCAGTCTGCACTAATGTTTGCTGGCTTATGATTTTTACTTGCTCTAAAACTAGTGGTCTCCTGCGCAGCTTACACAGCTAAGGAACAACAGCAGTGGAAAAACTCCACCTGAGACTTAACTTGCATAAATTTCATACAAGGCTGTAATAGAATATTAAATTTTTGTAAGAATTTCTTATTTAACTTCAGTTCAGATCATACAGCTAGCCGGACAGGGCTAGTCTAGAAATAACTAAAACCTCATCACTCACGGTGGGAATTTGAAGAATTCATATACCATTCAGAATAAGGATTCACTATGGTTCAACAGAATCATGTTACACATCTCTAAAATCTTAACACCGGTAGAAGGTATTTTTAAGTTTACACAGTCACACATTCATGTAGCTTTTCTCTTTCACACCACATTCAGGTGGCCACCTCAAACATGCTCCTCAATCACACACATTTTCAAGTAGTCATTGGCTGTGCACTTGTAGCAGTACGTTCGGATACATGTCCGGAATAAAGACAAGTGCCAAAAATACTCAAGCACACAAAATATCTTTTATTACAGTGAGAATAATAATACTAGTAATAAACTTAGCAAGAGGGATTAAAAACTAAAAAGAAAAAAAAAAGGATACAAAATAACTATCTTATCAGGTGGCATTAAAAAAAATACTACGAACAGCATTTAATACAGTATTAACTAGTGAAAAAGGGATACCAAAAAAGGATCTTAACACAATATTATGGATAACACGATATTGGTTAGTAAAAAAGGGAAACTAAGGAAAAATACTATAAACATAAAAGGGGAATTAAAGGAACACAAAAAGGATATTAAAAAAGTTTGTTCTCTCAGTTGCTTCCTATCAATAAACTGTGCTTACCCACACAGACAGGCCAGGGCTGTCACGATCTGCAGCAGCTGGTCGGTACCCATGCTTAGCGGGCGTCCCCGCGGAGCAACACAGTCTGGGTGGTAGGATGAGGATCGCTCAGCTCAGCAACTCCGACACCCCATTTTTATCAGTTCCACATTACACTACGTAGGGCCAGTACGCAGTATAAGGTGATGCCTGAATGGCAGCCAAACACCGCCTAATCATTACCTAATGGCAACAGTCTGCGCATGCCCTACTTGTGGGGCAAGGGGCGAGCGACCCCTGCCCACATAATCTTCCTCCCATCATCATCTTTCTCACCCCTATGTATGACCTCTACCATTGTGTTTCAAGGGTAGATGTATCTGTCTTGCAATATGTAGCAAAACCAAGGAAGAACTCAGCTCTGATAATAGGGGATATCAGGCTGACTTGCTAAAAAGCACAATGGACCTTACAAGCTGACTTGTTGAAAAGCACAATGGACCTTACAATTAGCTTCTGCCATAAGTTACATTGTACCATACTCTAGCTAGTTTCACATCCTAATATGACTTCGTTCTCACGCCTCTATGCTCCATTGATCATCTAATTCAAAAATATCCCCCTTACATACCACCGCGTGATCAATGGTAGCAAGAGGGTGATAACGAACTACTCGAGATTGTAATGCATTTAGCTTGGTGTTTATCATTCGACGTACACATGTTAGTATACAGGGAATCATACACAATATGCATGTTATTATACATCCAACTATTGACAAGCCTATTAACGCTCTTCGTAACCAGGGCCATCCCCATTTCCAATCACCAAAGAGGTTCCATTCATCATGAACATGTAATTGTTGAGTAAGGGCTTTTAATTTCTGGATGCTAGCATGAACAGATTCAGAATGATCACTTAAATTCATGCAGCACATGCCCTCAAAATCTTAACAGCCATGTCCCTGGGCTAACAACAAAAAATCAATAGCAGCTCTATTTTGTAAACTTGCATGTCTAACAGAGTCTACATCTGTGAGCAATGCACTCAAAGCAGCAGAAGTAGCATTAGCTTCTTTAGCCAACCAGCATCCTAGTTTATTTAGAGAAGCCAAAGCATGAGCAGTCCCTATCTGAGATATTATACTAGCAGTTATTCTTTCAGCTTTATTCCAAAACTCTACATCAGAGTTACAGTCCGGAGTAAATCGCCGTGTGCTACGTCTGCGTCTTCTTAGTTTAGGCAAGGTTACGCTGCGAGGATGAAAAAAAGGTTAATTGTCCAAAGGTACAAGGGCCTCCTACAGCTTTTCCCGGAATACCTTTCCACGCTCTTTGTCCACAAATGAGAAACAGATCATTTGGGAGACCTATTGCATCAGATCCAGGAATAAATTGTTTTTGCAGAGTTTCATTGCACCAAGCTGATGCATTCTGGTAAATATCTCTAAGAAAAACTGTCAACTCCTGGATATGTGCAGTTTGCTAACACGGTCTCATTATATAGAGTTCCCCACCAGTAGTTATCAATGGGTATTCCAACCAGACAGGTGCGAAAAGGACTCGTGGGAGTTACCATGGACACACATATCACGTCCATCTTCGTCACGTTGGCCAGGGTGGTCCACACATTGACATCTAAAACAGAAGTCAGCAAAGAAGCAAAGTATAGCTGATATCTTTCTGGAAGGTACAGTTGGGTCTGGAAAAGGCCCTGCTGCTCTGCACCCTCAGGGGAGAAACCAGCTCCTGGGGGTTGTTGGATTCCATCCCACCGCGTGGTCCATGGTTGGACCATGACACTGGTGAATGACTCGAACAGTGTATTGATGAAGTGTCATTTCTAAAAATGTAAACAACATAACAACTGAGTAACAGTGAAAATACAGACAATAATATAATCATGTCCATCCCCAGTGAGGAGATCTAAGTGGATTACAGTGGTCATTTACTTGGAGTCAACAGTACTTGAGATAATCTTTTCCCGGTTGGCAGACCTAGTTTCCAAGTTTGGACAGGTGAACAGGTGTGTCCAATCGTATGGGCTCATTTCCTTTCATCATTCATTTGTTCATTTGTTTGTTTACACTTTAATCTACCCCATCATTTCCTTTCATCATTCATTTGTTCATTTGTTTGTTTACACTTTAATCTACTCCATCATTTTCTTTCATCAGTCATTTGTTCATTTGTTTGTTTACACTTTAATCTACCCCATCATTTCCTTTCATCAGTCATTTGTTCATTTGTTTGTTTACACTTTAATCTACCCCATCATTTCCTTTCACCCTCTTACCTCCCCAATTAATCGCCCCCACTACTCTAACTAATATTCCACCCACATACACCTTTAACAGTTGGTCCCAAACTTTTTTCCAACCCTTCAGAAAAAAAGGAATCAAACCTTTATCACCAACTCCCAAAGCTGGCATTTTCATTAAACTATTCTCTGAACCACACCTCCTTAAACCGCCCGAATTGCCCCACGAGACAACCCTCGTACAAGTTCTAGCACAACAAACAACGTCAGCAACAGACCGAGCCCGCAATTAAAAATTGTCCCACCCCCCAAGAATAAAACATAGCCGCTCCCTCAAAATCCAACCGAATAGATAAAACACCCCCACTATCCACCGTGTTTATCCCCAACCACTCTAACTCAGATAGCCCTATAATAAACACCCCACTCCCCAACACTAAAACTAACCCAGCACCATACCCAACAACCTGCCAGTCCCCTCAGGTCTCAGGAAATGGATCTGCTGCCAATGAAACCAAATACACAAAAACCACTAACATCCCACCTAAATATACCAGAAATAACACTAGTGATACAAAAGACACCCCCAAACTCATTAACCATCCACACCCTACAACAGACGCCAACACTAACCCCACTACTGCATAGTATGGAGAAGGATTGGAAGCAACTGCTAGTCCTCCCAAAATAAAACTAACACTTAAAAATAGTATAAAGTACGTCATAACAATTCCTGCTTGGCCTCTATCCAAGACCTTTGGCCTGAAAAACCATCGTTGTAATTTCAACTACAAGAACATAAAACCTTAACAAACCCGCCCACAACACTACAATCCTGCCCCTTTCTACTCTTCTAACTTCTCAACAACACATTTTTGTTATCCACTAGAACTACTTCTCCAACCACTAAACAAATCCTAAATCAATAGCAACTATTACTACAACTAAAACAAGCCCCAATAATAATCACTATGCCTATAACAGCCTTAGTCCTTGTAGCTTACAATAAAGCATAACACTGAAGATGTTAAGACGGCTATTACACATACCCAAGGACAAAAAAGACTTAGTCCTAACCTTACAGTTAGTTCTTGCCAAATATATACATGCAAGTATCCGCATCCCAGTGAAAATGCCCTCAGCACCTTAAAAAGACAGCAGGAGCAGGCATCAGGCACACCACTCCAATTGTAGCCCAAAACGCCTTGCCTAGCCACACCCCCACGGGTTTTCAGTAGTAATTAATATTAAGCAATAAGTGTAAACTTGACTTAGTTAAAGCAACTTACCAGGGTTGGTAAATCTTGTGCCAGCCACCGCGGTCACACAAGACACCCAAATTAACTTTATACGGCGTAAAGAGTGGTTTTTCATTATCACTTCAACTAAGACTGAAATGTAACCAAGCTGTTATAAGCACAAGATGCATCCAATCCTCCCATAGAAATGATCTTAGCTTCATGATCAACAAAACTCCACGAAAGCCAGGACACAAACTGGGATTAGATACCCCACTATGCCTGGCCCTAAATCCTGATGCGTTCACCACTTAAGCATCCGCCTGAGAACTACGAGCACAAACGCTTAAAACTCTAAGGACTTGGCGGTGCTCCAAACCCACCTAGCGGAGCCTGTTCTATAACCGATAACCCACGATACACCCAACCATCCCTTGCCAAATCAGCCTATATACCGCCGTCGTCAGCCCACCCCTAAACTGAGGGGTTAACAGTGGGCACAACAGCAACATCCCACTAATAAGACAGGTCAAGGTATAGCTCATGAGATGGTAGAAATGGGCTACATTTTCTAACATAGAATACCTCACGACAAGGAGTGTGAAATCACTCCTAAAAGGTGGATTTAGCAGTAAAGCAGGATAATAATGCCTCCTTTAAGCTGGCTCTGAAGCACGTACATACCGCCCGTCACCCTCCTCGCAAGCTAGGATTAATTTTATTTATAATAAACCCCTAAGCTAGAGATGAGGCAAGTCGTAACAAGGTAAGTGTACCGGAAGGTGCACTTAGTCTACCAAGACCTAGCTATAACTAAAGCATTCAGCTTACACCTGAAAGATATCTGTTCCATATCAGATCGCCTTGAAGCCTAACTCTAGCTCTTCTACCAGATTACATAGAAACTAAGTTAATACTACCCATTAAATCAAAACATTCTCTCACTCAACCTAGTCTAGGCGATAGAAAGGTAAACTCAAGACGCAATAGAGATCATGTACCGTAAGGGAAGAATGAAATAGTAATGACAAACCAAGCAATAAATAGCAAAGACCAACCCTTGTACCTTTTGCATCATGATTTAGCGAGAACAACCCAAGCAAAACGCCAATTTAAGCTTGCTTCCCCGAAACCCAAGCGAGCTACTTATGAGCAGCTATCTACTGAGCAAACCCGTCTCTGTTGCAAAAGAGTGGGAAGACTCGTTAGTAGTGGTGAAAAGCCAATCGAGCTGGTGATAGCTGGTTGCCTATGAAATGAATCTTAGTTCCCTCTTAATTCACCTCCCAGGACTACACTCAACCCACATGAAGCGAATTAAGGGCTATTTAAAGGAGGTACAGCTCCTTTAAAAAGAATACACTCTCCCCTAGCGGATAAATTTAATTACAGCTTAATTGTGGGCCTTCAAGCAGCCACCATTAAAGAATGCATCAAAGCTCCTCACCTAAAAAAATCTAAACTTCCTCATGACTCCCTCTTCCCCAATAGGCCAACTTATATTAAATAAGAGAATTTATGCTAAAATAAGTAACTAGGGATCCCCTCTATGGCGCAAGCTTACATTACAACATTATTAACAATCCACAGGATATTTTTTAACCTTAACAAGACCTTATACCCAAAACTCTGTTAACCCACCTATGGAGCGCCCCCAAAGACGATTAAAATCTGTAAAAGGAACTAGGCAAATCCAAGGCCTGACTGTTTACCAAAAACATAGCCTTTAGCAAACCAAGTATTAAAGGTGAAGCCTGCCCAGTGACAATTCGTTCAACGGCCGCGGTATCCTAACCGTGCAAAGGTAGTGCAATCAATTGTCCCATAAATCGGCACTTGTATGAATGGCTTAACGAGGTCTTAGCTGTCTCCTACAGATAATCAGTGAAATTGATCTTCCCGTGCAAAAGCAGGAATAACCCCATAAGACAAGAAGACCCTGCGGAACTTTAAAATCTGCTACCACTCCCATAAACAATACTCACCCACAGGGCCTACTCCCCCGGGATTTTGCTGGTGTGCATTTTTGGGTTGGGGCGACCTTGGAGACAAACTTAACCTCCAAATATCAGACAATCCATCTTAACCAAGAACTACCCATCAATGTGCTAATAGTAACCAGACCCAATATAATTGATTAATGAACCTAGCTACCCCAGGGATAACAGCGCAATCTCCTTCAAGAGCCCACATCGACAAGGAGGTTTACGACCTCGATGTTGGATCAGGACATCCTAGTGGTGCAACAGCTACCAAGGGTTCGTTTGTTCAACGATTAACAGTCCTACGTGATCTGAGTTCAGACCGGAGTAATCCAGGTCGGTTTCTATCTATGTTACAACTCCTTCTAGTACGAAAGGATCGAAGAAGTAAGGTCTATGCCACAATCACGCCTTCGCACCCAGTAATGAACCCAACTAAATTACTAAGAGCTCCACCATAACCCCCTCATAGAAAAGGACCGCTAGCGTGGCAGAGCTTGGCAAATGTAGGTTTAAGCCCTTTACCCAGAGGTTCAAATCCTCTCCCTAGCTCCAACGCAAACCACATGACAATTCACTTAACCCTCACTTACTTTATTATATCAATATCCTATGCTCTCTCCATCCTCATCGCTGTAGCATTTCTTACCCTAGTTGAACGTAAGATTCTAAGTTATATGCAAGCCCGAAAAGGGCCTAATATTGTAGGACCATTTGACCTCTTACAACCTATAGCAGATGGAGTAAAGTTATTCATTAAAGAACCAATTCGTCCATCAACTTCATCCCCTTACTTATTTATATCTACTCCTATCTTAGCCCTTCTCCTAGCAATTACAATCTGAACACCACTTCCCCTACCCTTTTCCCTTACTGACCTAAACCTTGGCATACTCTTCCTTCTAGCTCTATCTAGCTTGGCAGTCTACTCAATTCTATGATCAGGGTGAGCCTCTAACTCAAAATATGCCTTAATCGGCGCCCTCCGAGCAGTCGCACAAACTATCTCTTACGAAGTTACCCTAGCCATTATTCTCCTATCTGTAATTATCCTTAGTGGTAACTACACCCTCAATACCCTAGCTACAACTCAAGAACCTCTCTACCTCATTTTCTCCTCCTGGCCCTTAGCAATAATATGATATATCTCCACTCTTGCCGAAACAAACCGCGCTCCATTTGACCTGACAGAAGGAGAATCTGAACTAGTCTCAGGGTTCAACGTAGAATATGCTGCAGGGCCATTCGCCTTGTTTTTTCTTGCCGAATATGCTAATATTATACTAATAAATGCACTCACAACCATTCTATTCCTAAACCCCAGCTCACTTAATCTCCCTCAAGAACTCATTCCCCCTACTTTAGCTACAAAAACCCTCCTCCTTTCCGCAGGATTCTTATGAATCCGCGCCTCTTACCCTCGATTCCGATATGCTCAACTCATACATTTCCTTTGAAAAAACTTCTTACCCCTAACATATGCCTATGGCATACCAGCCTTCCTATCTCCTATGCAGGCCTACCCCCCTACCTAAGACACTCAAGGAAATGTGCCTGAGTCCAAAAGGGTTACTATGACAAAGTAAACATAGAAGTATACCGATCCTCTCATTTCCTAATTTTAGAAAAGTAGGAATCGAACCTACACTAAAGGAATCAAAATCCTCTATACTCCCTCTATATTATTTTCTAGTAAGGTCAGCTAATTAAGCTATCGGGCCCATACCCCGAAAATGATGGTTTAACTCTACCTTAAACCCCAAACCGTAAACCCTAAAACCTAAACCCTAACCCTTGCTAACCTTAACCCTAACCCTAGCCCTAACATCTCATAGCAGAGGGAGGGAGGGGCCTGATTCCTCATCAGATATATCAACAGTCAAAAGCCTGTAAGCTCAGCTCTTGCCTTTTCAGGGCTTCACACTGTCAACACTGGAGGGAGGGAGGGGCCCGACTGCTCATCAGAGGTATCATGCAAGTCAAAAGCCTGAAAAGTCTCCTAGAATGCATAAATCATTAACCATTTCAGTCTCTGACAATTGGTCCACACAGTAACTGCAAGCTATGTCCAAAGCCTGTTCCCTAACCTTAGAAGAGAGACTGAAACCCTCAAGATGTGGGAGGCTCGAGGCATGGTCCGTGACACTAATCATGGCTATAACTCATAACTTCTTGGAGTATGGGGACTTCCCTCCTTCACCCCCGGCAGATCAAGGCCACCACTTCAGCTGACAGACATGGAAGCATCGCTGGACCCCGTGGGCGGTGACTATATACATCTGTCCACTCTCAGCTTTTCTTTCTCTTACTCTCCCTTGCTCTTCTCCTGCCTTTCTCTCCCCTATGCATTTTCTTTCCCCCCCCAAAGGTTATGTCTGTGTCACATTGTGGTATGACAGCACCCAAACTGCTAGCATGCCTGTTGATACAGAATTGTTAAAATAAACCTTGCCAGTATATGTTTTCAGACACCGATTATTTAGTGTCGTTTCACTTTAATCCACCCCAAGGGAATTATTAATAAAAACCTGAGTTACCCCCTCTCCCCTTTTCCTGGGGCGGGTTGTAACACCAATCAGCACTGACTCCGCCCAGTAGGCGGAGCCAGTGACGCAGAACAATCAACATGGACTCCACCTCTTGACTCCACCCAGTGGGCGGGACCAGTGCTCTATAGAAGCAGAGTACATACCGGACGGCGGTGGGTATTCTGCCAGACACGCAACAGAACAGCAACAGCAAAAGCAGAGACCCAAGAGAAAAAGCAAAAGATTCTGACAGCGGTGGGCACTGAATCGGGCTTATAGCCCGAGAGGGGTTTACGGGGCACCACTGCGTTCCTGGAATGGGGTAAACCCGCGATAGTTAGATCGCGCATTGAGACAGATTCTGACTAACCCTAACCGCAACCCTAACCCCTAACCCTTACCCTAACCCTAACCCTAACCCTAAACCCTAACCCCAACCCTAACCCTTACCCTAACCCTAACCCTAACCCTAGTAGCTTGCAGTCTCTTTTTTAAAGTTAGGGTTAAGGAACTGGTTTTGCACATAGCTTGCATTCGCTTTTTTAGGATTAGGGTCAGGGAATCGGGTTTGCGCATTACTTGCAGTCTCTTTTTTAACGTTAAGTTCAGAGAAAAGGGTTTGCGTATAGCTTGCAGTCTCTTTTTTAAGGTTAGGGTTAGGTAACAGGGTTTGCGCATAGTTTTCAGTCTCTTTTTTAAGGTTAGGGAAGAGGGTTTGCGCATAACTTGCAGTCTCGTTTTTAGGGTTAGGGTTAGGGAAAAGGGTTTGTGCATAGCTTGCATTCTCACTTTTAAGGTTAGGGTTAGGGAAAAAGGTTTGTGCATAGCTTGCAGTCTCTTGGTTAGGGTTAGGGTTAGGGAACAGGGTTTGCGCATAGCTTCCAGTCTCTCTTTTAATGTTGGGGTTAGGGGACAGTGCTCTATAGAAGTAGAGTACATACTGGACGGCGGTGGGTATTCTGCCAGACACGCAACTGAACAGCCACAGCAAAAGCAGAGACCCAAGAGAAAAAGCAAAAGATTCTGACAGCGGTGGGCAGTGAATCGGGCTTATAGCCTGAGAGGGGCTTATTGGGCACCGCTGCGTGTCCGGAATGGGCTAAAACCGCGATTGTTAGATCGCGCACTGAGACAAATTCTTCCTAACCCTAACCCTTACCCATACCCCTAACCCTAACCCTAACCCTAACCATAACCCTAACCCTAACAGTAACCCTGTCTTTTGCTAACCCTAAACCCAACCCTAACCCTAACCCTAACTTTTGCTAACTCTAACCCTAACCCGAAATTTCCTAACCCAAACCCTAACCCTTTCTAACCCTAACCCTAACTCAAAACCTAACCCCAACCCTAACCCTAACCGTAACCCTAACCCTAACCCTAAACCCTAACCCTAACCCTAACCCTAACACTAAACCCTAAACCAAAAGGAAACTTCCTTTGCTATGCCTACTGGGTGGAGTCAGTGCTGATTGGTGTTACAACCCGCCCCAGGAAAAGGGGAGGGGGGTAACTCAGGTTTTTATTAATAATTCCCTTGGGGTGGATTAAAGTGAAACGACACTAAATAATCGGTGTCAGAAAACATATCCTGGCAAGGTTTATTTTAACAATTCTGTATCAACAGGCATGCTAGCAGTTTGGGAGTTGGGCTATCAGTTGGGAGGCATGGCTGAAAACAGGAAACAACAGCCCTAATTCCCAGGAAAGAAAGCCTGGAAGCTTTGGCTTTGTGGTGCAGTTGGTGGGCCACACTGGGCACTCCATGGGCAGGCAGCAAGAGTTTTCTGGATCTGGGAGTCAATCTGGGGGCCTCGGGGTGTTTGAGGGGAAGTTGGGAGTGTCCTGTGGGACCAGGATGGGATTTGAGGGCTCCTGGAGGGGCTGGGACGGGTGTATACTGCGGGCATTGTCTAGTATTGATGGGGGTAATCAGTGAGTTGACTGTTTCATAATCATCCAAATTTTAACATACAATATGATTATTAGAATAAAAAACAAAAAGGTAATATCAACAAAACAGTAACAGGGTGAAGCTCTTGGTTGAAGACTGGTTTCTTCTTTTTCTCCAGTGATTTTAATTCTTTTTCGTCTGGGTTTTAATTCCATCTTTGGCATTTTGCTGCTAACATTTTGTCCCCATATCCATTGGAAATTGTATTAACTGTTGATGAGAACAAAGTGGAATCCCAAGGTATGTGATATATTGATAGGATTTCACTGGTCGGCTTTTAATTTGTCCAGGTTTATCGCCATAATGCTTCTGCTCTTTAACCACTTGAATCAGAATGAATTGAGTTGTTTTCTGTGTCGGGTTCTCTTTTTGAGTCCAAGGTTTTTTAGTGGATTCAGTATCAGGCACAAAGGAAATTGAGGGAGGTAAAGAATAATCTTCCCTTTGTTCATTATCACAAGGATCACTCAGCCTATTTTCATTAATGTGAGGAAAGCTGGGAGACTCTAGAAACATCAGTTGAACTTCAAATTCTCCTTGTTTCTTTCTCTCCTGAGACTTAGAATCAGGATTCTCTGTGGTTTCCCAAGTCTCAATGCCAGGGTAAGACACTGGTTTATGAAGTTGCCTGACCAAACCAGGAGCCTGTTTTTTTAGCAACAGTTTTCTCTCTGCACTCTGGGGCAACAAGACTTTGAAGGTGGTCAACCTCAGTTTGAAGCAGCTCATTTTTAGCAACAAGTTTATCCGATTTTTCTCCTGTTTCCCTCTCAAAGGCTAACGATGACTTCAGCACCACATTTTCTGATTTCAAAACAGTAGATTCAGCATCAGAAATCCATTCATGACTTCCCTGTCAGCACTCCATCCAAATGTCTGTGCTCTCACTTTGACCTGAGAGAAACCTCAGGCAGGTGGAAAAGGGTAGATAAAGAAAAAACAGATGGGTCCAGCAGAAGTGATGCTGCTTCTGTCAAAAGCAGAGCAGAGACCGAAAGCACTTTAGGAAGTTGCTTACAGAAACACTTGTGCATTCCAAGTTACAGCTCAGGAGTCTCAGTGACTTGTCCAACATGGGAGCTCCTTTTCAATTTCTTAACCCCCAGATTCCTCAGGAGTAGGAAACTGAAAACACTGACTGAGAAAAGCTCCATTCCTTCCTAATAATTGTGCTTTGCCCTTCCCATTTGACAGTGCTCTTGGAAATGTGCTGCTGTGATCTGGATCTGTGAGCAGCCCTGACCTCCCAGAGCACTCATCCAATGGCAGGAAGACCCCACCTGGCTCCTGCGGGGGTTCTTGCCACCACGACCCAGTATGGGTCAATGGAATGGGGAGCAGGGCGGTGGGACCAATAAGGACCAGTTAAGGGGGTTGGGGGCACTTCAGCATCTCCATCAAGGTCAGACCAGTACAGAGCAGCATAGACCAGTATAGATCGGTATAGACCAGTATAAACCAGTATGGACCAGTATAGACCAACATGGGTCACTGGAATGGGGAATGGGGCAGTGGGACCGATAAGGACCAGTTAAGGGGCTTGGGGGCACTTCAGCATCTCCATCAAGGTCAGGCCACTATAGACCATTATAGACCAGTGTAGACCAGTATAGACCAGTATAGACCAGTCTAGACCAGTAAAAAACCAGTACGGACCAGTATGGACCAGTATGGACGAGTACAGGTCACTAGAACGGCGAGCAGGGTGGTGGGACCAGTAAGGACCAGTTAAGGGGGTTGGGGGCAC
>NW_021938624.1:0-64066 GCF_001715985.3 Manacus vitellinus | reverse complement strand
CTCCGGGCACTGCCTGCGCAGGTGCCTGGAAATGATCTGCAGGACGCTGGGCCCACATTGTCTGGGGTTCAGGCAGTGCAGGACCTGAAAGGCAGGGAGCAGTGACGGGGTGCCCGGCCGGCAGGAGCCCAGACCCGCCCGGGGCTGGGCCCAGGCAGCAGCACAGGGTGCAGGCACCGTCCCGGGCGGCTGCGGCTGTGAGAGGGCAGAGAGGGGGAGGCAGCTGGGCCAGGCAGCGCTCGCCATCAGGCTCACCTCCACCAGGAACGCCAGGGCAGGCAGTTCCCACAGGGGCTCTCCCCTGCTGAGCCGCGGGAGCAGGCTGACGGCGATGCTGCGGCAGAAGGAGCGGGAGAAACGGCACAGCTCCCTGCAAGGGGGAATAAAGGTGCCAGAGACCCTGAGCCAGGTGGGCAAAGCTCTCCTGGGACTGACTCACACAGGCCTGGTCTTTGGCCACCAGCCCAGGAGAGGACGTGGGCACTTTGGGAGGTGGCTCCTCCTGTGCAGCCGCCCCTCTCCGCCTTTTCCACTCTGCTCAGCCATCCCTGGCTGCCAAGGCCCTCTGGCCCAGCACACGGGCACTGTGTGGGGTGGCCTGTGCACAGGGCAAAAATGACAAGGGCAGTGGGGAGAAAGGGCTCTCACCTGGCCAGCAGACCCACTGCATAGTGGTGGGTGTCAGCCTTGAGGAGCATGTCCCAGCCACACTTGCGACCGATCGCCATCAACACGTCCTCATCCAGCAGCTGGCGCAGCAGGGCTTTAACGGTCTGCACTGCAAACCTGTGTGCAGAGCACAGCCCAGGTCAGGCACAGAGCCCTGGCCCCAGCCCCGAGGGCGTGGCAGGGAGAGGGGACTGGGATGGAGCACCTGTTGGGGTTGGGGGGAAGGCTGCGCTGCTCCCGGCATCGCCTCCAGAAGGTCTCGACCTCCTCTGACATCTCCTCTGTGCTGATGAAAACTTGGAAGAGCAGAGTCAGAAGGAGGCGGGGGAAATTGTCCTTCACTGCACTTGGGCACCAGGAGTGGGACAGCTGGATGATCTCCCAGAGTGCCACAGTTGCCTGCCAAAGACAAAGCACCCAGAGACAGCTCTCAGGGCCCAGATGTCCATGTGGCAGGGCCCAAGCGTGGCCGGGACAGGCCAGAGGAGACACAGGGGGATCCCCCTGCCTGGTGTCCCTGAACCTGCCCCTAAGCCAGGCTTGCAGCCCAGTGCCTGGGGCAGGGAGAAGCAGTGGTGAGGGAGGATGGAAAGGCATCCCAGAGGCAACCTGGGGGCGAGCAGAGGTCAGCTCAAGAAACTCACAGCCAGGGCAAAGACATCCCTCTCATCCCCATCAGAGGTGCGTCTCCTGTGCGCTGGCCAGTATTCCAGCACATGGAAGAGGATCTGCAGCACCGGCTCCTTAGTCCGTCTGGAGGAGATGAGCGTCTTCCACATGGTGCGAGCAGCTCTGTGGAGTCACAACTCTGGCTCAGGGGGGTCTGGGACACAGCGCTGTGGCCTGGGCAGCTGCAGGGCCCAGGTGACAGAGCCACGGTGCCTTGTGGGGCAGGGAGGCAGGCTGGCCTCAGGATTGGAGGCTGACATGCCAGAGCTGGCAAAGAGAGGAGCTGGAGTGTCCGGGAAGTCTCCATGTCTCTGGCACACCATTTGGGACAGGCTGTCCAGGGGGATGGGGTCTAAAGGCAGGTGAGCCCTCAAGGCAGGTGGGCCCCATACCTGTCACAGGCTGGGGCAGAGCGCAGCAGGGTCACTGCAACATCCGTGGGGTGTGCCTCGGTCAGCAGGACAAGAGTCTTGTCCAGCCTGTGCTCAGCAGACACATTGGACGTGAGCCACTGATGGATGCACCTGACTATGGCCGGCACCTGGAGGGGACACGGGGGACAGTTGGAGAGCTGCCAGAGCCAGCAACTTGCCCAGCTTCCCCCAAGAAGTGCTCCCCTTGCCACCACACTCTGCTGGTCTCAAAGGCTGAGGGGACCCAGAGCAGCCGACGTGAGGGGCCACAGCATCCCTGGGGGACTGGAGCCCTGGCCACAGGCTGCTTACTTGCTTCGCTTTGTAGACACCGTTCTCCACAAGCAAATCCAGCAGGGCAGCGCTGGTCTGGGCACTGAAGAGGTCCAAGTTTGCCGTGTCCCCAGTGGCCATGAAAGTGGCCTCTTCGTGCCAAATGCACCTGATGAATCTGCAAACCAGCTACAGGAGAAAGGCAAGGAAGAGAGAGGGCTGTCCCCTGGAGGGCCGCGACAGCGGTGCTGGGCTGAGCAGTGAGAGCAGACCCAGCCCAGGCGGGGATGGCTGCAGGTACCTGTGCTGCCCTGCGGAAGCGGCCACGGGCACGGAGCTGCTCTTCTGTCCGCTCCTGGCCTGCATCTGGCAAAGAGCGAGCGCGCTCAGAGCTGAGGGTGTGCGGGAGAGGCCGGAGAACACAGCCCAGGCCTGGGCTCCAGGAGCAGGCAGGGCCAGCCCCGGGATGCCCAGTGGATGGAGCACGGCTGCCAGGAGATCAGCCCCGGCCCCTCTGCCCCCCTCCCTTTCCCTGGGCATGTCCAGATGGGATGGAACAGGATGAGGCCAAGGGGGCTGCAACCACCAGCCCTGTGGCCCAGCTCCAGCACTCACCCTCCTGCGGGGGCTGCACCTGCTGCACCTCTTCAGGCTGCTGTGCTGGAGCAGCCCTAGGGCTTTCCTCCTTCTCCTCCTCCTTCACCCAGGCCAGCTTGGGCACCGTGGGGGGTCTCTGCTGCATGTCTCCATCTGGTGTTATGGCTACCTGCAGCAGAGATGCCATGGAAAAGCTTTGGCTCCCCAAGTCCTGCAGTCGTGCCTTCAAGGCAGCTGCAAGAGAGAAGCCTGGGAAATGCCTCGCCTCATCCAGTCCCACTGTCTGGCCTCAAGGTCACCTGCCCCAGGGACTGGAGATGCCTTGAGCAGCCCCAGGTCCCCAGGTCCCACAGTCTGGCCTGGAGGATGCACAGGGGAGAGGTGGAGAGCTGCCAGAGTTAGATACTTGCCCAGCTTCCCCTGAGAAATGCTTCCCTTCCCAGCACACTGTGCCAGCCTCAAAGGCTGAGGGGGCCCAGCGCACCCAGCTTGGGGGGCCACAGGCTGCTTACTTCAGCAGAGACAGCTCTTTCCTCAAGAAAGTCCAGGCTGGGGGTATCGGCCAGGCGCTGAACAGGCGCGGCCTCAGTGCTCGCCACGCCCTCCGTCGTTGTGGCGTCGGCCTCCTCCGTGAGACCAGGCAGCACAGAGTCACAGTGTGACACATCATCGGTGGACGTGGTGTCCCAGTGGGTTGTGTGATCACTGGTTGTGGTGTCACACTGTGCTGGGACAGCAGTCGACGCGGTGCTGACATCAGGCTTTGTCAGCTGGGTCGGGATGGTGTCAGGCTGGGCCTCGACATCAGCTGGTGTGACCCTGGACTTTCTACGCCGACTGCCCATGAATTTCATAAATGTCTGCAGGAGAAAGAAGGGCAGGGAAGAGAGGGATGTCCCCTGGAGGGCCGCGACAGCGGTGCTGGGCTGAGCAGTGAGAGCAGGCCCAGCCCAGGCGGGGATGGCTGCAGGTACCTGTGCTGCCCTGCGGAAGCGGCCACGGGCACGGAGCTGCTCTTCTGTCCGCTCCTGGGCTGCATCTGGCAAAGAGCGAGCGCGCTCAGAGCTGAGGGTGTGCGGGAGAGGCCGGAGAACACAGCCCAGGCCTGGGCTCCAGGAGCAGGCAGGGCCAGCCCCGGGATGCCCAGTGGATGGAGCACGGCTGCCAGGAGATCAGCCCCGGCCCCTCTGCCCCCCACCCTTTCCCTGGGCATGTCCAGACGGGATGGGACAGGATGAGGCCAAGGGGGCTGCAGCCACCAGCCCTGTGGCCCAGCTCCAGCACTCACCCTCCTGCGGGGGCTGCACCTGCTGCACCTCTTCAGGCTGCTGTGCTGGAGCAGCTCCAGGGCTTTCCTCCTCCTTCTTCCTCCGGAACAGCCTGAGCAGGCTGAAGCGTCTCCCTGCCATGCCACAGTCTGGTGTCCAGGGCACCTGCAAGAGAGAAAGAGAACCTCGGAGAAACTCCGGGCCCTAAGTTGCAGAATGGCCTTGAGGCCACCTGCCGCAGGGATTGGAGACACCTCGGAGAAGCTCCGGGTCTCCAAGTCCTGCAAAAGGGTCTCAAGGGCACCTGCCACAGGGATTAGAGACACCTCGGAGAAACTCCGGGTCTCCAAGTCCTGTGGAAATGCCTCGAGGTCACCTGAAAGCGAGAAAATCCTCCAAAATCTCCGGGTCAGCAAGGCACGAGTTGGCTGCGCGGGGGCTCCGCACAGCACCGCTCTGTCCCGTCCTGTCCCGTCGCCTGCTCCGAGGAGCACTGTTGACACTGTGGCCGTGTCACCAGCAGCACCTCTGTCACCACGGGTCATAAAGGGCCCTTGGACACCCTGCCCCCTTCCATCCCACTGGCTGTGCCCAGCGTGTCACAAAGGGCCCTGGGACACAGTGCCACATGGCCTGGGGCCTCCCCCAGCCCCGCCAACCTGCCCCACCTTGGAGGGAATCCGCTCTCTGAAGTATCTAATCTGGCTGGACCTGAACTGTAGGAACAGCTCAAGAAATGAGCAAACACTCCCCTCCTGTGCCTGCTCACGGCAGCACAAGGAGCCCCCTCGGCCACCGACTCAGTTGCAGCGGGAAGGGCACGGGGCCTTCCACACAAGCTGGCACGGCCTCCTTGGGAGAAGTGCTGGCTGGTGGCCATCCTAAACAAGGGGGCTGACACTGAGAAGGAAGGTGTGGGCAAGGGCACCAATGCTGCTGGCAGCCCTTTGGCCAGGGCTGCACCCAAATCAGCAGCTCTGGCAAGTCCTGGCCCAAGGAGACCTGCCACCGCCCCGAGTCCTGGCAAGGGTGCTGCCCGTCTCCTGCCCCAAAGAGCTGTGCCCCTGTGTATTAGTTCATTTGAATACATGCCCGGAATAAAGACAAGTACAACAGACATTCAAACACTACAAAACATCTTTTATTGTAGTGAGAATAAAAAACTAGCAAAGAGAATCAAAAGCTAAAAAAGAATACAAAATAACTGCTTTATCAGTTGGTATTCATACAATACTATGAACGGCTTTTATTACAGTATTAACTAGTAAAAAGGGAATTAAAGGAACATTTAAAGGATATTAAAACAATACTACGAGTGGCTTTTAATACAGTATTAACTAGTAAAAAGGGAATTACAAGGATATTAAAAAAGGATATAAAACATTTGCTTTCTCAGGTGCTTCCTGTCAATAAGCTGTGCTTACCCACACAGACAGGCCAGGGCTGCCAGGATCTGCAGCAGCTGGTCGGTGCCCGTGCTTAGCGGGCGTCCCCATGGAACAACACAGTCTCCATGGCAGGATGAGGATCGCTCACCCCAGCAGTCCTGACACCCCATTTTATCAGCTCCACATTACACCACGTAGGGCCAGTACCCAGTATAAGGTGATGCCTGAGTGGCAGCCAAACCCCGCCTGTTCATCACCTGATAGCAACAGTCTGTGCATGCCCTGCTGTAGGGCAAGGGGCCAGCGACCCCTGCCCACAGAATCTGCCTCTCACCAGCATCTTTCTCACCCCTATGGACGACCTCTCCCACTGTGTTTCAAGGGTATTTGTGTCCATCTTGCAGTATGGGGTCAAGCCAAGGAGGAACTCAGCTCTGATAATGGGGGACATCAAGTTGACTTGCTAAAAAACACAATGCACCTTTCAGTTAACTTGTGCAATAAAGTTACACTGTACAATACTCTGTGCTGAGCACAGGCTTGAGAACACAGAGGTGGTTTGGTTAGTGCTGAGCTTACCCAGAGCCAAGGCCTTTCCTGCCCCTCGCACAGACACACTGGGGAGGGGCTTGGGGTGTGGGGGAGGTTGGGAGGGGACATAGCCAGGACAGGTTTGGAGTGATGGAGATTGTTTTCCCATGCCACCATTCCATGGGATAGGGCCCTGCTCTCCTGGAGGTGCTGAAAACCTGCCCAACCGTGGCAAGCAGGGAATGAATCCCCTGTTTTGTTTTGCTCCTGCGTGCAGCTTTTGCTTGTCCTTATTAAAGTGTCTTTATCTCAACCCACGAGTTTTCCAGCTTTTCCTCTCCCAGTTCTCTCCACTGTCCTGCTGGTGGGGGAGTGAGGAGTGGCCAGGAGGGGCTTGGGGGCTGCATGGGGTGAAACCACAACAGCCTTTGTTGGTGTCCAGGGTGGGGCTGGGAGTGTTGGAGGTACCCACAGATGTGTCTGGGGTGTGCTGCTGAAATCTGCAGCTGCTGGTGCTGTCTGGGGCTCCTGGCTGTGTGTCAGAGTCTGGGGCTCCTTGGTGGCTGGAACTCCACGTGAACTCGAGCTGAAGGGCCTGTGACCTGTGGGGGAGTCCAGGGTGGAGCAGAGACCCCCCTGCAGCCCGGGGAGGAGCCCACACTGGAGCAGATTTGCTGGCAGGACTTGTGACCCCCGTTATCAATATGAGACTCCAATCTTTCAGTTTAAGGCAATTGCCCCATATTCTACCAATACAGGCCTTTGTAAAACGTATCCTTGTGATTTCCTTAGACTGTGAGCACCATGTGTTCATCTGCAAACACCATGGAGAGTATCCAGGGATCTCCCAAGAAAAGATTTGGAGGCCTCAAGCCCATGACCACTCTGTAGGGACTAAGGAGCTCTGGGCTCCATGGTGTGGAGACTGAGGACAGTGCAGGGGTAGCCAGAGAGGGTTGAAGGGGGGTTTCAGAGATGAAGGATCCTTTTGTCATAGCAGGAAACAGCATGAGAAATAAAGAAACAATGCCAAGTTCAGCTGGAGAGATCCAGACTGGAAACAAAGAGAACGGAGTTTCACCCTGACGGCAATGCTGTGCTGCAACACTTCACCCAGAAGGAGTCTGGATGAGCCCAAGGCTTTGTGTGTGCAGGAAGAGCCAGGGAGGACGCAGAGATGTCAGTGCAGGAAGGTGCCAGCCAGGTGGGGCAGCCGGGGGGATGACGACAGCCTGCAGGGAAAGGGGCAGGGCATGGACACCGTAGGACAGCCTGGGCTGGAGAGGAGACAGGGAGGGGGAGAAGCTGAAAGGCCCTGACACAGCCACCTTCTGCAGGCCTTTGGCCATGGCTGCTGTCTGTGCCCCTGATGCCAGGAGGAGGGGAGTGCCCCTTGCAGCCCTGGGGCCTCGTGACCTCCTTGTCCCTGCTCAGCAGCCTGGCAGGTGCCACCCCATGGTCCTGCCCTTGGCATTGCACATCCCACATCCCAGTGCCCCAGGAAGAGCCCTGAGGAATGAGGCAGGAACAGGATCTGCCTTCATAGGGGCTGGGTTCAGGGCTTGGCCCGTTGGCTTAAGGAAACAAGTCAAAGTTTATTCAGCATCAGAGCCACCTTTCCCTTGCTTGTCCATCCTTGTCATCACTGTCTGCAGTTTTCTGCTCTAACTGGAACCTGGGGACACGTTCTCAGTTGTGTCCCTCAGTGAGACTCATTAGCACTACAAGAAACTTCAGTGTTTCAATCTCACTTTGACTTCTTGAAAAGTTGTTTGAACTTCCTCTCAGGGACTGAGTCTCATGTAAACAATGCCAAACCCCCTGAGGGTCATGAAATGCCTGAGGCTGTTGCTGTGCTGCTGAGCTGGGCCGGGCTCCTGGCACACAGGGAGCTCCTGGCAACCCAGAAGAGCTTCAAAGAGACAGCTCTGCTGGTGAGCAGCTCCTCTGCACAGCCCAGCAGGGCTGAGGGCACTGCCTGCAGCCAGGAGAGGAGAGAAGCAAGGCAGAATGAGGTTAAAGGCAGTGGAAAGATGGGAGGTGTTCAGCTGAGACTTCACTTGGGGACACTATTTCACAGCCTCTGCAGAGTGAGTCTACAGATGCAGGGCAATGTCGCTTGTGTGCCTGGAGGACTCTCCTAAAGCTGCACATCCCACAGCCTTGAGCATCTGTCAGGACTCTCCCACTTTCTCTGTTGCAGAGGGGGAGGATGTGCTCCAGGGCAGGGCTTCCCTGAGACACCATCAGAGGGACAGGGCAGGACGGCTCCTTCTCCCAGGGATGACTGTGGGGTGTGAGGGTGGGGGTGCAGCCAGGGGTGCCCAGGGCTGTCCTGCAGAGCAGGGTCCCCGTGTTCCAGGGTTCTTTGTGCCAGAGCAGGGACTTTGCTGCCTGCCAGGGTCAGCAGTAGCCCTACATGGCCATTTGCCCTCATCTCTACAGGGAGAAGCTGGAGGTGGAGGGAGGGAAGCCCAGCAGGGCCCAGGCAGGGTCTTCCTGCCCTTGAACGAGTGCTGTGTGGGGTCAGGGCTGCTCACAGATCCAGATCACACCAGGACCTTTCCAGGGGAACTTTAAAAGGGGAAGGACAAAGCACAATTATTAGGAAGGAAAGGAGCTTTTCTTAGTCAGTGTTTTCAGTTTCCTTCTCTTGAGGAATCTGGAGGCTGAGAAGTGGAAAAGGAGCTCTCATGTTGGACAAGTCACTGAGACTCCTGAGCTGTAACTTTGAATGAACAGTGGAGCTGAGAGCAGCTTCCTACAGTGCCTTCAGCCTCTCCTCTGCCTTTGACAGAAGCAGTATTACTTTTGATGGAACCATCAGTTTTTTCCTGACCTGCCCTTTTCCACCTGCAAACAAGAAGTGCCCAGTCAGTGCCCTGCAAACAGGCAGGTTTCTGTAGGGCCAAGGTGAGTGCACAGAGGTTGGAATGGGATCTGTGAGTGCTGACAGGGCAAAGTCATGGCACAGGGAAACAACTGAAACACCTCCAGTGTCATGGAATGTTTAGAGATCCCCATATGACCCCTCCAGTGCATAGCCCTCCCTCTGAACAAGCCCCCTCCCCTCCTCTCCCACCCAGCCAAGCCTCTGCCCTCAGGGCCGGGGGGTCCAAGGGCTGAAGCCCCTCCCGTGCAGGCAGAGCTGCAGCAGAGCCGTGGGGCAGCTCTGCAGCCCCGGGCCCAGCTCCCTGAGCAGAGCACAGGGCTGGGAGCAGCTGCCCGGCCCTGCTGGGCTCTGGGAGGTGGCACAGCTGGCTCAGGGTGACCCTGTCCTGAGTGCCTGGTGGGCTCTGCCCCGGCCTCTCCCAGCCCCACCCTCCCTGTGCTGGGCCTTGTTCCTCTCCTGTCTGTGCCAGGGTTCTTGTTCCCTTGGTGGTGCTGTGGGGCTCTCTGGGCAGCGCAGTTTGAGCTGCAGAGTCACCCCCTGCCCTTGTGGGTCCTCTCCTGCAGCCCTGTCCTTGGGAACAAGTGTCCCAGCTTTCCTCTGCCCTGGGGGGCTCTGGGCAATGCTGTCAGTGTATCCAGGGAAGGAGCTGAATCTCCCTGAATCAAATGCCATCATCAGGATACTTGGTCGTCTCCCTAAAGTTTCATTTCAAGCTGGGAGCTTCCCTCCAGGATGAACACCTGTCTGTTATCTTTGTGTTATCTGAAAGCCCCAGGGTAAAGCACAGAATTCAACAATGTAGAAAATGCTGTTAGGTTGGGGAAATGAGCCATGTGTGTTTTTGGCTACCAGTGTGGTGCTGAGACCTTGAGAAAGGGACAGACATTTGAGGGTCTGTGGTGGATCCATCTGCTTTCATTAGTATCTGGTGTTTTATAAGGGAAACACTGGGGTGTGATCATCATCCCTCTGAGAAAGTGAAAGCCCAGAGAATCCTGGAACACAAAAGAGTGACAGACCACATCCCCTCCCTCTCCACTCATCCCTCTCCCTCACAGAACTCCCTTTGTTTCCCCAAGGGCAACAGAAATGATGAAGTGTCTGACATCCCAGAATAATCACCAGGGGAGACACAGGGGGAGCTGTAAAACCCCCCAAACTCTTACCCTGCCTTTACAACTGCCATGGATTAGCACTGGAGGTGCAGATGCTCACAGGCCCTTCAGCATTGGCAGAGGTTTCACAGGACAGAGTTGAGCACTGGCAAAAACCCTTTCCCTGCCAATTCTGCAGAGTGGGGCTGAATTCAAGAGCCCGTGGGCAGAGGCCTTGCCCTTCATTGCACACGTGGCCAGCACCAACCAGGGTTGCATGCACAGAGCTAAAGGAAGGACTGCTAGAAAAAGAAAACTGTCTCTGTGTGACAGAGGGAGGGGAGTGGAGTGGAGTGTATGGGAATGGCTTTGATTTTGCTCAGTTGGGTCCCCATTTATTGTCACTGTTTTTTCTCCTATGACAGTTCCCCATGCCAGAAGCAACAAATGTCCAACAGCAGCTCCCTCACCCAGTTTCTCCTCCTGGCATTCACAGACAGGCGGGAGCTGCAGCTCCTGCACTTCTGGCTCTTCCTGGCCATCTCCCTGGCTGCCCTCCTGGCCAACGGCCTCATCCTCAGCGCCGTAGCCTGTGACCACCACCTGCACACCCCCATGGGCTTCTTCCTGCTCAACCTCTCCCTCACAGACCTGGGCTGCATCTGCACCACTGTCCCCAAAGCCATGCACAATTCCCTCTGGGACACCACAACCATCTCCTACACAGGATGTGCTGCACAGGCCTTTTTCTTTCTGTTCTTCATCTCAGCAGAGTTTTCCCTCCTCACCATCATGTGCTACGACCGCTACGTTGCCATCTGCAAACCCCTGCACTACGGGACCCTCCTGGGCAGCAGAGCTTGTGCCCACATGGCAGCAGCTGCCTGGGCCACTGGCTTTCTCAATGCTCTGCTGCACACAGCCAATACATTTTCCCTGCCCCTGTGCCAGGGCAATGCCCTGGGCCAGTTCTTCTGTGAAATCCCACACATCCTCAAGCTCTCCTGCTCACACTCAGGCTACCACAGGGAAATTGGGCTCATTGTGGTTAGTGCCTGTTTACTGTCCTTTTGCTTTGTTTTCATTGTTTTCTCCTATGTGCAGATCTTCAGGGCTGTGCTGAGGATCCCCTCTCAGCAGGGACGGCACAAAGCCTTTTCCACGTGCCTCCCTCACCTGGTTGTGGTCTCCCTGTTCCTCAGTACTGGCATATTTTCCAACCTCAAGCCACCCTCCATCTCCTCCCCATCCCTGGATCTGACCCTGTCAGTTCTATACTCAGTGGTACCTCCAGCACTGAACTCCTTCATCTACAGCCTCAGGAATCAAGAGCTCAAGGATGCCCTGAGAAAAATGATGACTGGATGCTTTTACAGGAGCAATAAATTGCCTGTTTTCTCATGTGTAGCATTCAGAATGGGACTCACTAATGGCCTAACCTTCCTGCTCAGGTTTTTCTCAGAGGTCATTGGGTGCTTCTTGAAGTAATTTTCCATACAATGAAACATTATTATGCATCTGCCTTCTAATTTAGTGTCTACCCACTGAATTTTACCCAGACATGTATAAATGATGAATTGTGCTCACAGAGTATTTAAACAAAATAAAGGACCCTGCAGTGCCTTCTTTGTCCAAGACCCTTCTTCTTAGCTGTTCCTAAAGGAAAGCACACTGCAGGACAGGTTGTATTTGCAAACGGGAAGGGGACAATAATCCCAGCCCAGCAGCACTGCCAGGGAGCAGCAGGGCTTGGTCTTTCCAGAGCTGCTCTCTTGCTACTTCCACACTGTCCTCCTGAGCCCCTTTCTCGCTGTAAGGCCTGAGTGCTCTCTGAGCACAGTCCTGTGGGTTGGAAGCCCTTGGAGCACAGGCAGGGACAGGCCCTGGAAACTTGTGAAGCAGAGCTGGGCTCCCTTCCAGCATCTCCAGGATACTGTGGCATCTTCTGAGGCCAGGGCATGTACTGGGTCACTTCTTCTGTCACCTTGCTCCAGGGCTGGAACTCTCCTGCAGTGTCCCCATGACACTCCTGCTCTCTGCTTTCCAGGTTTCATTTTCAGATCCAGTCTTCCCCTCCTGTTCACAGGGACATCCTGGGAGTGCTTCAGAGCTGCCATCCTGGGGCAGCTCCTGCCCAGCGTGGGCAGGCACAAGGTCTCTCCACCTGCTCCTCTCCCCTCCCCAGTGCCACTGTTTTCTGCAGCCTCCTCCTCCTTGCCCAGCACAGCCCTCCTGGCACAGTTGGACACAGCCCTTGTTCTACCCCCTCCTCAGGCACCTGCCCAACCCCCTCAGCTCCAGTCTGATGGTCAGAAACCTTCAGGGCAGGGAGGCACCAGGGAAAATGCTGAGGAAACCTTTCAGCTGCACTCAAATCCAATTGGAGGGGTTGGCCTCGAGGAAGAAATCCCTTCTCATTCTCCAGAACCACCAGGACAACCTGTGTTGTGTCCTGGGCACTCCTCTGGAAGTGTGGGCTATGGAAAAGGTTTTGGTGTCAGGGCTATTGAGAAGGCTGGGCAGTGTCACTGGGAGACCTCTCCCAAACCCTTGGAAAGGCCAGAGCCATCCCAGAGCTTCCCGGGGCCTTGGCAAAGGCAGACATGGAAGCAGTCTGCAAACAGGGCAGCAAGGAGGGTTGGCAGAGTTCCACACTGCACAGGCTCAGCAGGGAAGGGGATAGGGCAAGTCCTCCTGCAGCCATTGCCAGGCACGGGAAGGACAAGGCAGGGATTGCAGAACCCCTGTGGGAGGGAAAAGAAGGGGATGTTTTGTGCCCAGACTTTATCAAGGCCCTTGACATGGTCTCCTGTGGTCTCCTTATGGCCAGACTGGTGAGAGCTGGACTGAAGAAGTGGAAGATGTGGTGGGTGGGAAGTTGGCTGAATGAAGAGTGTCAAATCAAATCCATGGTACAAAGTCCTCTTGGCAGCAACTTCTGGATGAAATCCCTCAGTGATCAGCCCTTGAACACCACTGTAGAACATCTTTATTATCTCTCTGTACATTGGGACAAAATGTGTTTTCAAGTCCTTTGTGAATGATGCTGAATTTCAGGGAGCCCTTGAGCAACCTGTCCTGGTTTAAAGACACATATTAGGGCAGAAACTCCAATAAAATGAATTCACCCCTCTTTTATTCCCCACCACTACAGGGAGACAAAATACAAGGAGGTATAAGTGAAAAAAATAACAGTTCACTGACAAGAAATATAGCAGCAAAACCAGCAATACCAACAGAACAGTTCAAAGCAACAGCAGAGCGAGAAATTGTCTCCTCTCTCTGCTCCTGCCCCAACTCCCTTTTGTAAACAGGTGAGAATAGGAATCAATACATGCCTCCCTTCCCCCTTTTCCCCCAGAATGAACAAAGAACAAAAAACAAAACCAGGGGAAAGAGGGGGCAAAGCAAAATGTGGGAAACTCTCTGGTCTGAGATCAGTTGTGCTGCCCAAGAACACGCTGACTCCAGAGGTGTCCAAGCGGGGCAGAGCCGGCGACTCCGGTCCGTGCGGCGGCGGGGGGGAGGCAGCGGCTCTGCTTGATTCCATGGAGTTCTGGGGAGGCACAGTGGGCCCTTGGTTCCAGGAGGGTCTGAGATGTCTCAGAGTTCCTTTTGTTCCAAAGAGACCCTACATGTCACAGTGGTCCCTTGGTTCCATGAGATTCCACAGTGTCCCTGCATTCCTTTGGTTCCATGAGGCCCTGCAGTGTCACAGGGCCACTTGATTCCATGACATTACAGAGAATCAGAATGGCCCCTTGATTTAAGGCCAACTGCACATGGGGCTGTCTTAGGGGGAGTGTGGGCACCCAGACAAGGGAGTTGTCACCCCCCTGGACTCAGCCCTGGGGTCACCACATCTGGACTGGTCTGTCTGTCTGTGAGGTTCCCCATTCTGGAGGAATGAGGAAGAACTGGAGAGGGTCTAGAGGTCTGCCAGGATGGAGCTTTTCTCTGTTTTGGAAATAGAATGAAATCTCCACAAAGAGTAGCGTGGAAGGTTCAGACTGAAGGTGAGGTAAAAGAAATGTAACTCAACGGGGACCCCTGTACTGCAAGAGGTCACCCAGAGGGAGTCAGGATCAGCCCATGGCTTTGTGTTCCAGGGAACAGCCAGAGCTGGTGCAGAGACATCAGGGAGGGTCTAGAAATGCTGCTGGGAGGGGGTGGGAAAGCAGGAGGGGTGTGTGCAGCCTGCAAGGCCAGAGCAGCAGCAGGGCCAGGGCAGGACAGCCTGCAGGAGAGATGGCCAAGGGCTCTGGCAGGGCTGCAAGGCCCAAAGGCACCCAGGCCTTTGTCCCCTTGCCTCTGGCAGCTGCCTCTGCCACTCAGGCCACCACAAGACACTTTCCTGGCAGGTTCTGCACTTGGTTTCTGCCTCGCCCCTCCCTCAGGAGCCTGGCAGGGGTTGCCCAGTTTTGGCCTTTGTTGTTCCTCCCCCTGCCATCCCAGTGCCCCCCAAACAGCCCTGAGCCAGCCGGGAGGGACAGGATCTGCTGGGCCAGGGCCTGGGGCTCAGGCCTTGGCCTTTGTGCTCCACAAACCAAGGCAGGCTTTGCTCAGCATTGCAGGGGCCTGCCCAGAGCCTTTGTCTGCCTGCACTCCTGGCCTCCAAGGAGCTGCTCCAAGGAGTCCCTGGGGAGGCTTTGGCAGTGCCTGCCCTCAGTGGGGCCCAGCAATGCTTCAAGGCACTTGCACTTTGGCTTCTGACTTCTTCAGCAGCTGCTTCAATCTTCTCTCAGTACCTCAGGATCATGGGCTGGGCTGCAAACACCCCGTGGGGCTCATTAAAATGCAGAAATCCCTCAGGATCTCTTTGTCTTCCTTTAATTGTCTTCAAGGCAATTTCAAAACAAGTCTTCATGGTTTCTATTTTTTTTTAATTCAATGATGGGTAATTTTGTAGTTCAGAGGAGAGGTGATAGAGGTGTTCTCCAAGTGATCTTGATGCTGAGTGTCTCCTCAGGAGATCCACACTGACCCTGGATGATCAACCTTGCTCCTCACCCCCCAGCCTCACCAGTTCTGACATGGCCCATCTTGGACTGACAGCTGATGCAACTCCAAATACACTGTGGGACCCAATAAAACATTGAGAAACAAATTCTTTCCCTTCCTTTAATTGTCTCCAAGTCATCAAGACTTCTACAGCTAATTGGAGTTTTTTTTGTAATTTAGCTAAGAAGGAAGATTTTAAAGTGGACGTCACGAAAAATATATATTTTTTGATGAAAAGGAATGATTTACACAGAGCCTTGGGATGCAAGAGGGTCAGGGCACCAAGGATTTGGATCCAAAGACAAGGGGGCAAAAGACATTAGTAGCACTTAATCATTGACCAATTGAGCAGTTCTCAAGTGGTTCAATAGCATTTGCTACAATTTTAACAGTGACTGAATTAGAGATTCACAATAACAACATTCACCCCACAGTCAATTCACACCCACACCCAGGCAGAGATGTGTGGACACATCAAGAGCTGGATGTGGAAGGGTCCCTCTCCAAAATTCTCCTTGTTGTCAGGGAAACACTCCCACAAATGCCTTTGTGTTTGCCAACAGACAAGGGTCACAGTTGTAGGAATGTTTATTGGGAATTGTATCCAAACTGTTCCATTTGGGCTGTGATTCAGGCAGGGAATATTCCAAGGCTTTCATGGGATGACTGATTATCTTGTGTTCCCCAACTGTTCCACTCTGGATTGTTCCCACCTTTATCATCCAGGAGCACCTGGTCCAGTCCAGGGACACTTCCCCACACCCCTGGTCCAGTCCAGGGGCTCTTCATTGCTCAGTTGGTTTGGTCAAGGCTTGTCAGGAGCTCCTGAGATCATCAACCAGGCCTGAGGAGAATGGGGGGAGGATGCACCACCACAGAAGTTTATAGGAAAGATGGGGACAAACTTTTTGTAGTGTCTAGACATATCTGTGATAAGGAAGAAGATGATGGTTTTAAACCAAAAAAGGACAGATTGGAATTAGTCATGAAGAAGAATTTTTTACACTATGGGAGGTGAAACACTGGCACAGGTCGCCCAGAGGGATGATGCCTCATCTCTGGAAATATTCAAGGTCAGGTTTAACGGGGCTCTGAACAACCTTATCTAGTTGAAAATGTCCTTGTTCATTACAGGGGGGTTGGAATAAAAGAACTTCAAAGGTCCCTTCCTACCAAAACTCTTCTATCATTCTACTGGAGCCAAGGCTGACAAGGATCACACAGGTTTCAGACCCAGATGTACACCCCCTTTGATGGCCCATCTGGCAGCTCTGCTAAAAAGCTGCTGCAAAGAACCTCCAGACCTAAAGGAGATTCTGTGCTGGGCTCAGCTGTGGCTCTCAGGGCTGGGGGTTGGCTTTTGGTTGCCAGGTGCCCACCAAGGCTCTCTCTCCCTCTTCCTCCTTCTCCACTCCCTTTGGTGCCTGCAGGGTTGTTTCTCCCCCATTTCTCTCACTCCTCTCTGGGTTACAGCACCCTGGATTTTATCCTTTCTCCAAAGGGTTATCACACAGGGGCCTCTGGAATTGCTTTTTGGCTCAGCTTTGGGCACTGGCTGGTCCATTCTGGAGCCACCTGAAACTGGCTCTCTCTGACACACAGTCAACTCTTGATCTCCTCTTCCCTAAGGGAAACCTGCAGCCCCCTCCCTGCTACCAAACCTGATCCACAGGGTCATTCAAGTGTCCAGGAATACAGGAGGTCATTGATCCCATTATTCCTCAGGCTGGTTAAACAAGACTTTCTCCTCTTCCTGTCCCTGACTGCAGGTTCTTTCTGTCAGAGCAGAGCTGGGCTGGACTTCAGCTGTGCTTTGCTCCAGAGCCTGCTGGGGTGGGGGCAGATGGCAATGGCAGAGGGACTGAGGTACCCCAAGGAGAGCAAACCCTCCTGTCCCCAGGGCCAGGGCGACACAGGGCCTTGTTGGGCAGCCTGGCAGGACAGGGCTTTGCTGCCTGGGGGGTCTCTGCCACTGTGGAGGGCCCAGAGGCTTCAGGTGACTCTGATCTGCAGGAAGGACAAGCTGCTGATGGAAATGTCCTGGGCTTTGGACATCTTGTCATCCAGGAGCACTGTGAAAATCACTGGTCTGTGCCTTGGCTGCAGCATCAGAGGGATGACTAAGGGTTATCAAGCATTGGAACAGAATGTCCAGGGAAGTGGCTGAATCACCACAGAATCATAGAATTGTTAAGGTTGGAAAAGACCTCTGAGATCATGGAGTCCAACCATTAACCCAACACTGGCATCTTCACCACTAAACCATGTCCTCAAGTGCCACAGTTTAATGTTAATTTTGGAACACTTCCAGGGATGGTGACTGTAAGACCCCAGGTTTGAGTTACGAGCTCAGCAAAGGGGTTTTACTCTGAAAATATAAAATGCACCAGAAATTTCCACCCTCCAAATATTTGAAAAGGGCCTTCAGTTCTTTTAATACCTTGAGAGAGACCACAAGGGAGAAGACACTGTACACATTTTCTCAGGAGGTCAAAAACCACACTTTTACTACCAAACTTCAGAAAATAAGGGAGCTTGGAAAAGGTTATAGGGCAACATTCAACCAGAATAGAGCATTCCCCAAAGCATTGACTGATCACAGGCCAACCCCGACAAGTCAGCTGGATGGTTTATTGACAATGTGTCCCGAGGGGCGGCACCTCCGATGCCATAGAAACCCCTCCCCTGGATTAGGAAACCTTTGGAATTCAGGGAGCTGTTCCAGCGGAGCATGAAAATGAACAGCAATTTTCCCAAAGCCCAGCCCCAAGCAGAACAAAGCCAGGCCCATCAGTGTCAGAGCAAAGGTCCCCCATGGCTGTGTCCCTGTGGCCGCTGAGGCGGCAGCGCAGGCCCGAGGCGGTGCCGGGTCCCGGTGCAGCCGGGGCAGAGCGGCGGCTGCGCGAGCGGCAACCCCGGCGGTGAGTGCGGCAGCCCCCGGGGAGCGGCGCTCCGGGCACAGACCGCCGGCGCAAGCCGCTGTGGCTCCTGGAACCCAGTGGCCATTGGGACACTGCAGGGCCTGCTGGAATCCAGGGGCCGCTGGGACACTGGGGAGCCTCTTGGAGCCAAGGGAACCCTGGGATGTTTTGGAACATCCTGGAATCAAGGGGCCATTGGGACACTGCAGGGCCTCATGGAACCAAAGGAATCCTGGAGAGATAGTGGAAACTCATGAAATCATCAGGGCCATTGTGACACTCCAGAACCTCATGGAACCAGGGGTCCATTGTGACACTGAGGGACCTCATGGAACCAAAGGAACCCTGAGAGTTTTTGCAACCTCATGGAATCAAGGGGCCATTTCTGGCACGATGCTCTGCTCTGATAATACCTAAAAATTGGTCAGAGAATGCAAACAATGCAAGCTCTCTGTGTTGAGTTACTGCTGGTGCCAAGGTGCTGTTTTTAATGTTGAATTATGCTAACCCCAGAATGCTTCATGAAACTTCAAACACACATAGTGCTTTTTGAAGCAGGATTTGACAGATAAGCTGCTCCCTGGCCTTGTAATATATCTGGCAGTCAAACCCTTGATAACTATAAAAGTCTTGTCCAACTTTCCTGTGGCAGATTCTTCCACAGACTTCCTTGAAGTGTGTGGAGCTTCTGCCATGAAGCAGGGACAGCTCCTCATGGTCACTGCCCAGGGGTTAAGTGAAAGAGAGGGAACTACCCCTTGTCGCTGTGGGGTGAGTTACCTCAATCTCTTCATCAGGATTGTTTCTTTTTGCTGGCTTTGATCCAATTGCTTTAATAGAATGACTTTGATACACTGCACTGTCTAGCGTACACTATACTGCTAGGAGGTTTTGCCTTTTATACTGTCTAGTAAATAATTCTCTTTAAGGTCTTTCATCTGTTCACTTTTCTGGTAAATTTTCTGTTCATTTGTTATAATAAATAATTCATTTTATTGAAATATTTCTGATTTGCCATCACTAAAACCTGCAGGACAAAGTGATTGAATCACACCTCTATAATTCCTTCAATTGAAACAAAACTCTGAGTTTTAGATTGGATCCAGCCACAGCCAGGTTCCTCTCTGAGAAGGAATTTAGAAAGCAAGGGGGTCCTTTCTGCACCTCATAGCTCAACGAGACGGCTTCTGCCATCAACTTTGTCTAAGCCTTCCACCCCCCAGCCCCAAGCCGTGACACAGGGGCATGTCTTGTCCATGCAGTGCAAACATAGACCCTGAGCTGGTCATTTGCTGTCCCTCCTTGGAGGGAAGAACAAGCCCAATGGCCTGGGGTGAGAGGCCAGTGCTGGGAGCGGCGCTGGCTGTGCCAGGGCACTGCTGGGTGCCCCCACCCTGAACACTCCCCCCCTTGTGCTGGTCACTGCTGTTTTCCTCTGCAGGGCGTTGTGTTGGGCACATCCTGGAGAGCAAAGTGGAAAGCAGATGGAAGCTTTGAGGCCCTGGCCTGAGGAGATGCCCCTGCAGGATGGCAGTGCTGCTGCAGAGGTCAGCTCTGTGCCAGCAGTGCCCGTGGCTGTCCCTGCCTGCAGTCCCTGGACAGTCCTGCAGCAGGACTGGCACCGACTGCCAGAGCACTGAGGCCTCCAACAACACAGGGCTCTGCAGGACAGTGTGGAAGGGAAGGGAGAGGAGGCCACACAGGAGAAGGGCTGCTGCTCCCTGGCAGTGCTGCTCTGCTGGGACTCTTTTCTGGCCCAGCTCTGCACAGAGGCACGGAGCCTGCAGCTGCAGAGAAGTCAGAGAGGAAAGATGTCAGGCAAACAAGTCAATGCAGAGTTCTTTATTTGGTTGAAGCACACAGTGAGTACATTTCCCAATTTGTACAGCCTGTGGGCCAGGCTAGAAAGGCAAACATTGAATTAAAAATGGTCTTTATATATATATAAATATATTAACATTTTATATATATATATATATACATCTTTATATATGTATAAAGATTTTTTGATGTGAACAAATTCTCACAAAAATAACACCCCTACCAGGAGTAAAAAATAGAGAAGATATGGTGGGACTTTAATAGAGTCCAGAACAGGATTGGCCTTTAATGAGGAAGATAACATGCCGACGAAGGAGAGTTTATTGCTTCTGAAAAACACCCAGTTACCAGTTTCTTCAGGGCATCCTTGAGCTCCTGGTTCCTGAGGCTGTAGATGAGGGGGTTCAGTGATGGAGGAACCACCGAGTACAGAACTGAGAGGGCCAGATCTAGAGACGGGGAGGAGGCTGAGGGGGGCTTGAGGTTGGAAAATATGCCAGTGCTGAGGAACAGGGAGACCACAGCCAGGTGAGGGAGGCAGGTGGAAAAGGCTTTGTGCCGTCCCTGCTGAGAGGGGATCCTCAGCACAGCCCTGAAGATCTGCACATAGGAGAAAACAATGAAAATGAAACAGCCACATGATAAAGAGATGGAAAACAAGAGAGGCCCATTATCTCTTATGTAAGAGTGTGAGCAGGAGAGCTTGAGGATGTGTGGGAGTTCACAGAAGAACTGGCCCAGGGCATTGCCCTGGCACAGGGGCAGGGAAAATGTACTGGCTGTGTGCAGCAGAGCATTGAGAAACCCAGCAGCCCAGGCAGCTGCTGCCATGTGGGCACAAGCTCTGCTGCCCAGGAGGGTCCCGTAGTGCAGGGGTTTGCAGATGGCAACGTAGCGGTCGTAGCACATGATGGTGAGGAGATAAAACTCTGTTGCAATGAAAAAGAAAAGTAAAAAGAGCTGTGCAGCACATCCTGTGTAGGAGATGGTTGTGGTGTTCTGGAGGGAATTGTGCATGGCTTTGGGGACAGTGGTGCAGATGCAGCCCAGATCTGTGAGGGAGAGGTTGAGCAGGAAGAAGCCCATGGGGGTGTGCAGGTGGTGGTCACAGGCTACGGCGCTGAGGATGAGGCCGTTGGCCAGGAGGGCAGCCAGGGAGATGGCCAGGAAGAGCCAGAAGTGCAGGAGCTGCAGCTCCCGCCTGTCTGTGAATGCCAGGAGGAGGAACTGGGTGAGGGAGCTGCTGTTGGGCATTTGCTGCTTCTTAGCACAGGGTCTGTTCAAAAAAGGAAAGGACAGGGAACAGTTAAGACAGACCTCTGTGAAAAAGCAACTCCATTTCTAAAAGAAATCAATGTGTCAAATGTCACCAAATGCACTGCCAAGGAGTCAGTTTTGCTCTGCTGCAGTGGGACATGGAATTTTTTGGTAGAGCTCTCACACACACAAGGAATGTCAGATGTAACAGACCTTGAGTACAAAAGTTCCATCTCTACACCCATGACTCAAAAGAGCTGGGGCTGCAGAGCAGAAGCTTAGTCTGTCCTTAGAATAATTGTACCTGTGTTTTTTATTTTTACCATCACACCTGGGGAAGGTTCTTTTCCACTGCAGGAATCCTCATTTCTATGGCCCAGCACACAGTGCCCAGCAGAGCTGCAGGGAAGGGCCCCCAGAGCTGCCTGAACACCCCCTCCCCCAGGCACTTGCCCCCCACTCCCTGCCCAGGGCTCTGCTGCCTGGTGCTGTCCCTGCCAGCAGCTGCTTCCCTGGGCTCAGGGCTGAGAAAGTGACACTGATGCTGTCTATAAGACAGTTTTGATGTCTGACACTCTCAGGTTCAATCCCCTCTAATCTAACAGAGTTCATGTTTCAGTGTCTCCTCCTGTGCTCAGAGATTCATTTCCCTGTTGCAGTCAGCACCCAGACAACCCAGAGTATAACACTGAAAGAACTGGTTCATTCTCTTTAGGGTACCCCCTGCCTGTCTGTGCCTCTTGCAAATACCTTCTGGGAAATTTCCTGCTTAGATCTGGAGCTGTGACCAGCCCTCATCCCTGCAGCCCACTTTGGAGATCAGAAGGACTCTGCCCTGCTCTGCCCTCCCAGGAGTTGTTCCTTCCCCACAGCCCTTCTCCCCCAGCCCCGTGGCAGCTCCTTGGCCGGGCTGAGAGCTGAGCCTGGCAGGCAGCAGAGTCCCTGCCCCAGCACACAGAGCCCTGGGGGCAGGACCCTGCTCTGCACCACAGCCCTGGGCACCCCTGGCTGCACCCCCACCTTCCCACCCCACAGCCAGCCCTGGCACAGGGAACCTTCTTGCCCTGGGCCTCTGATGGGGCAGCAGCAAGTCCTGCTCTGCAGCAGCTTCTCCTGCTGCACCCCAGCAAATCCAGCAGAGCCATCCTGACAGCTCCTGCCACTGCTGCCATTTGGCAGCTGGCAGAGGCACTTGCAGGAACTCCCCTGCACTGCTCTGCAGCCACAGCCTGACCGTGGCAAAGGGCTGGCAAGGTTCCTGCCCTGAGCAGCTCTGCCCTGTCCTCCCAGCCCAGGATCCCTTGAACCTCCTGCTCCCTTCTCCCCTCTGCCCTTGCTGCCTGCAGCTCCTGCCCTGCTCTGCCATGTGGCCACTTCCTCTGCACTGCAGCAACTGGGAGAGTCCTGCTGAAAGATCCTGGAAGCTGTGGGATGTGGCAGCTTTAGGAGATCCCTCCAGGAAGGCAAGCTGAACTTTCCTACAGCCAGAGAATTCTTCCTTCAAATCCTGGGAAGGTTTCTCCTGTGGTGAGAGCTCAGTCACCTCCCAGCCCAGGCTGCCTCTCATCTCTCTGCCTTCTCTCCTGTGCCCTGGGTGCTGCAGGCAGTGCCCTCAGCCCTGCTGGGCTGTGCAGAGGAGCTGCTCACCAGCAGAGCTGTCTCTTTCAAGCTCTTCTTGCTTGCCAGGAGCTCCCTGTGTGCCAGGAGCCCAGCCCAGCTCAGCAGCACAGCAACAGCCCCAGGCAGCCCTTTCTCTGCCCCTCTGGGCTCCCTCCAGCTGTCCCTGGGGCTCCAGGGGAACCTGCTGGCACACAGCTGAAGGAAATAATGATGTGCCTTCTCTCAGCTGGGCACAGACACTTCTTTCAGCACTGTCATTTCTCCAAAGAGACTCAGAGTTAAGTCCAAGAGTCCCCTTTTCATGTCCCATCATTAGACACGAAACCCAGACAGTGCCCAGGAGGGATCTCCTTCACCTGCACTGAGGGAAGGACTCAGCTGAGTCAACAGAGGTGTCTCCTTGTAGCTCTGCAGACCTGGGGCCAGAAGGACACTCAGCTCCCTCCACAACCCCCATGGGCTGGGATTCCTCCTGCCCCACTTCAGTGGGCCCAAAACAGGCCCCTGCAGGTGACTCCTTGTCCCAGCTCCCATGGGAATGAATGAAGACCAAAGCCAGGAATGACCTGCTGGGACACAAAGCCCTGGTTCCTTCTGAGGGGCCAGAGGTGACCGAGATTCCTGCTGGGAACTGCAGGCTGCAATGGAGCAGTTCCTAGGGACAGGGCAGCAGCTGTGGGATCTTCTTGGAGGCTGCTGGGACATTGCTTTGGCCAACTTCAGTGGCAGAAGGGGCCCACATGTAGGACAGGGGAACCTGTCACTGTTCCTTCTGTCCAGGGCAGCCCCTAGAGGTGTTCAGGTGACCAAATGGAGTCAGGTGGCACAGGGAGAGAGGTCTCTCTCCTGTTCTTTATCAGTGTATTTTCTACATGTCCTCAGAGTACAGTGGCAGTTGTCTCCTGGACATCCCTTTGATGCTGAACCTAATTCAGGGCAGCAGAGCCTGGATTGAACAGCCAAAGAGGGGCCTGTAGTGCCAGGGGAGGTGCCAGGGCTCTGCAGCACAAGTGCAGCAGCTGCCATGGACAGCACAGGGCCTGTGCAGGAACCCCCTCCCCATTCCCAGCAGTTGTGTGACAGGCACCACCCAGGGCTTCTCAGACACATTGGGGGCCTTTGGGGCAGGGAGTGAATCCCAGCCCTGCAGGGACACAAAGGCTGTCCCTTCTCTGCCCAGCCAAGGCCGGGCCAGGCACAAGTCCAAAGCACATCAGCCCAGGCTGTCCACACTTGTTCCCTCCCTCTGCTGGCTCTTCTCCCCCCCAGCATTTCAGCAGCATGTGCTGATCTCCTCAGGGATCAGGCCTGGGATTTTCCCCCTGGGCCTGAGTCCCAGCACATCCACCCCCAAGGCCATTGTCAGCAAAGCCTCTGCACACTCCAGCTCTCGGGGCTTTCAGAGCAGCTTTCCCCACTGCAAGTCTGTTCTTACCCCGGTGCCCCACTGAGGGGCTGCAGCCAGACAGGCCCCAATGCCCTGCGTGTGGGGCACAGGCAGGAGGAGCTGCAGCCCCAAGTCTCTCTTCATTCCACTTGCAGGCAATAACAGCCCAGGCCTGCTGAGACAGTTCCCAGGTTGCAGGGCTGTGATGGGTTGGGAGAGAAGGCCAAGGAGACACAGGAGAGAAAGAGCAGGAGAGAGGTGTCCTCAGTGGGAAGGAGCTTCTTGGAGCTGTGGAACTGCTCTAGGGGATGAACAACTTGAGTGAACTTTTGTGGGTGAGGGTCAGAGGAGAGAGTGGTTTGGGTAACATTGTGGAGTGAGACAAAGAGCCCATTCAAGTTGGCTTTGATAACCCTGGAATTGACTGGAAAGGCCCCATGACAGAATGCAAAGAGTCCCAGAGGTTTGTGCAGGGTCTTGGTCAAGACAGCCCTTGGGACACAGGCCTGTAGAGCACAGCTGGCAGGTTGGTGGAGAACAGGGAGGCTCATCTGCATCTGCTTCTCATGAAGAGGAACCAAGAGGTTGCCATGGTAACTGACTGCAGAAATGGGACTGTATGCTGGTTGCCATGGTAACCGACCGCAGCAACAGGAATGTATGCTGGCTGCCATGTTAACTGCCCATAGCAATGGAAATGTCTGATGGTTGCCATGGTAACTGACTGTAGCAATGGAAAGGTATGCTGGTTGCCATGGTAACCGACCATAGCAATGGGAATGTGTGATGGTTGCCATGGTGCCTGACCATGGGAACAGCAATGTATGCTGGTTGCCATGGTAACCGACTGTACCAGTGAATGGTATGATGGTTCCCATGGTAACTGATAGTAGCAATGAGAATGTATGATGGTTGCCATGATGACCGACTGTACCAGTGGGAAGTATGATGGTTCCCATGGTAACTGATAGTAGCAACGAGAATGGATGATGGTTACCATGATAACCGACTGTACCAGTGGGAAGTATGATGGTTCCTGTGGTAACTGACTATAGTAATGGGAATGTATGTTGGTTGCCATGGTAACTGACTGTAGCAACCGCAATGTATGCTTGTTGCCATGGTAACCAACCATAGGAATGTGACTTTATGATGGTTGCCATGGTAATCGAGCATAGCAATGCGAATCTATGATGGTTGCCATGGTAACTGACTGTAGCAACAGGAATGTATGATGGTTGCCACAGTAACTGACCATAGAAATGACAATGTATTGTGGTTGCCATGGTAACGGCCTGTACCAGTGGGAAGTATGTTGTTTGCCATGGTAACTGACTGTAGCAACGGGAATGTATGTTAGTTACCATGGTAAACAATCATAGCAACGTGACTGTATGATGGTTTCCATGGTAACTGACCATAGCAATGCTAATGTATGATGGTTGCCATGGTAACCTACTGTAGCAATGGGAATGTATGGTGGTTCCTATGGTAACTGACCGTGGAAATGAGAATGTATGCTGGTTGCCATAGTAACTGACCGCAGTAGTGGGAAGTATGATGATTGCCATGGTAACTGACTGTAGCAATGGGAATGAATGCTGGTTGCCATGGTAACTGACTATAGGAATGGGACTTTATGATGGTTGCCATGGTAACCAACTGTAGTAATGGGAATGCATGATGGTTCCATGGTAACTGACAGTAGAAACGGGAATGTATGATGTTGCCATGGTAACCGACTGTAGCAAGACGACTGTACGATGGTTGCCATGGTAACTGACCATAGAAACTGGAATTCACATGGTTGCCATGCTAACTGATCATAGCAACATGGCTGTATGATGGTTGCCATGGCAACTGATCGTAGCAGTGGACCATATGATGGTTGTCATGGTAACCAACCACAGCAATGGGGATGTGTGATGGTTGCCATGGTAACCAACGATAGCAAAGGGAATGTTTGATGGTTGCCATGGTAACCGACTACAGCCATGGGAATCTGTGATGGTTACCATGGTAACCGACAATAGCACTGGGAATGTATGGTGGTTGCCATGGTAACCGACTGTAACAGTTGGAATGTATGATGATTGCCTTGGTAACTGACTGTAGCAATGGGAATGTATGATGGTTGCCATGGTAACCGACTGTAGGAATGGGAATGTATGATGGTTTCCATGGTAACCGACCATAGCAATTGGATTGTATGCTGGTTTCCATAGTGACTGACCATAGCAACGCGACTGGATGCTGGTTGCCATAGTAGCTGATACTAGCAATGGGACTGTATGATGGTTGCCATGGTAACTGACTGTGGAAATGGCAATGTATAATGTTTGCTATAGTAACTGACAGTAGGAATGGGAATGTATTATGGTTACCATGGTAACTAACTGTAGCAACGGGAATATATACTTGTTGCCATTGGTAACTGACTGTACCTGTGGGAAGTATGATGGTTGCCATGGTAACTGACAGTAGGAATGGGAATGTATTATGGTTGCCATGGTAACTAACTGTAGAAACGGGAATGTATTATGGTTGCCATTGGTAACTGACTGTACCTGTGGGAAGTATGATGGTTGCCATGGTAACCAACTGTAGCAATGAGAATGTATGCTGTTTTCCATGGTAACTGCCCATAACAATGGAAATGTCTGATGGTTACCATGGTAACCAACCATAGCAATGGGACTGTATGCTGGTTGCCATGGTAACTACTCATTGAAATGGAAATGTCTGATGTTTGTCATGGTAACTGACTGTAACAATGGAAATGTATGCTGGTTGCCATGGTAACCGACCATAGCAATGGGAATGTATGATGGTTACCATGGTAACAACCGTGGCAATTGTAATGTATGCCGGTTTCCATGGTAACTGACTGTAGCAGTGGGAAGTATGTTTGTTGCCATGGTAACTGACTGTGGTAACGGGAATGTATGATGGTTGCCATGGTAACTGACCATAGCAACGGGAATGTGTGATGGTTGCCATGGTAGCTGTGTGTAGCAGTGGGAATGTGTGATGTTTGTCATGGTAACTGACCATAAAAATGGGAATTTGTGACAGTTGCCATGGTAACCGATTGTACCAGTGTGAAGTATGGTGGTTGGCTGTAGTAACTGACTGTAGAAAAGGGAATGTATGATGGTTACCATGGTAACTGACTGTTATATATGATGGTTGCCGTGGTAACTTACAATGGCAATGAGAATGTATGCTGGTTGCCATGGTAACCAACCATACCAGTGGGAAAGTATGCTTGTTGCCACGGCAACTGACTATAGGAATGGGAATGTCTGATGGTTGCCATGGTAACTGACCTTAGCAATGGGAATGTATGGTAGTTGCTGTGGTAACTGACCGTGGCAATGAGAATATATGCTGTTTGCCATGGTGACTGACCATAGCAGTGGGAATGTATGCTGGTTGCCATGGTAACTCACCGTAGCAATGGGAACGTATGATGGTTACCATGGTCACCAACTGTAGCAATGGGAATGTGTGATGGTTGCCATGGTCACTGAGCATAGCAATTGGAATGTATGCTGGTTGCCACAGTAAATGACTGTAGCAATGGGAATGTATTATGGTTGCCATGGTAACTGACTGTGGCAATGAGAATTTATTCTATTTGCCATGGTAACTGACCATAGCAATGGGAATGCATGCTGGTTGTCATGGCAACTGTGATTTACCTAGACTATGAGCACGATATTTTCATCTGCACAAACATCTGTGAGTGTCCAGAAATCTCTCAAGATGGGGTTTAAACGTCTCAAGCACATGAGCACTAGAGAGGGGCTAAGGAGCTGTGGCCTCAATGGTGTGGAGACTGAGGACAGCACAGGACAGCCCTGAGAGGGTTTGAAGGGAGGATTTAGAGATGGTGGATCCTTTTGATATAGCAGAAAAGAGCATGAGAAAGAAAGAATTAATGCCAAGTGCAGCTGGGGAGGTCCCGAGTGGACATGAGGAAAGAGGAATTTCACTCCATGGAAAATGCTGTGCTGCAACACGTCACCCAGGAGGAGTCTGGATGAGCCCAAGGCTTTGTGTGTGCAGGAAGAGCCAGGGAGGACGCAGAGATGTCAGTGCAGGAAGGTGCCAGCCAGGTGGGGCAGCCGGGGGGATGACGACAGCCTGCAGGGAAAGGGGCAGGGCATGGACACCGTAGGACAGCCTGGGCTGGAGAGGAGACAGGCATGGGGAGAAGCTGAAAGGCCCTGACAGAGCCACCTTCTGCAGGCCTTTGGCCAGGGCTGCTGTCTGTGCCCCTGATACCAGGAGGAGGGGAGTGGTCCTTGCAGCCCTGGGGCCTCATGGCCTCCTTGTCCCTGCTCAGCAGCCTGGCAGGTGCCACCCCATGGTCCTGCCCTTGGCATTGCACATCCCACATCCCAGTGCCCCAGGAAGAGCCCTGAGGAATGAGGCAGGGACAGGATCTGCCTTCCTGGGGGCTGGGGGTCAGGGCTTGGCCTGTTGGATTAAGGAAACACATCCAGGTTTCCTCAACATCAGAGCCACCTTTCCCTTGCTTGTCCATCCTTGTCATCACTGTCTGCAGTTTTCTGCTCTAACTGGAACCTGGGGACATGTTCTCAGTTTTGTCCCCCAGTGGGAGACTCATTAGCATTACAAGAAACTTCAGTGTTTCAATCTCACTTTGACATCTTGAGAAGTTGTTTTAACTTCCTCTCAGGGACTGAGTCTCATGTAAACAACACCAAACCCCCCTGAGGGTCATGAAATGCCTGGGGCTGTTGCTGTGCTACTGAGCTGGGCCGGGCTCCTGGGACACAGGGAGCTCCTGGCAAGCAAGAAGAGCTTCAAAGAGACAGCTCTGCTGGTGAGCAGCTCCTCTGCACAGCCCAGCAGGGCTGAGGGCACTGCCAGGCCAGCTCAGGGACACCAGCAGGGCACAGACACAGCTTCAAGGGGCTCAGCACTGGCAGGATGGCTGAGAGCTCCCTGCAGGAGGAATCTTGACAGGGCTGCACATGGTGAGTCTGTGGCTGCAGGGCAGTGCAGGGGCAGCTCCTGGAGGCATCTCCTAAAGCTGGCCCAGCCCCAGCTGATGGGATGGGTGAGCAGGGGCTGTTTTGGGGCACTTTGGAAGAGCTGTGAAGCTGGGGGTGCAGCCAGGGGTGCCCAGGGCTGTGGGGCAGAGCAGGGTCCTGCAGCCCAGGGTGCTGTGCTGGGCAGGGACTCTGCTGCCTGCCAGGGGCAGCTCTCAGCCGGCCCGGGGAGCTGCTCCCAGGGCTGGGGCACAAGGGCTGTGGGCAAGGAGCAAACCTGGCAGCTGAGGGAGGATCTTTTCCATGTCTTGGTGTTTGCAGGGTCACACCTGCTCACAGCTCCACACCACTACACCTTATTGAATGGAGGATGTTTTGCAAAGGTAAGGAAAGACAGGGGCTACAGGAAAGGAATTAGTGCTGAGGTGTGTTTGCTGCTCAGGCATTGTAGCATAGACATTGTTCTCTCAGGTCAGGAGGCTGCACTGAAATTCAAACTGTTTTCCTCTGGGAGATGAATATTTCAGGCAGTCTCAGAAATGAGCACAGGATCCTGGGCAGTGCTGAGCCTTCCCTTGGGGGTGGGCACTCTCCTGTGCCAGCCCTTGGCTTCCCTGCAGGAGGGCTCCTGTCCTGCTCTGTCCAGCACAGCTGCACCTCTGGGCTGGCACAGGGGACACTTCCCAGAGCTGCCCTTTCCAGCAGCGCTGCCCTGCTCTCAGCACAGATCTTGGTGGGGTTTTTAAAGAGGAATCTGTGTGTGAGGTCATCTTCAAGGCAGCAAGAGGGAAAGTGCAGGGCAGATGGGAAACAGGCTGAGAGGCACTGCAGCTCTCCTGGCTCTGCAATAAGCAATGGAGAGCTCAGCCCTTCTGCCTGTCCTGGCTCAACACTCTTCAGATTTGTCATCAGAAAAATTTGACCCTAAAAAAACACCCCCAGGTGTTATGACTGTAAACAAAAACCCCAGTCAAAATTATTTTAAGGATACACTGTGCCTCTCTCCTGCAGCCCAAATTGCTCCAAGACAACAGCACAGGAATTGAACTTTTCCATCAAAGCTGGGTTCCATGTGACATCTCCTGGGATCATGAGAGCTGTCCCAAACCAGCTCCATGTCTGCACTGCAGCAGAGCAAAGCTGAGTCCTCAGCAGCACATGGGCAGAGCTCCTGCTCCTCACAGCACCCTCAGAGAGCACAAACCAGAGAAAAGAAAGGCCTTGACTTGGAGGGGATTTCCCTGAGAACTGCACTGGCTTTGCTGAGAGGGGGCTGTCTTAATTGTTCCCTGGGCTTTCCTTTTCTGAACAGACCCTGTGCTAAGGAACAGCAAATGTCCAACAGCAGCTCCATGGCCCAGTTCCTCCTCCTGGCATTGGCAGACAGGCGGGAGCTGCAGCTCCTGCACTTCTGGCTCTTCCTGGCCATCTCCCTGGCTGCCCTCCTGGCCAACGGCCTCATCCTCAGCGCCGTAGCCTGTGACCACCACCTGCACACCCCCATGGGCTTCTTCCTGCTCAACCTCTCCCTCACAGACCTGGGCTGCATCTGCACCACTGTCCCCAAAGCCATGCACAATTCCCTCCGTAACACCACAACCATCTCCTACATGGGATGTGCTGCACAGCTCTTTTCCTTTATGTTTCTCATCACCGTAGAGTTTTTCCTCCTCACCATCATGTGCTACGACCGCTACGTTGCCATCTGCAAACCCCTGCACTACGGGACCCTCCTGGGCAGCAGAGCTTGTGCCCACATGGCAGCAGCTGCCTGGGCCACTGGCTTTCTCTATTCTCTGCTGCACACAGCCAATACATTTTCCCTGCCCCTGTGCCAGGGCAATGCCCTGGGCCAGTTCTTCTGTGAAATCCCTGCCATCCTCAAGCTCTCCTGCTCACACTCAGGCTACCGCAGGGAAATTGAGCTTCTTGTGCTTAGTGCCTGTTTAGTGTTCGGTTGTTTCATTTTCATTGTTTTCTCCTATGTGCAGATCTTCAGGGTTGTGCTGAGGATCCCCTCTGAGCAGGGACGGCACAAAGCCTTTTCCACGTGCCTCCCTCATGTGGTCGTGGTCTCAATCTTTGTCAGCACTGCTATTTTTTCTCAGCTGAAGCCCCCCTCTATCTCTTCACCATCCCTGGATCTGGCCCTGACAGTTCTGTACTCGGTGGTGCCTCCAGTACTGAACCCCCTCATCTACAGCCTCAGGAACCAGGAGCTCAAGGATGCCTTGAGGAAAATGATGACTGGATGCTTTTCAGCAGCAACAACCTGCCTTTTTTCTTCTGCAGAACACTCATTGTTTAACCCTTTTCTGGCCCTGTCTGCCTTGTAAAGCTTTTGAGAGTGGTGGTGGGGAAGTTTCCTATACTTTTTTACTCTTTTAATGTTGTTAACACAGAAATTTGTTCTTCATCTCGTACCTAATACACTCTCTAGCTTATTGTTTTGACCCACAATTGTGTAAATGAGGAATCATTCTCTGTGTGAATTTAAACAAAATAAAAGTTTCTGCAGCAACTTCTTTGTCAAACATCCTGCCTTTGTTATTCTGTACATGGGGAATCACAATCTCTGAGTAGAATAAAGGACTTGAATTCTGTTTTCCTGATTTTCCCTTAGAGAACTTCCCTGAAGCTGGAGGGCAGTGCTTGTGTGCAGAGGAGAAAGGGTAAAGAGTCCTGGTACAGGAGCACTGCCAGGGAGCAGTAGCTTTTGGCCTTTTCAGAGATGCTCTTTTCCCACTGCCTGCCTCTCCTTTCTGCTCCTTGCCCAAGGCCTGAGTGCTCTGGCAGCTCAGTCCCTGCTGTGTGTCAGTCCTGTGACCATGGGCACGGACAGGCCCTGGGCACTGCTGGGACAGAGCTGGGCTCCTTAACATCATTTCCATCAGGAAAGGGGATCCCCCTGGGCAGTTCCTGAAGGCTTTGTTCTTTTTGAAAGGTTGGTGTAAAGAACAAGGCCAAGGAATAGACTCTCCAAAGTCTCATTGCTTTGCTTGTTTCCCCATTCAGTCCCTGCAGTGAGAGAAGTGACTCACTGGGGTACTTGAGGGACTGAGGGCTGGGTCAGATGTTCTGTGCTGGTGGCCAGTGGCAAATGGTCTCCAAGTCACCTGCATGGGGCTCTGCAGCTTGTGAGGGCTCTGATGGCAGGTGAGGACTTGTCTGTAGGAACTCAGGAAGTGCAGGAGAGCACAGAGGATCTGCAGGGACAGCCTGTCCCATCCAGTCAGCAGGGAATGGAGCCCTGGAGCAGAATCCTGCCCAGATCAAGTACTTACTGCCCAGATCAATCTTACCAGAGATCAAGTACTAAATCTGCCTGTGAACTGGTAAAGGAGAGTTCTGCAACCCCAGGGGATGCAGCAGGAACAGAGAAAGGACTCTGGCCAGTGACTCCTCTCACCCGCAGTGAACTCCCCTTGTGCCTCCCCAGTTCAGGGAGGGCTGTACCAGAGCCAGGGCTGGGCTTTCCAGGAGGGTGTCCTGAAGAACTCTCCAGCCCACAGGCTGCATGGAGTGGAGCCCTGCCCTGCCCTTTGTGCCATTGGAAACAGCCCATGGTCCTGCCCAGCCTTGTTCTTGGCTACTGAGCCTTCCAGGACTATGGCAGAGGGTGGAGAGGAGTGATCCCCATCCTGCTGGGTCTGCTCCCCACCCTGACCAGCATGGCCAGTGCAGGCTCAGCCCAGGGTGCCACAGCCCCTCCCTGTGCAGAGCAGCACCTCCAGCTCAGGGCCCTGCAGGGATCCCAGGCTGGGATCTGCAACTGGCCAAGGCAGCCTGGACACACTGACCTGGGCAAAGGGATGTCCCTGCAGAAGAGCAAGGCAGCATTTCTGGGCCTGCAGAGAGGAATCCCTGACACAGAGAAACCTCTTTCTGCAGCCCCCCTGGGGACAGGCTGCTCTGTCCCTGGGCCAGGACTCTGGGCTGGGCTGGGCAGAGGGGCTGGCACTGAGGGGCACAGTCAGGCTGTGCTGGGCATCTCCTGCAGGTGACACCAGGGCTCCTGCAGTTTCCCTGACCTCCATTTCCTCCTGCCATGCTGAGTGTCCAGCCCCTGAGCTGATGGGGATGCTGAGACTCCTCTGTGTGCCCCAGGAGCTGCTGTGCCCTTCAGAGGGGCTGGGGCTGTGGGGGGAGTGCCCAGAGCTCTGCAGCACCCTGGGCTGGGCACTGCTGTGGGGCCAGACCAGACTGGGCTGCTCCACCAGTTGACCTCTCTAATGAAACCACTTCTAATTTTCTCCTGAAGAACCATGAGAATATGTGTTGTGTCCTGAGCACTAATCTGGAACTGTGGGATAATAGAAAAGTTTTGGTGTCAGGGATATTGAGAAGGCTGGGCAGTGTCACTGGGAGACCTCTCCCAAACACTTGGAAAGGCCAGAGCCATCCCAGAGCTTCCTGGGGCCTTGGCAAAGGCAGACATGGAACCAGTCTGCAAACAGGGCAGCAAGGAGGGTTGGCAGAGTTCCAGACTGCTCAGGCTCAGCAGGGAAGGGGATATGACAAGTCTTCCTGCAGCCATTGCCAGGCATGGGAAGGACAAGGCAGGGATTGCAGAACCCCTGTGGGAAGGAAAAGAAGGGGATGTTCTGTGCCCAGACTGTTTCAAGGCTCTTGACATTGTCTCCTGTGGTCTCCTTAGAGCCAGACTGGTGACAGCTGGACTGGACAAGTGAAACATGTGGTGAGTGGGAAGTTGAATGACTGATGAGGGTCAAAAGTCATGGCACAAATTCCTCTTGGCAGCAATTCCCAGGTGACATCCATCAGGGACCAGCCCTTGACCATTCCTATGGAACATCTTTATTATGTCTCTGGGTGATGGGATGAAATGCACTTTCCACTCCTTTGTGGATGATGCCAAGTTGCAGCGAGTCTGTGAGAAACCTCGTCTAGTTAATGGTGACTTGGACAAAAAAAGGGGTCAAGATGACTGAGTTGGATAAACTTGTCCTGCCATCAGGTGCCCAGCAAGGCCCAAGACAATGAAGAAAAAACTAATGGGTCAGAGGAAAGGAAAATCAAAAGGAGGGAAAAAGACCAAACCCAACCAAACCAAACCCAAACAAACACAGAATGACAGAATATGCTGAGGTGGAAGGGACCCACAAGGATCATCCAGTCCAACCCAACTCTTCCATTGCCATCTGCCCCCACCCCAGCAGGCTCTGGAGCAAAGCACGGCTGAGGTCCAGCACAGCTCTGCTCTGACAGAAAGAACCTGCAGTCAGGGACAGGAAGAGGACAAAGTCTTGTTTAACCAGCCTGAGGAATAATGGGCTCAATGACCCTCTCTATTCCTGGGCACTTGACTGACCCTGTGGATCAGGTTTGGTAGCAGGGAGGGGGCTGCAGGTTTCCCTCAGGGAAGAGGAGATCAGGAGTTGACTCTGTGTCAGAGAGAGCCAGTTTCAGGTGGCTCCAAAATGGACCAGCCAGTGCCCAAAGCTGAGCCAAAATGCAATTCTAGAGGCACCTCTGTGATCACCCTTTGGAGAAAGGATAAAATCCAGGGTGCTGGAACCCAGAGAGGAGTGAGAGAAATGTGGGAGAAACAACCCTGCAGGCACCAAGGGGAGTGGAGAAGGAGGAGGAGTAAGAAAGAGCCTTGGTGGGCACCTGGCAGCCAAAAGCCAACCCCCAGCCCTGAGAGCCACAGCCCAGCCCAGCACAAAGCTCCTTTAGGTCTGGAGGTTCTTTGCAGCAGCTTTTTAGCAGAGCTGCCAGATGGGCCATCAAAGAGGATGCTCAGCTGGGTCTGAAACCTGTGGGATCCTAGTCAGTCTTGGCTCTGTAGGAAAGAACTATAGAATCCTAAATAGTTTGAATCAGATGAGACCTTTATAGGATATCTAGTTCAACCCCCCCACAGTGAAAGGGTTCACGTTCAACTAGATCAGGTTGCTCACAGCCCTTTCTAACCTGGCCTTGAATGTTTCCAAGGATGGGGCATCTATGACCTCTCTGGGCTACCCGTGCCAGTGTTTCACCACCCTCAGTGTAAAAATATTCTTCCTTCTATCTAGTTCCAATCTGCTCTTTTTTAGTTGAAAACCATTATCACTTGTCTTATTACAACTAAGTCTGTGCCCATCCTTCTCATAGGTATGATCTCAGGTGCTCCTGACAAGCCTTGACCAAATCAGCTGAGCAATGAAGAGCCCCTGGACTGGACCAGGGTGTGGTGAAGTGTCCCTGGACTGGACCAGGTGCTCCTGAATGATAAAGGTGGGAACAACCCGGAGTGGAACAGCTGGGGAACACAGGATAATCAGTCATCCCATGAAAGCCTTGGAACATTCCCTGCCTGTATCGCAGCCCAAATGGAACAGTTTGGATACAATTCCCAAATAGTTTGGAAACTCCAGTTATTCCTGACACCAGGATGGAAATTCAGCAGATCACTAAAGCCAGTCACCTTGGGAGCCCACAACCAGCAGGGCTGAGGGAGGCCCTGGCAGCTCCCCAGCACCTCCCTCTCAGTGGGACACCTCTGGCAGCCTCTCCCAGCTCGGGAACCCTCCAGTTTGCAACACTCCAAAGACCCTCCCTGATGCCCAGGACAATTCTGATCCCCCTCAACAAACACTCCTCCAGCTGTGACCCTTGTCTGGTGGGAAACACAAAGGGATTTGTGTGTGTGTTTCCCTGACAACAAGGAGAATCTGGGAGAGGGACCTTTCCACATCCAGCTCTTGATGTGTCCACACATCTCTGCCTGGGTGTGGGTGTGAATTGACTGTGGTGTGAAGGTTGTTATTGTGAATCCATAATTCAGTCACTGTTTAAATTGTAGCAAATGCTATTGAATCACTTGATAATTGTTCAATAGGTCAATGATTAAGTGCTACTAATGTCTTTTGCCTCCTTGTCTTTGGATCAAAAGCCTTTGCACCCTGACCCAAGGCTCTGTGTAAATCATTCTCTTTCATCAAAAAATATATTTTTTTTGTGATGTCCACTTTAAAATCTTTCTCCTTAGCTAAACTACAAAACAACTCCAATTAGCTGTAGAAATCTTGATGACTTGAAGACAATTAAAAGAAAGGGAAATAATTTGTTTTCCTGTGTTTTAATTGTCCCACAGTGTGTTTGGAGTTGCATCAGCTGTCAGTCCAAGATGGGCCATGTCAGAACTGGTGAGGTTGGGGGTGAGGAGCAAGGCTGATCAGACAGGGTCAGTGTGGATCTCCTGAGGAGACACTCAGCATCAAGATCACTTGGAGAACACCTCTATCACCTCTTCTCTGAACTAAAAAATAGCCATCATTGAATGAAAACAAAACAAGTACAAACTTCAAAGACTTGTTTTGAAATTACCTTGAAGACAATTAAAGGAAGACAAAGAGATCCTGAGGGATTTCTGCATTTTAATGAGCCCCACAGTGTGTTTGCAGCCCAGCCCATGATCCTGAGGGACTGAGAGAAGATTGAAGCAGCTGCTGAAGAAGTCAGAAGCCAAACTGCAAGTGCCTTGAAGCATTGCTGGGCCCCAGTGAGGGCAGGCACTGCCAAAGCCTCCCCAGGGACTCCTTGGAGCAGCTCCTTGGAGGCCAGGAGTGCAGGCAGACAAAGGCTCTGGGCAGGCCCCTGCAATGCTGAGCAAAGCCTGCCTTGGTTTTGTGGAGCACAAAGGCCAAGGCCTGAGCCCCAGGCCCTGGCCCAGCAGATCCTGTCCCTCCCGGCTGGCTCAGGGCTGTTTGGGGGGCACTGGGATGGGAGGGGGAGGAACAACAAAGGCCCAAAACTGGGCAACCCCTGCCAGGCTCCTGAGGGAGGGGCGAGGCAGAAACCAAGTGCAGAACCTGCCAGGCAAGTTGCTTGTGGTGGCCTGAGTGGCAGAGGCAGCTGGCAGAGGCAAGGGGACAAAGGCCTGGGTGCCTTTGGGCCTTGCAGCCCTGCCAGAGCCCTTGGCCATCTCTCCTGCAGGCTGTCCTGCCCTGGCCCTGCTGCTGCTCTGGCCTTGCAGGCTGCACACACCCCTCCTGCTTTCCCACCCCCTCCCAGCAGCATTTCTAGACCCTCCCTGATGTCTCTGCACCAGCTCTGGCTGTTGCCATGTGCACTTGGCCTTCTGAACTTGGATCCTGAGCCCCTGTGCCACAGGACATCCCTCCCAGAGCCCAGGCCCTTCTCCTGGGGGTCACTGCAGAGCTGAGCAGATCCAGGTCACCTCCCGTTCCTCTGCCAACCCCCTGGGCCTGCTCTGGGCCCTCCAGGTCCTTGCCCTGCTCCCAAGGGCTGTGGGGGTGCTGAATGGTCAGGGCTTGGTGTTTAGAGCTCAGGGTGGGGATTAGGCAGAACTTTGGGAGGTTTGTTGTTCTGCTGGCAGTGTCTGGTTCATGATTAGGGGAAGAGGGTTTTGGTCTGGCTCAGGATTAAACCTTGGCTTTTCATACTGGGAATACAGGTTTGGGATTGGGGTGGGCATTAGAGGATGAATAAGAGTCTGGAGTTCTGGGTTTGGGCTTTTTCTGGTTTGGAATTAGAGCAGTGGATTCCTTTCAATGGGAGGGGCAGCATTTTAGGTGGTGTTGGGGCTTGAGGTTACAAAGAGAGTAAAGGCCTACCAGGAGTGTTTGCACAGTCAGTGTTTCAGCACCCTCAGCATTACCTGAACCTGGTTTTACCTCATCAAAATCCTTCCTCTCTGTTGATCAAACCCCTCTTTCCTTCCCCAGTTTTCCTTCCCTTTTGTCCCAGTTCCTCCAAACCTCCTCAGAACTTTCATCAGGATGGGATCAGCTTTGTGATAACACGGTGCAACCTCCTGGAATCAAGGAGCCACTGTGAAACTGCAGAACCTCATGGAATTATGGGGCCATTGTGACACTGGGGAAACCCTTGGAATCAAGAGGCCACTGGGATGCTCCAGGGCCCCATGGAGCCAAAGGAACCCAAGGACAGTGGGCAACCTGATGAAATAATGGAACCATTGTGACACTGCAGAAACCCATGGAATCAGGGGGCCATTGTGGCACTGCAGGGCCTCGTGGAAACAAAGAAACCCCAGGCCATATTGGAATTTCATGGAATCAAGAGGCCATTGTGACACTGAGGAACCTCATGGACTCATGGGGCTGATGTGACACTGCAGGGCTTCCTGGAATCCTGAGAAATTTCAGAGCCTTCTGGAACCAAGGGGCCACTGTGCCTGCCCAGAACTCCATGGAATCAAGCAGAGCCGCTGCCTCCCCCCCGCCGCCTCACGGACCGGAGTCGCCGGCTCTGCCCCGCTTGGACACCTCTGGAGTCAGCGTGTTCTTGGGCAGCACAACTTAGATCAGAGAATTTCCCAGATTTTGCTTTGCCCCCTCTTTTCCCCAGGGACAGGGCAGCCGCTTTCCATGTCCCTCTGCTCACACAGGGTGTGCTGCTCTTCTCCTGGCACATCCCATCTCCCCACAGAGCCTTTCCCCAGGGGAACACGTCTGTGCTGGCCTGAGCAGCCCTTCCTGCACCCCCTGCCCGTGCTCCCCACAGCCCCTGAGCTGGGGGGGCTGCTCTGCAGAGCACGGGGGCTGTGGGGCCCAGGGCCATGGGAGACTCTCTTGGGCTGTGCTGCTCAAGCTGGGAGGCAGAGCCAGCTGATGGTGCTCCCTGCACTGACCACCTCCCACAGATGCTCCTGTGTGGCCATGGAGGGGGCTCAGAAGGGCTCTGCCTTGTTCCAGAGCTGGGTCATGGCTTTGGGGGTTGCTCTTGGTCAGCCTGAGGAAGTTCACTGAGGGGAAGATGAGTCACTCCTCAGACTCCTGTCCCTGTTCCTGCTGTGTGCCCTGTGCTCTCATGGATTAAACCAGACACGTGGTACTTGATCTCTGGGTGACTCCAGCCCAGGCAGGATTCTGCTGTCCTTGAGCCCAGCTCTGTCCCAGCAGTGCCCAGGGCCTGTCCCTGCCCGTGGTCACAGCACTGACACCAAGCAGAACAGTGACCAACCAGCCAGAGCACTCAGGGACCTTCCCCAAAGGCACAGAAGGAGAGTGTTGAATTGGGAAGGATCAAGTGCTGCTGCTCCTTCCTTGCAGAGCTGCTGTTCTGGTCCCCTTTTCCCCAACCCCCCTGCACACAGGCACTACCTTGACATTTTACAAAGGTCTCTGAAAAACTATCTCAGAAACACCAGGTTTCTACTGTGTCCTTTCATTTGTTTTAATATGAAGAGAGGGTTCCTCATTTACACAGGGGCAGGGTCAAATTCAGGAAGAAGACAGTGAATTAGAAGCTGCACCAAGAACAAAATTTTATTCTGCACTACATCATAAAAAGTCAAAATACCAAAGAAAACATTCTTAGCCCCTCCAAAATCCTGAGAAGAGAGGGTTGGCCTGTAGCAAGTAATGTTAGGAATGATTTACAGAAGAAAAGAGCCAGCGTTTTGGTTCTGAAAAGCATCCAGTCATCGTTTTCCTTATGGCATCCTTGAGCTCCTGGTTCCTGAGGCTGTAGATGAGGGGGTTCAGTGCTGGAGGCACAACCGAGTACAGAACTGACACCACCAAGTCCAGAGATGGGGAGGAGATGGAGGGAGGCTTCAGGTGGGCAAATGTGGCAGTGCTGACAAAGAGAGAGACCACAGCCAGGTGAGGGAGGCAGGTGGAAAAGGCTTTGTGCCATCCCTGCTGAGAGGGGATCCTCAGCACAGCCCTGAAGATCTGCACATAGGACAGCATGATGAAAACAAAACAGCCAAAACCTAACAAACAACTTATTGTAAGAAGTCCAATTTCCCTGAGGTAGCCTGAGTGTGAGCAGGAGAGCTTGAGGATGTGTGGGATTTCACAGAAGAACTGGCCCAGGGCATTGCCCTGGCACAGGGGCAGGGAAAATGTGCTGGTTGTGTGCAGCAGAGCATTGAGAAAGCCAGTGGCCCAGGCAGCTGCTGCCATGTGGGCACAAGCTCTGCTGCCCAGGAGGGTCCCGTAGTGCAGGGGTTTGCAGATGGCAACGTAGCGGTCGTAGCACATGATGGTGAGGAGGGAAAACTCCACTCCAAGGAAGAATACAAAGAAAAAGAGCTGTGCAGCACATCCCTTGTAGGAGATGGTTGTGGTGTCCCAGAGGGAATTGTGCATGGCTTTGGGGACAGTGGTGCAGATGCAGCCCAGGTCTGTGAGGGAGAGGTTGAGCAGGAAGAAGCCCATGGGGGTGTGCAGGTGGTGGTCACAGGCTACGGCGCGGAGGATGAGGCCGTTGGCCAGGAGGGCAGCCAGGGAGATGGCCAGGAAGAGCCAGAAGTGCAGGAGCTGCAGCTCCCTCCTGTCTGTGAATGCCAGGAGGAGGAACTGGGTGAGGGAGCTGCTGTTGGACATTTGCTGATTCGTATCACAGGGTCTGTTCAGAAAAGGAAGCCACAGGGTAGAATTACAACAGCCACCTCTGACAATATTACTCCAGATTTCAATGTAATTAATTTCAAGATTTAATCAAATTTTTCTGTCTAATATGTGCTGGCAGAGGGCTGTGTGTGGCAGGAGGTCTTGCCATGTGTTGCCAAGTAGTTCAATGTGTTTCCAGGCCAGCACTGCAGTTGTGCTGGACAGAGCAGGACAGGAGCCCTCCTGCAGAGAAGCCAAGGGCTGGGACAGGAGAGTGCCCACCCCCAAAGGAAGGCTCAGAACTTCCCAGGATCCTGCCCAGGCAGAGCTGGGCCTTGCTGGGGGCAGCTCCAAGCCCAGCAGCACAGACCCAGCAGAGAGGGCAGGGTCCTGCAGGGGAGAAGTTTTCCAGGCAGAGCAGCTCCTTGCCCAGCACACAGTGCCCAGCAGAGCTGCAGGGAAGGGCCCCCAGAGCTGCCTGAACGCCCCCTCCCCCAGGCCTTGGGGGCACTTGCCCCCCACTCCCTGCCCAGGGCTCTGCTGCCTGGAGCTGTCCCTGCCAGCAGCTGCTTCCCTGGGCCCAGGGCTGGGCCCTGCCAGTGCTGCCAGAGCCCATCCCAGCCCTGGGGGCTCAGCTCTGCCCTGCAGAGCCCTCCCAGCAGCACAGGGCACTGCCCAGGGGCATCTCTGGCTGGGCAGGCTCTGATGGCAATGTCAGAGCAACCCTGGGGAGGCTGGAAAAGTGACACTGATGCGTCTATAAGACAGTTTTGATGTCTGATACTCTCAGGTTCAATGCCCTCTAATCTAACAGAGTTTAAGTTTCAGTGTCTCCTCCTGTGCTCAGAGATTCCTTTCCCTGTTGCAGTCAGCACCCAGACAACCCAGAGTATAACACTGAAAGAACTGGTTCATTCTCTTTAAGGTACCCCCTGTCTGTCTGTGCCTCTTGCAAATAGCTTCTGGAAAATTTCCTGCTTTGATCTGGAGCTGTGATCAGCCCTCATCCCTGCAGCACACTGTGGAGATCAGAAGGACTCTGCCCTGCTCTGCCCTCCCAAGAGTTGTTCCTTCCCCACAGCCCTTCTCCCCCAGCCCCGTGGCAGCTCCTTGGCCGGGCTGAGAGCTGCCCCTGGCAGGCAGCAGAGTCCCTGCCCAGCACACAGAGCCCTGGGGGCAGGACCCTGCTCTGCCCCACAGCCCTGGGCACCCCTGGCTGCACCCCCACCTTCCCACCCCACAGCCAGCCCTGCCACAGGGAACCTTCTGGCCCTGGGCCTCTGATGGGGCAGCAGCAAGTCCTGCTCTGCAGCAGCTTCTCCTGCTGCACCCCAGCAAATCCAGCAGAGCCATCCTGACAGCTCCTGCCACTGCTGCCATTTGGCAGCTGGGAGAGGCACTTGCAGGAACTCACCTGCACTGCTCTGCAGCCACAGCCTGACCGTGGCAAAGGGCTGGCAAGGTTCCTGCCCTGAGCAGCTCTGCCCTGTCCTCCCACCCCAGGATCCCTTGAACCTCCTGCTCCCTTCTCCTCTCTGCCCTTGCTGCCTGCAGCTCCTGCCCTGCTCTGCCATATGGCCACTTCCCCTGCACTGCAGCAACTGGGAGAGTCCTGCTGAAAGAGCCTGGAAGCTGTGGGATGTGCCAGCTTTAGGAGATGCCTCCAGGAAGAGAAGCTGAACTTTCCTACAGCCAGAGAATTCTTCCTTCAAATCCTGGGAAGGTTTCTCGTGTAGTGAGAGCTCAGTCACCTCCCAGCCCAGGCTGCCTCTCATGTCTCTGCCTTCTCTCCTGTGCCCTGGGTGCTGCAGGCAGTGCCCTCAGCCCTGCTGGGCTGTGCAGAGGAGCTGCTCACCAGCAGAGCTGTCTCTTTGAAGCTTCTCTTGGTTGTCAGGAGCTCCCTGTGTGCCAGGAGCCCAGCCCAGCTCAGCAGCACAGCAACAGCCCCAGGCAGCCCTTTCTCTGACCCTCTGGGCTCCCTCCAGCTGTCCCTGGGGCTCCAGGGGAACCTGCTGGCACACAGCTGAAGGAAATAATGATGTGCCTTCTCTCAGCTGGGCACACACACTTCTTTCAGCACTGTCATGTCTCCAAACAGACTCAGAGTTAAGTCCAAGAGTCCCCTTTTCATGTCCCATCATTAGACACGAAACCCAGACAGTGCCCAGGAGGGATCTCCTTCACCTGCACTGAGGGAAGGGACTCAGCTGAGTCAACAGAGGTGTCTCCTTGTGGCTCTGCAGACCTGGGGCCAGAAGGACACTCAGCTCCCTCCACAACCCCCATGGGCTGGGATTCCTCCTGCCCCACTTCAGTGGGCCCAAAACAGGCCCCTACAGGTGATTCCTTGTCCCAGCTCCCATGGGAATGAATGAAGACCAAAGCCAGGAGTGACCTGCTGGGACACAAAGCCCTGGTTCCTTCTGAGGGGCCAGAGGTGACCAAGAATCCTGCTGGGAACTGCAGGCTGCAATGGAGCAGTTCCTAGGGACAGGGCAGCAGCTGTGGGATCTTCTTGGAGGCTGCTGGGACATTGCTTTGGCCAACTTCAGTGGTAGAAGGTGCCCACATGTAGGACAGGGGAACCTGTTACTGTTCCTTCTGTCCAGGGCAGCCCCTAGAGGTGTTCAGGTGACCAAATGGAGTCAGGTGGCACAGGGAGAGAGGTCTCTCTCCTGTTCTTTATCAGGTATTTTTTACATGTCCTCAGAGTACAATGGCAGTTGTCTCATGGACATCCCTTCACTGCTGAACCTAATTGAGGGCAGCTGAGCCTGGATTGAACAGCCAAAGAGGGGCCTGTAGTGCCAGGGGAGGTGCCAGGGCTCTGCAGCACAAGTGCAGCAGCTGCCATGGACAGCACAGGGCCTGTGCAGAAACTCTGTCCCCATTCCCAGCAGTTGTGTGACAGGCACCACCCAGGGCTTCTCAGACACATTGGGGGCCTTTGGGGCAGGGAGTGAATCCCAGCCCTGCAGGGACACAAAGGCTGTCCCTTCTCTGCCCAGCCAAGGCCGGGCCAGGCACGAGTCCAAAGCACATCAGCCCAGGCTGTCCACACTTGTTCCCTCACTCTGCTGGCTCTTCTCTCCCCCAGCATTTCAGCAGCATGTGCTGATCTCCTCAGGGATCAGGCCTGTGATTTTCCCCCTGGGCCTGAGTCCCAGCACATCCACCCCCAAGGCCATTGTCAGCAAAGCCTCTGCCCACCCCAGCTCTCGGGGCTTTCAGAGCAGCTTTCCCCACTGCAAGTCTGTTCTTACCTCGGTGCCCCACTGAGGGGCTGCAGCCAGACAGGCCCCAATATTGGCCTCTCCCCCCAGGAAAAACTAGACAAAATTATGTACGTTTTAAATTTTTTGAATTTGCTGGAGGAACAGGAAACCCACACAGACAGAAGTCCAGCAGAACGTCATTTTAGAACGAGTGCTGTAAGTTCAACCTCCCAAAAAGCGAAAATCATGTACCGAGACCCGCTGACCGAGACATGGGCGGGCCCTTTCCCCTTGATAACATGGGGGAAGGGCTACGCGTGTATTTCAGGTCCTGACGGACCAAAGTGGGTCCCGGCAAGGAGGATAAAGATCCATCGCGACTGAACTACACCGGAAGACAACATGCATCCGCTTCGCCTTTTCATCATCTCCAACCTTGCCATCTGTGGGCTCGTCCCTCTCAGCGACACGTCACCTCTACGAGAGTGGATGAGCCAACCAGGAGAGAATTTGTGGGTAACGCTGGCTAAGGCTACGGGCACAGACACCTTGTGCCTAGCCTTGGCCAGCGCAGGAAGCCCATTTCGTACTTGTCTTGTAGGAGTTCCCATCACCTCCAGAGAATGGAACTCCTTCGTGTCCCAAACTCGAAACAAAGGAGCCGGTCCACTCAATTCCCCTAACCTTGCCCAAACAATTGCTTCCCTTAATTTTATTGATATTCCCTTTCAAGAAATTGATTTGATAGGTTCACTCCCAACCACAGCGTGCGTTATTTTCCATCGTTACACCCAAGCTGTTTTATTTACTCCCCATAACGTAACTGCTAATAACCCCCTTTATCGTGAGTCTACTTCGCCGTGGTGCAATGGCTCGATAGTTACAACTATCCCTACAGAACATGTTCCTAGGAACATGAAACTCCCAAAGGGATACTTCCTATTGTGCGGGGATCGGGCATGGCCAGGCATTAGAGCCTACCCCGAGGGAGGACCCTGCACAATAGGAAAATTAGCCTTGTTCAACCCGGCGAAGTTCCACCTACAAAATTAATTTGTTTTCCCAAAAACCCGAGTTAAAAGATCCCTTTCCTTTTCAATGGGCGCTCCCCTCCGCTTCCCGAACTCTAAACCCGCTGCCCCTAAACCCGTAGCCCCCAAACCTTTACCTAAACTCGAAGTTACACCCCAACCAATTCGGATACCAAAGTCTCTCCCTGCACCACATCTGAATCTTGGAAAGACCCAGTATTGGCCCACACCTCTGCCCTTCCCAGAGGACTGTGATTCCAACATTCACATATGGTCCAGGGTGAAGAATTTCTGGGCGTCCTTCCCTATCCCTGGGATAGGGACAGCACACGCCCTCTCTCTGCTCACGCACCTTGGTTGTTGGCTAACCAAGGAAGCTAATGCTACAACCCAGGCAATTGAGGGCTTGCTGGCGGACACCCAGAAATCGAAAGAGGTAAGTTTACAGAATCGAGCCGCCATCGATTTCCTCCTCCTGGCACACGGTCACGGGTGCCAGGAGTTCGAGGGCATGTGTTGTATGAATTTCTCGGACCATGCTGAATCCATTCACCAAAGCATCAATCGATTAAAAGGCCTGGTCCGGGAAATTCATCAAGACAGAGGCGTAGGGCTCGATAACCTCTTCGATTGGCTACAGATACCAAATTTACCCAGTTGGACCCGAAAAATTATTATATTATGCCTCATTACTCTTTTTAGTTTAGTTTCGTTATGTGTTGTCTTACCTTGTCTAATTGTTTTCTTAAGAAAAACCCTGATTTCATCAGTTACTGCCAACGTCGTTGCTGCTCAAGCAAATAAAGAAGGGGGAGATGTTGGGGAACGCAGGGCAGAGTTGGACGAGTACCAAACCTGGAGAAAGATCTATAGCCCTGAGTGACACCTTTAACACCGGACAAGGCTTTACTTTATTGGACTTTACTCCATGACACCGGATTTGACACTATATCGGACTTGACAGTTTTCTTGTTCTCCCCAGTTTTCCCCAGTTTGTTGTTATGCTGTTATATGGTTGTGTGTACCCCAGTTGTTGTTTTTGAAAAATCATCCTCCATATTGTCTTCTTCCTCCCCTCACATTCGAAGCAATGGTTGGGACCTGAAAATGCGGCAACCATTAGACGCGCTTTATGGGAGTTTGACCCGATGTTTTTGCACGCTTCTATCATATCTAATAGAGTGGGATCCTTTAGGAGCTTGAGCGCTCTTTGGCAGTCCTCATTTGCCTTTTCGATAACCAATTTCCTAAATAAAATTTCTTGGCATTCCTTTTGAGGGACCTGCCTGGCAATAGCCTCTTTTAACCGCGTTATAAATTCAGTGAAAGGTTCTTTTACGCCTTGGTCAATCATTGTAAAGGAGGGGGTCGGCACGTACGCGTCGGCCACCTTCTTTAAGGCGTCTAGGGCCAATTCTTTAGACTTATCTAATAATTTAGGATCCAATCTAGCTTGATCCCCTCTACGCGTGTAGTCGCCCTCCCCATAGAGCATGTCTATGGCTTGCCGCGGGGGAATACCTCGCCTCTCCATCCGGTCGTTCACCCAGGTTACAATGCGCTTTTTCCACTCGGTTTCAAAAGCTGAGGCCTGTACTGTCGTTAGTAACCCTCCCATCACACCCCATATATCAAAGGGAATCAACGTATATGCCAAAAAGAACGACTCCAGTAGACCGAGGGTGAAGGGGGCGCCCAACCCGTACTCTACTATGGCCTTCTTAATATCTTTTAGCATAGGATACGAGATAGGGCGCCACTCCGGTGGTTTGCCCTCGTCATAGTAAACTGGGAAGGCTTTTAAAAACTCCGCATCCCTAGCGGATGCTGCTCCTTCCCGGACTTCGCTCCAGATGTCTGGAGCATCGTCTGGTTCATCCGGGGAATATGGTGGCCAATGATAGTCTGATGGGGGGTACCGGCGGGCGGAGTAGGCCTCGGTGGCTTTGGCCTTATGGGCGCGGCCATCTTGCCGGATGTTACTTCTGGCCTTCGCCCTAGCCCCGCCCACTGCACCCCGTGACTTCCGGGAGTGGGATCGTTCTGGGGAGGAGTCCGGAGTGGCGGAAGAGGGCGTAGAGGGAGGCGTAACCAGGGAGGGGCTCCGCGCGCGCGTATACGGGGGCGGAGACGGCGCTGTGGGTGGAACTACAGGAGCCCGCCTCCACTTTTCCCGCCTCGATCTTTCCCGCGCTTCCCGGGGCCCCGCCTCCTCGCCGCCATTTCGTGATCGCCGCGATCCCCATCTTCTCGCCCTCCCACCATCTTGTGACTCGCTGTCGGAGTCCCTCCCGCCATCTTGTGTGTGGTGGTTGGTGTCCTTCTTCCCTCTCCCGGTGTCCTTGTCTGTATTGCCAGTGTCCGTGTCCGTGTGTTTAATGTCTCTGTCCGTGTCTTTCTCTGTGTGAGGTTTATTTTCTTCTGTGGACTTGGAGGATACAGCTTCTTGGGTGTTACTGCTGTCGTTCTTATTCATCATCTGGTGCTGAAGCACCATCAGAATAAGCCTCCAGGCGATAAGCGCCTCTTTTGCGAGTCGGTCACCCCTGCCGTTCTCTCGCCACAGTTGAAATCCGATGGCTTGCCATTTGTCGAATGTGGTGTTATCGTTCACTTGGTGACCGTGACGGTCAAGCCATCTGGCAAGGGCTTTCGCCGATTTCTTATCTAAAGGGTGACCGTGCTCGATAACAAAGTCCTTGAGGCGGCGATAAACGTATTTTTGGGAGGTGGAGAGTGTGAGTCCCATGCTGGTAATCGGGCTCCTCAGCACTCCCAGGTGTTATTCCTCCCTTTCGAATTTAAATTATTGGGGTGAGGTGTGGGGTGGAGGTGTAGGGATTGTCCCCTGCAGCTCACCTGTCCAGGCGTGCGACCCGTGCGACTCAGAAAGTCCACAGCCGTCGGCTTTGCAGAGGAGGGCCGGCGGAGCAATCTCCTCTCCTGGAGATGCCTGAGCTCAACTGGCAGCGCAGGAGTTCTCCTGATACAGGAGACCTCTACTGTGCCCCACGTTGGGCGCCACTTGCCACGACCCGGGGGGAGAGGAAAAGGATCGGGCACTGCAAGGAGGGTTCAGGACACAGTAGAAGTCTCGTGGAGCAATGCCAATCTTTATTGGGGAAACAGTAACTTATAAAGGGTAGGCTCAGGGGTGGAGTTTTGGGCTAGGGAGGAGCGTGGGATTGACAACTGGGGAAGCATGGTGATTGGGCAGTTAGGTAAGGAAAGGAGGAGTTTGGAGGTCTCCGGGGGAAAGGACCAATGGGAGCTATCTCTGCACTGCACCAAACTCTAACCAATGGCAGGCAGAGGAGCGGGAAAGCAGGGAAAAAGGCGGGAAAACTGTGAGGGGAGGAAGACAATATGGAGGATGATTTTTCAAAAACAACAACTGGGGTACACACAACCATATAACAGCATAACAACAAACTGGGGGAAAACTGGGGATAACTGTCCAGTCCATAATAGTGTCAAATCCGGTGTCATGGAGTAAAGTCCAGTAAAGTAAAGCCTTGTCCGGTGTAAAAGGTGTCACTCAGGGCTACAGATCTTTCTCCAGGCTTGGTACTCGTCCAACTCTGCCCTGCGTTCCCCAACAGACGGTGGTGGGTATTCTGCCAGACATGCAACAGAACAGCAACAGCAAAAGCAGAGACCCAAGAGAAAAAGCAAAAGATTCTGACAGCGGTGGGCAATGAATCGGGCTTATAGCCTGAGAGGGGCTTATTGGGCACCGCTGCGTGTCCAGAATGGGCTAAAACCGCGATTGGTAGATCGCGCACTGAGACAAATTCTTCCTAACTCTAAACCTTACCCATACCCCTAACCCTAAACCTAACCCTAACCCTAACAGTAACCCTGTCTTTTGCTAACCCTAAACCTAACCCTAACCCTAACCCTAACTTTTGCTAACTCTAACCCTAAATTTCCTAACCCTAACCCTAACCCTAACCCTTTCTAACCCTAACCCTAACTCAAAACCTAACCCTAACCCTAACTGTAACCCTAACCCTAACTCAAACCCTAACCTTAAACCCTAACCCTAACCCTAACCCTAACCCTAACCCTAACCTTAAACCCTAACCCTAACCCTAACACTAAACCCTAAACCAAAAGGAAACTTCCTTTGCTATGCCTACTGGGCGGAGTCAGTGCTGATTGGTGTTACAACCCGCCCCAGGAAAAGGGGAGAGGGGGTAACTCAGGTTTTTATTAATAATTCCCTTGGGGTGGATTAAAGTGAAACGACACTAAATAATCGGTGTCTGAAAACATATACTGACAAGGTTTATTTTAACAATTCTGTATCAACAGGCATGCTAGCAGTTTGGGAGTTGGGCTATCAGTTGGGAGGCATGGCTGAAAATAGGAAACAACAGCCCTAATTCCCAGGAAAGAAAGCCTGGAAGCTTTGGCTTTGTGGTGCAGTTGGTGGGCCACACTGGGCACTCCATGGGCAGGCAGCAAGAGTTTTCTGGATCTGGGAGTCAATCTGGGGGCCTCGGAGTGTTTGAGGGGAAGTTGGGAGTGTCCTGTGGGACCAGGATGGGATTTGAGGGCTCCTGGAGGGGCTGGGACGGGTGTATACTGCGGGCATCGTCTTGATGGGGGTAATCAGTGAGCTGACTGTTTCATAATCATCCAAATTTTAACATACAATATGATTATTAGAATAAAAAGCAAAAAGGTAATATCAACAAAACAGTAACAGGGTGAAGCTCTTGGTTGAAGACTGGTTTCTTCTTTTTCTCCAGTGATTTTAATTCTTTTTCGTCTGGGTTTTAATCCCATCTTTGGCATTTTGCTGCCAACATTTTGTCCCCATATCCATTGGAAATTGTATTAACTGTTGATGAGAACAAAGTGGAATCCCAAGGTATGTGATATATTGATAGGATTTCACTGGTTGGCTTTTAATTTGTCCAGGTTTATCGCCATAATGCTTCTGCTCTTTAACCACTTGAATCAGAATGAATTGAGTTGTTTTCTGGGTCGGGTTCTCTTTTTGAGTCCAAGGTTTTTTAGTGGATTCAGTATCAGGCACAAAGGAAATTGAGGGAGGTAAAGAATAATCTTCCCTTTGTTCATTATCACAGGGATCACTCAGTCTATTTTCATTAATGTGAGGAAAGCTGGGAGACTCTAGAAACATCAGTTGAACTTCAAATTCTCCTTGTTTCTTTCTCTCCTGAGACTTAGAATCAGGGTTCTCTGTGGTTTCCCAAGTCTCAATGCCAGGGTAAGACACTGGTTTATGAAGTTGCCTGACCAAACCAGGAGTCTGTTTTTTTAGCAACAGTTTTCTCTCTGTACTCTGGCGCAACAAGACTTTGAAGGTGGTCAACCTCAGTTTGAAGCAGCTCATTTTTAGCAACAAGTTTATTTTTCTCCTGTTTCCCTCTCAAAGGCTAACGATGACTTCAGCACCACATTTTTTGATTTCAAAACAGTAGATTCAACATCAGAAATCCATTCATGACTTCCCTGTCAGCACTCCATCCAAATGTCTGTGCTCTCACTTTGACCTGAGAGAAACCTCAGGCAGGTGGAAAAGGGCAGATAAAGAAAAAACAGATGGGTCCAGCAGAAGTGATGCTGCTTCTGTCAAAAGCAGAGCAGAGGCCGAAAGGACTTTAGGAAGTTGCTTACAGAAGCACTTGTGCATTCCAAGTTACAGCTCAGGAGTCTCAGTGACTTGTCCAACACGAGAGTTTCTTTTCCATTTCTCAACCCCCAGATTCCTCTGGAGTAGGAAACTGGAAACACTGACTGAGAAAAGCTCCATTCCTTCCTAATAATTGTGCTTTGCCCTTCCCATTTGACAGTGCTCTTGGAAATGTGCTGGTGTGATCTGGATCTGTGAGCAGCCCTGACCTCCCAGAGCACTCATCCAATGGCAGGAAGACCCCACCTGGCTCCTGCTGGGGTTCTTGCCACCACGACCCAGTATGGGTCAATGGTATGGGGAGCAGGGCGGTGGGACCAGTAAGGACCAGTTAAGGGGGCTGGGTGCACTTCAGCATCTCCATCAAGGTCAGACCAGTACAGAGCAGCATAGACCAGTATAGATCGGTATAGACCAGTATAAACCAGTATGGACCAGTATAGACCAATATGGGTCACTGGAATGGGGAATGGGGCAGTGGGACCGATAAAGACCAGTTAAAGGGTTTGGGGGCACTTCAGCATCTCCATCAAGGTCAGACCATTATAGACCAGTATAGACCAGTGTAGACCAGTATAGACCAGTATAGACTAGTATAGACCAGTAAAAAACCAGTACGGACCAGTATGGACCAGTATGGACCAGTACAGGTCACTAGAACAGCGAGCAGGGGGGTGGGACCAGTAAGGACCAGTTAAGGGGGTTGGGGGCACTTCAGCATCTCCATCAAGGTCAGACCAGTACAGACCAGTATAAACCAGGGTAGAGCAGTATAAACCAGTATAAACCAGTAAGGGTCCCTGGAACGGGGAATGGGGTGGTGGGACCAGTAAGAACCAGTTAAGGGCGTTGGGGGCACTTCAGCATCTCCATCAAGGTCAGGTCAGTATAAACCAGTATAGACCCGTATAGACCAGTATGGGCCAGTATAAACCGGTATAAACCAGTATGGACCAGTACAGGTGACTGGAATGGGGAATGGGGCGGTGGGACCAGTAAGGACCAGTTAAGGGGGTTGGGGGCACTCCAGCAACTCTGTCAACGTCAGACCAGTACAGACCAGTATAGACCAGTATAGATTAGTATAAACCAGTATGGACCAGTATAGACCAATATAAACCAGTACGGGTCACTCGAACATGGAATGGGGTGGTGGGACCAGTAAGGACCAGTTAAGGGGGTTGGGAGCACTTCAGCATCTCCATCAAGGTCAGACCAGTACAGACCAGTATAAACCAGGATAGACCAGTATAAACTAGTATGGACCAGTACGGGTCACTGGAACGCGGAATGGGGTGGTGGGACCAGTAAGGACCAGTTAAGGCAGAACTCAGCTGGGACTTAGTGGTTTGGGGGTGGGTGTGTCCCTTCTTTAGGTGGGCGTGGTCTCTCCCTGGTGGGCGTGTCCCATCCCAAGGTGGCCATAGCCTCTGCAAGTGGGCGTGTCTTTTGCATCCTCTCCCCCTCCCTGAACTGGGAGCTCAACTGGGACTTACTGGGTTTTGGGTGGGCATGTCCCCTCCCAATGATGGACCCACTTTCAGCCCCTCCCCCCACCTTTAAGGGCCCCCTCAAAGCCCCTCCCCGCCCTTCCTGCACCTCCCCAACCCTCCTGTCCCTCCCCCACCCTCAGGGTCCTTCTTCCTGCCCCAAAGATCGACAAATCCTCACCGCCCAACAACAAACCACTCTCAGGAGCCCCCCCTGCCCCTCCCCCACCTTCAGGGGCCCTCAGGACCCCTCCCCCAACCTCAGAGACTCTCCTGCCCCTCCCCCACCCTCGGGGAACTTCCTACCCTTCCCCCACCCTCAGGGACCCTCAGGGCCCCTCCTTCACTTTCGGGGTCCCTCCCTGCCCCTCCCCAACCCTCAGGACCCTCCTGCTCCTCCCCCCACCTCGGGGTCCTGCCCCTCCCCCACCCTCAGGGACCCGCCCCCTCCCCAACCCTCAGAGACGGTCCTGCCCTTCCCCCACCCTCAGGGAACCTCCTGCCCTTCCCCCATGCTCAAGGACCATCCTGCTCCATCCCCACCCTCAGTGTTCCCTCCTTCCCCTCCCCCCCCACTGGGGCCGTTACTGGTCCCTTACTGGTCTGTACTGGGAAGGGAGAGGGGAGGGGCTGCCCCCTCGAGGCCCCTCCCCCCAGTGACATCACCGGGTCCCAAAAATAGCCCCGGGGGCCCAAACTGGAGGGGGGACCTGGAACCGCTCCCAGTGTGACCAGTTCAATTACTGAGAGGGACTGGGAGGGAACTGGGAGGGACTGGGAGGGACTGGGAGGGGGCAGGGCTTCCCCCCCTCCCCCCCCTCCGTGTCCTTGGGGTGACCTTGGGGAGGGAGGGGGATGGGCCGCTCCCAGTGGCCCCAGTAGCTCCCAGCAACCCCAGTAATGCCTCCGGTATCTCCAGTGGCCCCCCCAGTAGCTCCTAGTAGCTCCCAGTAACCCCAGTGTCTATCCCAGTAGCTCCCAGTAACTCCCAGGAATCCTAGTGTCCATCCCAGTAACTCCCAGTAACCCCAGTGTCCACCCCAGTAGCTCCCAGTAACTCCCAGTAAGCCCCCCAGTAGCTCCCAGTAACTCCCAGTAACCCCAGTGACCCCCCCAGTAGCTCCCAGTAACCCCAGTGTCCATCCCAGTAACCCCAGTGACCCCCCCAGTAGCTTCCAGTAGCTCCCAGTAACTCCCAGTGTCCCCCCCAGTGCCTCCCAGTATGTCCCAGTTTAACCCAGTTCCCCCCCCCGTGGGCCCTGGGCCGGGTGGGGGAGGGGCTGGCTCACATTTCCATGGCAACATCCCTTTCCCTCTGGCCCAGTTTCTCCCAGTTCCTCCCAGTTTAACCCAGTTTTTCCCCATTTTTCCACATTTCCCCCCATTTTCCACATTTTTCCCAGATTTTCCCCCATTTTTCCACATTTTCCTGAATTTTTCCCCATTTCCCCCCCATTTTCCAGATTTTTCCCAATTTTCCTACATTTTCCCAGATTTTTTCCCATTTTTCCCCCATTTTCCCAGATTTTTCCCCATTTTCTCCAGATTTTCCCAGATTTTCCCCCCATTTTCCCAGATTTTTCCCCATTTTTTCCACATTTTTCCCACATTTTCACACATTTTCACACATTTTTCTCCAGATTTTCCCAGATTTTTTTCCCATTTTTTCCACATTTTCCCCGATTTTTCTCACATTTTTCCCAGATTTGCCCAGATTTCTTCCCCCATTTTCCTGGATTTTTCCCAGAATTTCCCATATTTTCCCCATTTTTCCAAAATTTTTTTTATCTTTCCCCATTTTTCCCCATTTCCTGGATTTTCTCCCATTTTTTCCACATTTTCCCAGATTTTTCCTCATTTTTCCCAGATTTTCCCAGATTTTTCCCCATTTTTCCCAAGATTTTTTCCCATTTTTTTAAATCTTTCCCCATTTTTCCCCATTTTCTGGGATTTTTTCCCATTTTTCTCCATTTCCCCCCATTTTCCCCAGAATTTCCAGCATTTCCCCCCCAGTTTGTCCCCATTTTCCCAGATTTCTCCCAGATTTTCCCAGATTTTTCCCTATTTTTTCCCCATTTTCCCGGATTTTTCCCAGATTTTTCCTCCACTTTTCCCAGAATTTCCCACATTTTCCCAGATTTTTCCCACATTTTTTCCCATTTTTCCCACATTTTCTCAGATTTTTCTCCAGATTTTCTTCCAGATTTTCCCACATTTTCCCACATTTTCCCAGATTTCCCCCCATTTTTCTTGATTTTTCCCGATTTTCCCCATTTTTCCGGATTTTTTTCCCATTTTTTCCCATTTTCACACATTTTTCCTCATTTTCCCCCATTTTCACGGATTTCTCCTCATTTCCCCCATTTTCCCACAGTTTTTCCCAATTTTTTCACATTTTCCCAGATTTTTCCCCATTTTCCCCATTTTCCCCAGATTTTTCCCCATTTCACCCCCATTTTCTCGGATTTTTCCCCATTTTCCCACATTTTCCCAAATTTTTTCCCACATTTTCCCAGATTTTCTCCCTATTTCCCCAGATTTTTCCTCATTTTTCCCATTTTTTCCCAGATTTTTTCCCAATTATTTTCCCCATTTTCCCAGATTTCCCCCCTTTTTTTTCCCACATTTCCCCGGATTTTTTCCCAATTTCCCCCCATTTTCCATGATTTTTCCCACATTTTTTCCACATTTTCCCAGATTTTTCCTCATTTTCCCCCATTTTTCCCAGATTTTTCCCCATTTTTCTCAGATTTTTTTCCCCATATTTCCAGATTTTCCCAGAATATTCCCCATTTTCCCCCCATTTTTTCCCTATTTTCCCAGATTTTTCCCATTTTTTCCCCTTTCCCCCCCATTTTTTCCACATTTTTCCCAGATTTTCTCCCATTTTCCCCAGAATTTCCCAGGTTTTTTCCCAATTTTTCCCCATTTTCCCAGTTTTTTCCCAATTTTTTCCCCATTTTCCCGGATTTTTTCTCCATTTCCCCCCATTTTCCCAGATTTTCCCCCCATTTTTCCCACATTTTCCCAGATTTTCACACATTTTTCCCCATTTTCCCCCTTTTTTTCCTCATTTTTCCATATTTTCCCATATTTTCCCCCATTTTCCCCAGAATTTCCCACATTTTCCCCCATTTTTCCCCATTTCCCCGGATTTTTCTCACATTTTTCCCAGAATTTTCCGCAATTTCCCCATTTGCCCACATTTTCCCAGATTTTTCACCATTTTCCTGATTTTCCCCCCATTTTTCCCACATTTTCACAGATTTTTCTCCAGATTTCCCCCACATTTTTCCCCCACATTTTTCCCCCATTTCCCCACATTTTCTTGGATTTTTGGGTCCCCAGTTTTCCAAATTTCCCAAATTTCCCCAGTGGGAAAAAATGGGGGGAAAAAACCAGGAATTTTGGGGAAAATGGGGAAAAATTGGGGAAAAAAGTGGGAAATTTGGTGAACACGAATGAAAAATTGGGAAAAATGGGGGAAAATTTGAGAAAAAAGTGGGAAATTTGGGGAAAATTGATAAAAATGGGGGAAAATGGGGGGAAATTTAGGAAAACTGGGGGAAAATCTGGGAAAATGTGGAAAAACGGGGGAAATTTTGGGGAAAAAGTCAGAAATTTGGGGAAATGGGGGATTTTGAGGGGAAATGGAGGGAAAACTGGGAAAAAAGTAAGAAATTTGGGGAAAACGGGTGAAAAATCAGGAAAAATGGGGGATAATTGGGAAAAATTAGGGGAAATTTAGGAAAAAATTGGGAAAAAATGGCGGAATTTGGGGAAAATGGGGTGAATTGAGAAAAAAATGGGGGAATTTGGGTAAAATTGGATGAAAAATTGGGGAAAGTTGGGAAAAATGGGGGGAAATTTGGGGAAAATGGGAAAAAATGGGGGAAATTTGGGAACAATGGAAGGAATTTGGAAAAAAAATGGGGAAAAATTGAGAAAAATGGGGAAATTTGGGAAAAATGGGGGAAAGGGGGGAAAATTGGGGAAAGAGTGGGAAATTTGGGAGAAATGGATGAAAAACTGGGAAAAATGAGGGGAAATTTGGGAAAAACTTGGGTGTCCCCACCAGGTTCGGCCCCGCCATGGCCCCGATAGCCCCGGGATCAGGTGAGACCCCTACCCCATGCCCTGACCCCTCCCCCTCCCCGAGGTCACTGCCCTGACCCCCCGAGTCCAGGCTGTGACCCCTCCCCCACCCCATGGCCCCTCCCACACTTTATGGCCCCTTCCCCATTCTGTGGCCCCTACCCCATTCTGTAGCCCCTACCCCACTCTGTGACCCCTCTCCCACTTCATGGCCCCTCCCCCACTCTCTGACTCCTCCCCCACTCTATGGCCCCTCATCCACTTTATGGCCCCTCCCCCACTCTCAGACCCTTCCCCCACTTTATGGCCCCTCCCCCACTCTGTGGCTCCTCCCCCACTCTGTGACCCCTCCCCCATTCTGTGACCCCTCTCCCACTCTGTGGCCCCTCCCCCACTTTACGGCCTCTCCCCCACTCTGTGACCCCTCCCCCACTGACAGCTTCTCCCTGCAGAGAGAACAGCCAACACACTATTTCACTTCTCACTTTAACAAAGCTCTTTTCTGCTTCAAGCCCCTCAAAGGCGCCAAGGCCACAGAGGAGGCCACACACAAACAGTACTCCTCTTCCCACTTGACTACACCTTCTCCCTCACTGTTCTACAGGGAACACCAGGAATCTGCTCGCAGAGGCCTCTCGTTTCCCAGCAGTAGCTCAGCACAAGGAGTTAAAGGAGCTCAAGCCTTAGACCACAAGAGCTGACAGCGAGGAAACTTTGGGAGCAAACTAATGCTGCTAAAACGGACCCAGCTGAATCCAGCACACAATCACAGAATCCAAGAGTCCTTCAGCTTGGAAAAGACCTCCAAGCTCACTGAGTCTTGTGCAACCCCTCCCCGACTGCCTGCAGGGACTGGATGATGCTTTGCACAAGCACCAAAAGGAATGTTGTGAAAGCCATGGCCTGCAGGAGGACACAGAGAAGGGCTTGGTTGGGGCTGGGAAGGAGGGAGCTGGCGCTGGGGGAGCGGGGATGGAGCCTCGGGGATGTGGTGCAGCAAGGACAGGGGCCCAGGCAGCTGGCAGGCGGCAAGGCCTCACCCCCTGCCCCAGCAGCAGCACCGGGCCCTGCCCAAGGCACTCCTGCCAGGGGCTGGGCCCTGCAGGCAGGGGCAGAACCCACTCCCTGGGGCGGCCTTGCTGCCCTGGCCCTCGTCCGGCCCAGCCTCTCCCTGTGTGCGTGCTCCCCACAGCACAGGCTGCACTGGGCAGCATCCCCTGATGGGCCCTGCAGAGCTGCCCCACGCGGACACTTCCATTTTATGTCACAGGTGCCACAGCCTGTCCCAGCCAGCCCTGCCCATTGTCCCCACCCCGGCTCAGTGACTCACAGTGGCCCCTGGCAACCAAAGAACCAAAGCCCCACACCCCCAGAGTGCAGCCCTACCCATGTGCCAGATAGAAAACTGGGGGACGTGACCCTTGGATGCTTTTAGTACAGAGATACAAGCTTTTCTTGAATAATGGAGGGGGGCACTTTTTAATTATTAATATTTACAGTTATCCATTTGGGGACAGGATGTCCTACAGGCTAATGTGCTGTCACATTTGGAGTGAAAAGTACTTTTCAAAGAAACCCAGGGCGCATGGGTGATGCAGAGGAAGCTGCCAAGTCACCCAATGTGAAGCTCAACACTGCTTTGCACCAGCACTGCCCTTTCACACACATCTTTGGCAAAGACAAAGATGTCAGGGTTTAGTTTCTAAATCAGTAACATTTGACAAGACCTCTTTATGAACTGACAGCAAGAGAACTTAGGAGCAGCTTAGGGTTGGCAAGTGTAGGAGCCAAGAAGAGAAGGGCTGATGGGTATGTCATGAACACTGACAGCTGGATGGTCGTGGAACCGACCAAGGACAGCCAGACACAAAAGACATCACCTGCTGGACTTGGCCCAAACACCAGCCCCCTCCTCTCCCTTCTCAACCACTCAACCACAGCCTGCACACACCCACACCTGCCAGGGCCAACTGGCTGTTTCTCTTCTCTTTTCTGCCTGGGGGCGAAGGAAGAAGGACAGGGAGGGCATTTGCCTTCGGGCCAGAGGGAAGGGGAAGGAGATCCCCCCAAATCCATCCCTGGCAGGATGGGGGCTGGAGGAGACATTGGGGGACCCCCAAGAATATTTTCGAGGGGAAGAAAGGATGGGGGCACCCACAGGGGGTTGGGGGGGGAGGGACCCAGGAATCTCGTGGTGGGACACTGGGGAGTTCCCAGTAGTTTCTTGGGGGGGTGGACCCCCAGCAGTCCGGGGTGGAAAAATGGACGGAGGAATCCGCCGTAAAGGGTGGGTGACACCCAAAAGACTCTAGGAGGGGGTCGGGAAGGACCCCGGAGTCCTGAAGAGTGTTTGGGGGTCCCCAGGAGGGAGTCTGGGGGTCTGAGGTGGTCCCAGGAGATTTTCAAGGGTTAAGGGGATGCACAGGAGATTTGGGGGACGAGGGGGAAAGGCGGAGGGTCCCCAGGATTCTTGGGGGGATCTGGGCAGTTCCCGAGAGTCTTGGGGGAGATTCGGAGGGGTCACCAGGAGCCCCCGGACCCCCTGAACTCACCCCACACCACCATGGCCTCGTTGGGGCCGCACGTGAAAAACAGCGCGGCGGGGGGAGACCCTGGGGCCGGGATCGATCGGGACCAATCGGGTTCAATCCCGATCCTCCCCTCCCCCGCCATCACCGCCCCGCTCCCGGCAGCCCCCGCGGAAGTTTCGACGTTCTATTGGGTGACTCACCGGCACAAGGACAGGGGCCCAGCAGAATTTGGCAATGACGTCATTCCAGCAGAGCCGTTCTATTGGCTGCGGCCCACGAGGGAGCCCCAAAACCTGTTCATGGCTTGGGGGGGAAGGACAGCCGGCACGGCCGGGAACGGGGGTGCAGAGGGTGTTCAAGTGCCCAGGAAAGGGGCAAAAAACTTTCCCCTCTCCCTCCCAGTGCCCCCTCAGCCCATCCCAGTGTCTCCCCTCTCCCCCAGTGCCCCCTCAGCCCATCGCAGTCTCTCCCCTGCTCTCCCAGTGCCCCCGTCCATTGAGGTCCCAGCCCGGCCCTGCCCCCTGCTCTGCTCCGGCCTGGATTTCTCCCCTGCAGGGGCAGCTGAGGTGGCTCCAGGGCGGGCGGGAGCTTTCGGGGCAGGGGGTGGCTCCTGACATGCTGCTGGAACCGCCCCTGCCTGGGCGGGCCCGTCAGCCTGGGGCACCTCCTCACCCGAGCCTGGGGGACGGGCCGGCAACTGGGAGGGGCTTTGGGAAGGAATGGGGAGGCTGAGAAGGGGTTGGAGGTCGTGGGGGTAACTGGGAAGGTGTTTGGGGGAGTTTGGGGGTTTGGGAGGGAGGTTGGGGAGATTGGGGCAGCTGTGAGGGGTTTTGGGGAATCGTCGGGGATGTGGGAAGGAACTGGGAGAGAGTTTGGGGGCATACTCAAGGGGAAGGGGGCAACTAGGAGAGGGTTTGAAAGGTCCTGGGAGGGCTGGAGGTAACTGGGAGGGGTTTGGGGGCATCTTGTGGGTTTTTGTGGGTCTGGGAGGCAGTCTGGGGGCCTCGGAGGGTTTAAGGGGAAGTTGGGAGTGTCCTGTGGGACCGGGATGGGATTTGAGGGTTCCTGGAGGGGCTGGGAGGGCTTTATGCCTTTATACTGCGGGCATTGTCTAGTATTGATGGGGGTAATCCGTGAGTTGACTGTTTCATAATCATCCAAATTTTAACAAGACTTTGAAGGTGGTCAACCTCAGTTTGAAGCAGCTCATTTTTAGCAACAAATTTATCCGATTTTTCTCCTGTTTCCCTCTCAAAGGCTAACGATGACTTCAACACCACATTTTCTGATTTCAAAACAGTAGACTCAACATCAGAAATCCATTCATGACTTCCCTGTCACCACTCCATCCGAATGTCTGTGCACTCACTGTGGCCTGAGAGAAACCTGCCTGTTTGCAGCGCACTGACTGGGCAACTTTTCTTTTTGCAGGTGGAAAAGGGCAGATAAAGAAAAAACAGATGGGTCCAGCAGAAGTGATGCTGCTTCTGTCAAAAGCAGAGCAGAGGCCGAAAGCACTTTAGGAAGTTGCTTACAGAAGCACTTGTGCATTCCAAGTTACAGCTCAGGAGTCTCAGTGACTTGTCCAACATGGGAGCTCCTTTTCCATTTCTCAACCCCCAGATTCCTCAGGAGTAGGAAACTGAAAACACTGACTCAGAAAAGCTCCATTCCTTCCTAATAATTGTGCTTTGTCCTTCCCATTTGACAGTGCTCTTGGAAATGTGCTGGTGTGATCTGGATCTGGGAGCAGCCCTGACCTCCCACAGCCCTGACCACACACACCTCATCCAACGGCAGGAAGAACCTGCCTGGCTCCTGCTGGGGTTCTCACCACCCACCGACAGCTTCTCCCTGCAGAGGGGTGGGCAACTACCCAGGCAGGATGAGACCTGACCCCAGCAGGCAGCAAAGTCCCTGCCCTGGCACAAAGAACCCCGGAGCACAGGGACCCTGCTCTGCAGGACAGCCCCGGGCATCCCTGGCTGCACCCCCACCTTCCCACCCCGCAGCCATCCCTGGGAGAAGGAGCCCACCTGCGCTGTCCCTCTGACGGTGCTGCAGGGAAGGCCTGCCCTGGAGAACATCCTCCTCCGGCGCAACAGAGAAACTGGGAGAGTCCTGACAGATGTGCAAGGCTGTGGGATGTGGTAGCTTTAGGAGATTCCTCCAGGAACACAAGCGACATTGCCCTGCACCTGTAGACTCACTCTGCAGAGGAGTGTGAAGTTGTGTCCCCAAGTTGTGTCTCAGCTGAACACCTCCCATCTTTCTGCTGCCTTTAACCTCCCTTTGCCTTTCTTCTCTTCTCTCGTGCCTACAGGCAGTGCCCTCGGCCCTGCTGGGCTGTGCAGAGGAGCTGCTCCTGGGCAGAGCTGTCTCTCTGCAGTGCTGCCCGCTTGCCAGGATTTCCCTGTGTGCCAGGAGCCCGGCCCAGCTGAGCAGCACAGCAAGAGCCAAAGGCAGCCCTTTCTCTGCCCCTCTGGGTTCCCCGCAGGTGTCCCTGGGGCTCCAGGGGAACCTGCTGTGGAACAGACTGAAGGAAACAATGATGTTCCCTCTTCTCACCTCTTCAGTGACACTTCTTTCCAGCAGTGACACTTCTTTCCAGCAGTGACACTTCTTTCCAGCAGTGACATTTCTCCTCTTAGAAAATTACCAGGGTATGATGATCACCTTTTCTAGTTTCATCATTACACAGGACACCAGGAGGGTGACAGCAAAGGATCTGGTAACTCCCTGGCACAGCGGGGGTTTTCCTGGAGTCACACAGAGAAATGTGTCAGGGCTCTGAGAGGTGTCCAACCCTGAACTGGACTGATGCACACACGGGGGTGTTCAGAGACACGAGTCCTTCCCTGGCACACACACAGGCAGTTCATTGCAGCGGGGGCAGTGTCTCCCTGGGCTCCTGCTACCACTCCCAGAGCCTGGAGCCACCTCAGCCCTGTAATGCTCCCACCCTGCCCACTCCTACACTTCAGATGAACATTGGGGTTTTCTAGTCACTGGAACTGCCCAGACCAGCCCCTCCCTGGTCCCCCCATCTCCCTGCCCCGCCCCAGCCCAGCAGAGCAGCACAGTCGTTTCTGGTCCTGCAGCAAGAAAGGGAGGCAATAGAGGACAGGGACAGTGACTGCATGTCTGGACTGCTCAGGAGATCATCAGCTCAGGCGGCAGCTCCTGCAGCCCCAGGGCCAGACCCGCTTCCCAGTGGCCCAGGCAGCTGCTGCCACGTGGGCACAAGCTCTGCTGCCCAGGAGGGTCCTGTAGTGAAGGGCTTTGCAGATGGCCACGTAGCGGTCATAGGACATGATGGTGAGAAGGGCAAGCTCCGCTGTGATCAAGAAGAAAAGCAAAAAACACCTGTGCAGCTCATCCTGAGTAGGACATGCCCCTGGTGTTCCAGAGGGAATTGGCCATGGCTTTGGGGAGAGTGGTGCAGATGCAGCCCGGGTGTGTGAGGGAGAGGTGGAGCAGGAAGAAGTCCCTGGGGGGTGTGCAGGTGGTGGTGGCAGGCTACGGCGCTGAGGATGAGGCCGTTGCCCAGGAGGGCAGCCAGGGAGATGCCCAGGAAGAAGCAGAAGTGCAAGAGCTGCAGCCAGGAGGAGGAAGTGGGGGATGGAGCTGCTGTTGGACATGAGCTTCCTCCGGGCATCAGGAAATGTCCAAGGAGGAAAAGGCAGTGAAAACTTTGGGACAGGTTTCCTAGATCAAACCCATGAATTCCTCTGAGCATCTACCCTCATCCCAAGTATCTGCAGTCACACATATATAGATTCTGGACTGTAGAAGACAGGCTTAGCATGACTTTAAGATGATTTCTTCTCAATTTTTTGATTTATTTTTCTACTGCCAGGTCTGAGAGGGGCATCGTGGAACCAAAGGAACCCTGAGACATTTCAGAATCCCACATGTGTTGGGTCTGTCTGAGCTGGAGTTCATTTTCTCACTGCAGGCGTCACAGTGCTGTGCTTTGCATTGGGAGCTACAAAGGGGTTAATCACACCAGTGCTTTGGCAACTGCTGAGCAGGGCTGGTGCAGCATCTGCATTGTCAGCTTCGTCCCCTGAATCGGGGGCAAGATCATGGGAGGCGATACAGACAGGTCAGTTGAGCCAAATGGACCAAAGGGACATTGCAGAATATATGGCGTCAGCTCAGCTACAAGAGCTCAGGAAAGGAACAGGAAAGGGGGAAAATCCATTTTTTACAATACATGCCTTCTGAGCGGCTTCTCTGTGTGGTGAAGCCCTGCTTCCCATGAAGTGGCCAGGTATCGCTGCTGACAGGAAGTAGAGAGAAAATCTTTTATTTTCCTCTTCACTTATGCATGCGCAAACTTTGGCTTTTGCTTTAGTAAAGTGCCTGATCTCAAGGTAGAAATAATTTTCCATCTTATTCTGTCTCTTCTGTCTGGCTGGGAAGGGCAGCAATAGAGCAGCTTGGTGGGCACCTGGCATCCAGGTAAGGTCAACCCACTGCAACATTGCAGAGTCTCATGGAACCCAAGGACTGTTGGGAGATTGGGGGAACTCACGGAATCAAGTGGCCGTCGTGGCACTGCCCTGCATCATAGAAGCAAATGTTCCCTGGGAAACTACAGAAACCAGGGACTTAAGGGACATCATTGGGATGTGCGGGACCTCATGGAATTAAACAAACCGTGGGATATCTTTGGAACTTCATGGAATCAAAGGGATAAAACAAAAGAATTAAACCCCATGACCAGAAACCATTGGATCGAACATTTCTTCAATATGCCAGTTGGGGATTCATGGGGGTACTCTGCCATGCATGAATCAAAGAATCAGTATAAATTTCAGAGTATAAATACAGTGATACTTGAAAGACACTCCCCTTCACAAGCAGTCCAAAACTCTCTTCTGATTTTAGGGTCAAATCGCCTCTTGGATTTTATTCGTGGAGCAAGACTGCCATCTAGCGTCCGATTCTTCTGGGAGGGGCAGTCATTTTCACAGAGTGGTCTTCTCCCTTAGCAGACCTCGTAGTATCTCTGATTGAATCAAAGAATCAGTATAAATTTCAGAGTATAAATACAGTGATACTTGAAAGACCCTCCCCTTCACAAGCAGTCCAAAATTCTCTTCTGATTTTAGGGTCAAATAGCCTCTTGAATTTTATTCGTGGAGCAAGACTGCCATCTAGCGTCCATTTCTTCTGGGAGGGGCAGTCATTTTCACAGAGTGATCTTCTCCCTTAGCAGGCCTCGTAGCTTCTCTGATTGATCTATCCGACCCCTAACCCCTAAACTAAATGCTTTAGGACCAGCTAAGACGTGTCTTAGAACTTCCCATTTGCTTAAACAATGTATAATTGACTTTCTTCTTAATAGAACAATCTCTTATTAAACAAGTTTTCTGAGGCCTGTAAGCTAATTTCTTGAAGATGGGCATATGATACACTCTCTATTAGTTTCCATGTATCATCTACATTCTCTCTCCTACAACTAATTGTAGTCTTAAAAGAAAAGAAAAGACTGCTACCATGCCAAGAAAGCAAAACCCTTTGTTGATTAGGATTTTTATCTAAGAAAAACTTGTGATTTACGAAGCCATTAAGGATGGAGATCCTCTCTCATTTCAGTGCCATTGTGACAATATGGGGCCTCATTTAACACATGGAACACAGAACACTGCACATTCCCAAGCAATCAAGGGGCCATTGTAACACTCCAGGGCCTCATGGAAGACGGAGGCCCCGCAGAGAGACCTCAAATCAGAGGGTTGGGCAATCCTCAACCAGAGGAAGTTCAACAAGGGGAAGTGCCAGATTCTGTCCCTGTGATGGGGCGACCCCGAATGTCCGGACAGACTGGGAAGGATATTCTGCATAGCAGCGCTGGAAAATGGC
>NW_021938623.1:0-47274 GCF_001715985.3 Manacus vitellinus | reverse complement strand
CCCGCTCCCGGCCCCGCCCGCTCCCACCCAAACCCCACCAACCGCCCCTCTCGGCCCCGCCCCCGCCCCGCCCAATCCCCGCCTCGCCCCGCCCACTCCGCCGCCTCCCATTGGCTGCGCACGTTCGCCCGTGGAGCGAGGAGCGCGCGGGGAGCGGTGCCTCGAAACCGGCGAGGGAATCCCGGGAATCCTCGAGGCGCCGGCGCTGCCCCCCCACTCCCTGGAAGCAGCGGCCCGGGCCCGCACCGGGACGGGCACTCAGCGCCCGGCTGCGGCCGCCAAAACGGGCAGGGAAGCAGGCGCGCGGGAGGCGGGCTCCGGGCCCGGGCAGCGAGGAGCCCTAAAAAGAACAAAAGTGTTGGAAGAGAGGGAACTCATCGCACCGTCACAGAACAGGCTGAGGTGGAAGGGACCCACGAGGAGCGTCGAGTCCGAGCCTTTGCCCGGCACAGCACCGACCCCAAGAGTCACACCGTGTGCCTGAACTCTGCCAGATCACAGCCCAGCATCAGCTTCATGTGCCGTGAGGCCCCACGTGTGTGTTTGCTCCCCGTGTCTGGTGGGAGAGATGACACTCCCTTAGAGTGGAATAAAGATTATCCTAGACTGGAACTGGCAGCTGTGATAAACTGTATCCCGAGAGCATTTAACTGGTAGCAGTTTTCCCTGGGCTCTAGCTTGCTATTTATTATAGTTATTTGCAGACAGGAAAGGGGAGAGAATTAAAAAATCTCTTTCTCCTTGCCCCCTCCACAACAAGTTTGAGGACATGTGGGTGTTGAAACAGAGCTTAACAAACAGTCCAGCCTTGAGAGAGTGGGGAGACCACAGGGGGGCTCAGTTTAACCGTTTGTCTGGTTTTCTTCCTTTCTAAGGAGGATTTATTTTTCTTAGGTGGGAAATTGCCAAAAATAGACAGCAAAATCAGACTGCAGTTCAGAGATCACACTCTCATCTCCGTGGAACCAGATCAAGAGAATGCTGTGGGTACAGTGAAGCCACCCCTGTACATTTGGGGGGGGCTGGGGAGTGCATGTGAGGCATGTGAGTTGTTGCTCTCCTGTGCAAAAGGTCTATAAGGGTCATGCAGTTACACTGAGCTGGATCCTGCATCCCATTAGGGTTTGTTAGGATACTGTGGGGTTGTTTGTTGAGTGATCTGGCACATTCCAACCTTCTGGAGGGGGGGCTTCAAAACTAAATTCAGCCTATGATTCTGTATGGGAGGTACATGGCTTTTGTCTCAGGTTTGATGGGGTAGATCATTACAGCAGCTAAATGGCCTCTACAGGTCTTGATACTAGGGTTTTTTTCTATTCTTTGTATTTAAGAACAGGAATAATTTATAAAAATAGGTTTTCTCAAGAGAGGGAATTCTGCTGGTTGCAGCTGCTGCTGTGGCTGCATTTAGTCTTCACTTCTGGGTTATCTCTGTATCCAAGCAGGTGCCAGGGGCACTACTAAGTTGTTCCACAACATTGATCCATGCATCTTGCACTATGCTGTGTTTATACTGCTTCTTATCCATGAAGGTTTTTTAGTATGAAATTGTAGAAGTGCTTTTTATCTCACTTAAAAAAAAAGGGGGGGGCGGGACACACAGCAAAGATTATCTTGTACAGTTTGGGGTTTGTTTGGATGAATTGAATGTTTCCCAAGAAAAACACACCATAACTTTCTGATTTTTTCCTCCATCTTGCTTGTGTCCATATTGAGACTGTGTAGGTTTTGGAGACTTTTTCCCCCCAATTTTTGGGCCACCTTGCCTTCTGATGTCACACAGATCAACCCAGGATGACAGGACACATGGAAGACCTGTGTCCACAAATTCCATGTGCAACCTGCCCAGAGAGCTCTGAATTGCTTTGCACAGCTCTGACCAAGGACTGATGATGGGCATGTGATTTTTAAGAAACAGATCAGTATCAGACTGGAAATGTGTTGATGCACACCTGTTCATTAATACTTTCCCTTAAATGGCCTGTTTTCTGTACAGCATCACTCCTGGGACTCTAGCAGGGGCAGTTTTAAGGCAGCAGATGATTGTAAATAAATTTTCAGAGGTGTTTTGGAGAGTCCCTTATTGCTGTCGGAGGTGGCTGTTGGAAAATTCATTTGGGAGGGTGACTTGCATGCTTTGTTGTAAGAGTGACTCCAGAATTCAGGAGCATTGGCAAGTGCAGTGAGATGAGTCTGAGGCTGTGGATCACATGGAACTGTTTCCTCCCTGCTGTCTTTTAGGATGAAATTCGCAGGGAGATGGTTTATGTGTATCATTCCTTAAGGAACAGGAGAGACACTCCCATGATGGGGACAGATGACACTGGCAGTGAGGATGGCACGGCCCAGGTTTGTTCCTGCAGACACACCAAAACTTATCTTTCCATGGGGGGTTTTGCTGCATGAGATGAGCTTGCCCAGAATGGCAGCAGGGCCTGGGTTCTGCCGTGATCCTCAGCACCCAGAGCCTTTCTGCCCAGCCCTGCAGTGCCCAGAGGAGCTGAGGCTGCACCACAGAGGCAGTTTAACAGTGGAACTGAGCAGTGTGATCTCATGCTTAATTAAACACTCGAGATGTTAACAGGATTTCTGGTGCATGCCTTATGGCCCAGTGAGCAAAGCTACTGGAGCAACTAAAACCAGCTCTTACTGGTGTGTCCTTAGCACATCCTCTACTGAGGCTACTGGATAGGCCAGCAGATATTCCCTAGGGATCACTGCCATGCTAAACCCCTGTTAGATTCTGTATCCAATGGAACACACTGCAGGGGTGTTCATTTTAGGGTAGGGTGGGTCAGCACTGTGAGTAAAGACCTACCTTGTTCTGAAATGTACTTTTCAGGTTGTCTCTGTTCCTGCTCGCAGGTACAGTGTGCTTTTGCTGGGTCATGAATCCTTCCTAAGCATGGCTTTGAGCTTTGGAACCTTTATTTCTGCTTTTTTGGCAGTGAGATGCTGTGTCTTAGCTCTGTGATCCGAAACACTGGAATGGCAAAACAGGGCACAGTCTGTCCTTGTCTCGGTAATTACAGCAAGGCTTTTGGCCTGGCACTTATTTTTCTTTGGAAGTAAATCTCACTGGTCCTCCAGAGCTGAGGTTGTACACTGGCACCTGAACAACATGTGCAGATCCCAGAATATTCCTTCTTGCCCTTGAAGACTCCAGGCCTGGGAATGGAGCTCTTCTGTGCTTGTGTCAAACTATATCCAAAAACTGTGTGTGGCAGCTAGAAATAAACTTCTGTGAGCTTCCAAAAATAATGGGTAGGGCTAGGCAAGAGTGTAAGTTTAAGGCTATTTAATTCTTCCATGTGTAAACCACAGGAGAAAGCCACGTGCTGTAAACATCCCCACCTCCAAAAGCGTGCTGGAACACGGAGTAGAGTTCAGCATTTTCCCTACGAAGATAAAACAGGCCTGGATAAAACCGAGTCTTCTGGAGAATGCTCTCAGTGACCCCAGTGCCATGTGGGAAGGGAACACATTCCTGCTGCTCCCTCCCCACAGCCTCACACACTGCTGTGCAATAAGGACACTGCTCTCAGCTGAAGGATTTGTTTTCTGTTTCTTCTTCCCCAGCAGACTCACGGGCTGCGCTTTCCTTTGTCATACTTGGAAGCACTGAAGCAGATTTGGAGGAGCAGCACTGCTCATGTTAAAGAGCTTAACCTCACCTCAGATGAAGAGAAGGAAAACCTTGCCTTGTCCCTGTGGAGTGAATGTCTGATTGAAGTTCTTTGATGCTTCTGTGAATTAGCTGCTCCTCTAAAGGAGTGTTTCTGTCTACTAAGCATCTCCTGAGAGCAAGGCTTATTAAATTACCTTTTTATCCATCCAGCCTCTGGTTTGTGGTGCTGTCTAAACAAATACTTGCTTTTCTTTCCTCAGTTTTAGGAAACTGGGCACGGGGAAAAACAGGTAAGCTGCTCACTGTCTAGTGAGCTACAGCTCCATGTCTGGGGATGCACAAAGTCACTCCTAGTAACACCAATGCTGTGGTATCCCCTTCCATCTGGAGAGCTGCTAAAGTTATACATGGGGCAGGATCCAGAACCTTGGGCATAGAACAGTAACTTGTTTTTTTTCATTTGTAAAGTTCAGCAGCAAGAAAACACGTTTGTTCAGTTTGACTGCCCTGACAGGACAGAAGCTTCTCAGTAGAAGCTGTGTGTGTGTAACAGTTTGTTTGGATACATGTCCGGAATAAAGACAAGTGCCAGAAATATTCAAACGCACAAAATATCTTTTATTACAGTGAGAATAATAATAATAGTAATAAACTTAGCAAGAGGAATTAAAAACTAAAAAGGATACAAAGTAACTAGCATATCGGGTGGCATTAAAACAAATACTACGAACAGCATTTAATACAGTATTAACTAGTGAAAAGGGATACCAAAAAAGGATCTTAACACAATATTATGGATAACACGATATTGGTTAGTAAAGAGGGAAACTAAAGGAAAAAATACTATAAACATAAAAGGGGAGTTAAAGGAACACTAAAAGGATATTAAAAAGTTTGTTCTCTCAGTTGCTTCCTGTCAATAAACTGTGCTTACCCACACAGACAGGCCAGGGCTGCCAGGATCTGCAGCAGCTGGTCGGTGCCCGTGCTTAGCGGGCGTCCCCGCGGAGCAACACAGTCTCCATGGCAGGATGAGGATCGCTCACCCCAGCAGTCCTGACACCCCATTTTATCAGCTCCACATTGCACCACGTAGGGCCAGTACCCAGTATAAGGTGATGTCTGAGTGGCAGCCAAACACCACCTAAATCATTACCTAATGGCAACAGTCTGTGCATGCCCTGCTGTAGGGCAAGGGGCCAGCGACCCCTGCCCACAGAATCTTCCTCCCATCATCATCTTTCTCACCCCTATGTATGACCTCTACCATTGTGTTTCAAGGGTAGATGTATCTATCTTGCAATACGTAGCAAAACCAAGGAAGAACTCAGCTCTGATAATAGGGGATATCAAGCTGACTTGCTAAAAAGCACGATGGACCTTACAATTAGCTTGTGCCATGAAGTTCCATTGTACCATACTCTGGCTGGTTTCACATCCTAATATGATTGCTTTCTCACGCCTCTATGCTCCATTGATCATCTAATTCAAAAGTACCCCCCTTACCTTTGTTTAAGTATAAAATGAACCAAGGACAATTTTTGAGAGCTTTGTGTTTAGATTTCTTTAGTCCGAAGTAGTAGAATAAATGGTCTTGTGTGTATTTATCTGTATAGAATCATGGACTGGTTTGGGTGAGAAGGGACCTTAAAGGTCTTCTCATTCCACCCCCTACCATGGGCAGGGACACCTTCCACTAGAGCAGGTTGATCCAAGCTGTCCTTGGACACTTGCAGGGATCCAGGGGCAGCCACAGTTTCTCTGAGAATTCCATCCCTCCCCCTCCCCACCCTCCCAGGGAAGGATTTCTTCCCAGTCTCCCATCTAACCCTGCCCTCTTTCAGTTGAAAAACCATTGCCCCTTGTCCTGTCCCTCCAGGCCCATATCAAAAGTCCCTCTCCCTCCTTTTTAAAAGCCCCCTTCCCTGGTGGGGTGTCTTCAGCTTCTCCCAGGACCTGTGTGTGTCTGTATCTATCTTGTATCTGTATACATTATATATACATATATAATACATTTCTATCCATGTATTTATACATAGATATTTATACACTGTAAATATTAACATACACATATCTATACAGTGATGTTAACTTTGTGTCCAGACCTACCCCTTCCCCTGTGTAACCTTTTTGGGGGGTTTATTCCTTGGGATTTCCAGGGTCTCACTCTCAGTGGAGCGGATCTTTCCCACCTGTATCTTTGCTGCATCAACTTCAAGGTGGCCAATCTGAGCCGCTGCAACCTGGCCCGTGCCAACCTGTGCTGTGCCAGCCTGGAGAGGGCTGACCTGTCAGGCTCTGTGCTGGATGGAAGAGCTGCTGCAGCTTGGGAGGGCTGGGCTTGTGTTAACAGAGAGGAGCTGGAACAAACAGAGCGGTGTAAAACATCGAGTTCTTAAATATATTCTAGAGTTGTTCTGGTTCCCAAAGCTTTTACACTTCCTCCCAGTAATGATTTAATGGGATTGACTCCCAAAGCAGAAATTAAAAGTGTCTTCTTGATGTCTTTGGTGTTGTTCCTCTGGCTCTCAGTGACTCCTGTCTGTGCCAGTGTGCCAACCTGCCAGGGGTGAAGATGCTGCGCTCCAACGCAGAGGGAGCGTCCCTGAAAGGCTGCAACTCTGAGGACCCATCAGGCCTTCAAGCTCATCTGGAAGGTGAGAAGCTTTTGCCTTGTGAATCTGTGCCAACTGAAGCCTGTGTTTGTCCATTTCTATGGCCCAGAAAAGGTCCAGCTGTGGTTTGTCCAACCCTGAGAAGGGCCCACAAGGGCTGCACTGAGTCTGTGACCATCTCAGCCCCAAATCCCCTTGTCCTCCTCCAATTCACACAGCTCTGAGGCAGCACCAGTGTGCAGCTGCTGTGTTTCTGACTGGTTTTCCTCACAGAACTCCTTTCTGTGTGTGTTCCAGGTGCCAGCCTGAAAGGAGTGGCCATGGAGGGCAGTCAGATGACAGGAATGAACCTCCGAGTGTGAAATTGCACTCTCAATCCCAGCTGGGAAGAAAAATTCCCCTGCTTCCACATGTCCTGAGCACTCCAGACTGGAGTTCTTGTAGCTTTTTGGATTCTTTGTTGGGAATTCAATGGACAGAGGAAAACACAGAAGTGTCCCCAAAGCAGAGAGAAGCTCTGGGGCCACAGCACCTGCTCCCCTCTCTTCTCATCCCTTCAGCAGATGAAGAAATGGCCCTCAATGTTTCCCCTCAGTGTACTCTGCAAATCCTCCTTGAAAGCATGGGCATAATCCCATTTGCCAGTCAGATCCACTTTGGACTGCCTAAACTAGCTGTAAAAGCATCTTGCCTGGGGCCAAGTGCCCCTTCCACACTTGCTTTACGTGTGGAAAAAAACAGGGAAAGCTGTTTTTTGTGTGAGCACCCTTCACATCTCAGTGTTTGTGATCTTGGGAATCCTCATGAACCTGGAACAATGCCAGATTATCTGTTGTCATGGGATTTGTACCTGGAGATTGTTTTGGTCTGTGTTTAAATCTTCCTTGCAAATACAACTGATAGAAAACAATGTAAAAAAAAAAAGAAAAAGGGAAAAAAAGAAAAAAAAAGAAGAAGAAAAAAGAGAAAAAGGAGGAAAAAGAGGAAAAAAAGAACAGGAAAGAAATGAAAAAAAAAAGAATAAAAATAGAAAAAAGGGAAAGAAAAAGGGGGGAATAGAAAGAAGAAAGAATAAAGAAAGAAAAAAGAGGAAAAAAAAGAAAGAAAACCCAAAAAGTCCATGCAAATGGCCGCTGACCCCCGCGAGAACTACAAGTCCCATCGTGCATCGCGCAGGGCGGTGGGCGTGGCAGAAGGCGGGCGGACGGGGCAGTGGCCGCGCTGATTGGCTGCATTGGGGTCTGTGCAGGCGGTGCGCGCGCAGAGCGCCGCGTTGGCTGCCGGGAAGTCACGATGGCGCTGGGGCCTTCCTTTGTCTGTGAGACCGGGCGGGAGCGGGTGAGAGCGGGCTCTGGGGATCCCCTCGGGGGCTGCGGGGAGCGCGGCTGTCGGTGGAAAGGCTGGAGGGCTCGGGAGGGTTTAGCGCGGGGGTTCGGGGGTTCCCGAGAGGCAGAGCGCGGGATTGCAACCCTGTCGGGGGCCGCGGGGCCCGGGAGGCCTCCCAAGAACCCGGATGTTGGATTCGGGTCCTGAGAAATTCCTTCGGAAAAAAAATTCAAAACCACCCAACCAAAGAAAGAACCCTAAAAAAAGGAAAAATGAGAAAAAGGTGAAGGAAAAACTGCAAGGGCCAGGATGATTTTATTGCTTTGGTTCAGTTTTTCGTCGGTCTTTTCCTTCTCAGATTCTCTGCTCCCTTCCTTTACAGAAAGCTCTTCTGCTGTTCTGTGGTTTTGTGGTCCCTTAGGGGCTTTTCGGGGTCCCTGAGGCGGTTTTAAGGTATCTCTGGGGGGGGTTGATGTCGTGAGGGGACTTAGGGAGGAGGTTGAAGGTACCTGAAGGGGTTTGGGAGTCCGTGAGAGAGTTTTGGAGTCTCTGAGGGAACTGAGAAGTCCTGGAGGGCTTTGGGGGGGTGTCTTTGAAGCAGTTTAGGGGGTTTCTCGGGGGATTTTGGGAGTCCCAGAGGGTTTTGAGGGTCACAAAGAGTGTCTTGGGTACACTAGGGGGGTCTCAGGACTCACCTGCTCGTAGTGCTGCTACTCCTCTTTCCCCCCAGACATCATTAACCCCCTAAAATGTGCCCTAGCCCCCATTTTCCCTTTAATCCCCTCCCCACACAGATCCCTTTGACCCCCCCAAGACCCCTTTTAACTCCCCCAAATACACCCAAAGCACCCAAAATCCTCCAAATCCCCATCAACCCCCCCCCAGATTCCCCCCAAATCTCCCCCAGCTCCCCCTCAAATCCATTCAAACCCCCCCTAAAGAGGGATCACCTGGCACCCTGGGACAGGAACACAGTGGGCTGTACTGGGGGCACTGGGCTGTACTGGGAGGGCACTGGGAGGGGCTCAGGTGTCCCAGGACAACGTGGCCCAGCTCCAGGAGAGATCTAGGGAGCAGTGAGGAGGTACTGGTCTGTACTGGTCTGTCCTGGTCTGTACTGGTCTGACCTGGTCTGTACCCCCAATCCCCAAAGCCCCTCCCCAGCTCCCCCAGGAACCTCCCGCACCCCAAATCCTCCAGGCCCCCCCAGGCCCCTGACTTGGTCCTGCTGCCCCTTGAGCATCTGCAGCTGCTGCAGAACCAGGCATTTCATCAGCAAATGTGCAGGTGACCCCAAGCTGGGGGTGTGTTGATGTGCTGGAAGGCAGGAGGGCTCTGCAGAGGGACCTGGCCCAGCTGGATCCATGGGCTGATTGCAAGGGGATGAGGTTCCAGCAGGCCAAGGGCCGGGTCCTGCCCTTTGGCCACAAGAAGCCCCGTCAGCCCCCCGGGCTGGGGCCAGAGTGTCTGGAGAGCAGGCAGGCAGGAAGGGAGCTGGGAGTGGGGATGGACAGGAAGCTGAAGAGGAGGCAGAGCGTGCCCAGTGTAATGTTAGAAAAGCAGAAGAGGTTCTGGGATGGTTCTAGAAAGAGAAAGAAGCCCAGAGGCCAGTGCAAGCAGGCAGCCCTCAGCTTGCACCTGATGTCCCCTCCCTGCAGGTTCCTGTCCTTGAGCCCAGGCCCTGAGGTGAGGCTGAGAAGTGGCGCGGAGGTGAGCCCAGAGCTGTCCCTGAGGTGAGGCTGAGAATAAGTGCAAGGCAGAGGTGCTGCTGAGGAAGGAGAGCCCCATGATGGGGCAGAACTGAAGCTGTCAGTGCCCATCCCCGAGCAGGTGCTGTGTCCATCCCCTGTGTGCCAGGTGAGCTGGGGCTTTGCTGCAGAGCTGCGGGCGCTGATTTGAGGGTCTCCAAGTGCTGAGATGGTGGGCACCCAGGAACACAAACTGTGCCTGGCCACGGAGCCTGCAAGGAGGAGCAGAGACAGCCCTGGCAGTGTGGGGGGCCAGGTTGTCCCTGTGCCTTCCCCTGCAGGCCCTGGCTGTCCCTGCTGGGCCCCTGTCCATCCCCATCAGGTCCCTGCCCGTCCCCCGGGCTGAGCTCCCCCCAGGAAGTGCCGTGGAGCTGAAGCTGCTGCCATCCCCCCCTGCAGCCGCTGCCCCAGCCAAGGGAGCAGCAAAGGCAGGGCCAGGAGCAGAGGCAGCAGCAGGGGAGCCCTGGGGGGGCCGGGAAGCTCTTGTGTGGGGCAGGAAAGAGGCGCTGGGCACGAGGCCGGGGCTGTGCTGAGCAGGCCCAGCCCTCACATCCCCCCAGCCAACGCCTGTGGAGCTGTTTGGTTTCCTTGGGCACAGCCGGCCCTTGTGGAGGGCAGAGCGGGGCGATGCCGGAGCTGGGGGACCCCGAGCCGGAGGACACGAGGGGAGAGCCCGAACCCCCTGGCAGCCTAAAGAGGACGGAGAGGGAACCTGACAGCAGACCCTTGATCACTGACATGAATGCGAGAACCGCGACCTAGGAGTCTGAACGTGGTACCCTGAAGGTGAGAGTCAGAGGAGAAGGAACCCTTAGGACCCCCAACACTCTCAGTATTCCTAAGTGGGACCCAGCATCCCAGACACAGGAGACCCTCCAAACCCCACAGAGGAGAGACCAGAGAGGGGGAATTCCTGCGAGAGTTTTTGGGCTGAATGTTCATAGTTTGGAGTATTTTTTGGCTGAACCTTAACATTTTGCTTTTTGGATGGAGTTCATCTTGCTATTTCTGAGCGTTTTTTTTCCTGAATCTGTGTGGTTTGGGTTTTTCTGGGCTGGATCTTGGTGTTTTGGAGGTTTTTATGGACACAGGATGCCTGGTGAGTTGTAGAGATGGACTTGGGCAGGAGGAACCCCCAAGCCAACACGCTCAGCCCTTGTTTGCCCCCCCATCAGGATTTGTCCTTCCCAAAGCTTGGGCGGATGGAGGAGGAGGCTGCGAGGAAGAGGAAGATGCCTTGGGCCCCCCAGGCAGGTGAGGAGGAAGTCAGTGTCCCTTTGGGCGGGTGTTGTGCTGGCTCTGTCAGCCCAGCATGGCCCCGGCTGCAGGACAACCCCGCTGGCGCCGCCGTCCTGCCGGGGCCGGAGTTGGGGGGATGTCCTTGGCCTTCCCTGTGGGCCGGAGGCAAATCCCCTGCCTGTCCTTCTTGCTTCCTGCCCCAGGCCCCGAGCTGAGGACGGAGAGCGCGGAGGACAAATCCCCCCGTGAGAGCCTGGTGGGAGAGGCCGTTTTGAAGGGCTCCCCGGCGCAGGAAGGCAGCGGGGAGGAAAAGGGCCGGAGATCCCCCCGCAGGAGGGGCTCCAAAGCCAGCCCAGGGTGCTCTGAGGAGGAAAGAGCCAGCCTGTGCTGGGAAGGTGGCCAGAGCTTGAACCAGAGCAATGACCTGGTGGTCCCTGAGCAGCCTCCAAGCAGGGAGAAGCCCTTCAGGTGCTTGGAATGTGGGAAGAGCTTCAGGAAAAGCTCCAACCTCCTCACCCACCAGCACATCCACACTGGGGAACGGCCCTACACATGTAGGGTATGTGGGAAGAGCTTCAGGGACAGCTCCAGCCTGATCCGACACCAGCGCATCCACACTGGGGAAAGACCCTACTGGTGTGGGGAATGTGGGAATAGTTTCAGGGACAGCTCTGACCTGATCCGACACCAGCGCATCCACTCTGGGGAACAGCCCTACATGTGCTTGGAATGTGGGAAGAGGTTTCAGACCAGCTCCAATCTCCTTGTGCACCAGCGGACGCACACGGATGAGAGGCCCTTCCGCTGCACCGACTGCGGGAAGGGATTCAACCGGAACTCCCACCTCGTCACCCACCAGCGCATCCACACCGGAGAGAGGCCCTACAAGTGTGGGGAGTGTGGGAAGAGCTTCTCCCACAGCTCAACTTTGAACAGACACCAACAGACCCACCAGTAAGGGAAGCCCTACAAGTGCCCCGACTGTGGGAAGAGCTTCAGCCGCTGCTTCCACCCTGAATAAACCCCCTGATTTTGAGGCAACCCCTGGAGTCCAGTGACTGTCAGTCCATCCCTTTCAACCCCTTTCACAGGGGCAGGTTCTTCCAACAGAACCCTTCTTGAGGGTGTGTGGAGTTTCCTGCCTTGGCTGGGGCCCCACCAAGGTCACTGCTGGAGGGGGAGTTACATCCATCTCAAATTAAGAACTATTGCTTTTAAGCCAACTTTAGTAGAATTTCTTCAACAATTTCTTTAGGGTAGAACACTGTCTTATCTTATCCTGTACTCCTGGTAGTTTTAGTGTTTGTATTGTGCAGTAAATAATTCTGATGAAGATCCTTTGTTTGATCATTTGGAACCCTAAATAAATTCCTTTTTATCAATAGATCTGATTTGCCATCGTTAAAAACTGGGGGACAAAAGTGGTTCAGTCACACCTCTGTAATTCCTCTAAACTGAAACTGTTGGCATAATCCAACTCTGAGATTGGATTCAGCAGCCCCCAGCACCTCACAGTAAGTTGGGAGCTCAGGGGGGGCACCCCCTCTTTTCCAACCCCTCCTGTGCCCAAAGACCCCCATGGGGCCATCGGACCTACCAGACAATCCCCCCTTTTCTACCCTTCTCCCTGTTCCTCCCACTTTCCCATTGTTCCCTCAATCCCCAGTTCCCCCCCCCAAGAAAGTTTTGGGGTCCCAAACACTACTTTTTGCCTCCTCTCTTGTGGATGCTGAGGGAGAAAATGAGGCTGCACACACAGAGTTCCATTGCGGGACTTGTCCGCCGACATTTTTCCCTGTCCCCTTTTATTCCTCTTCTCTCATGAGCAGCACTCAGTGTATGTCTTTTAGTCCACCAGAATTCCCAGCATGGCCCCAAAGCAGTGCCCTGATCCCACACATTCCCCTCTCCTCATGTGCTGCCTGTGTTCAGCCACCAGAGAAAAACACAGGCTGGTCGTGCAGGCTGGTTAAAGAGCATTTGCACTTGGAGAAACAACCTTCTCTCTCTCCAAGCACTCAGCCAAGGTCCATCCTCCCTTTGCATTCCCATGAACTCAGGGCAGGTGCAGAGTGACTCCGCTTGGTCCCACCTCTGCCCCTGTTTTGTTTGGACACGCAGAGTTCACGGCCAAGAGGGCCAGGACCCGGGCTCCTTGTCTTGGGGCTTGTCCCATGTACTTCCAGAGGACTTGGAATATTGAAACCAGGCAGATTCTGAACCCCTGCTCCTGATGCTGCCACAGTGCCCACACACTGGCCCTGCAGGCATGGCCTGCACTGAATGGCCAGTGCAGCAGGAGCCGTGGCTGCGGCAGCTGCCGGGATTGCTGCAGAGATGATCCAAGCAATCAGCCACCCACTGAGGATTTCTGCATTTCACAGTTTCCTTCATTCACTGTATCCTGCCTCATCCTCCCAGCTTCTGCTTCCCTGGGAGCCACAGTTTGGCTCTTCTGCCCATGGGAATTATTAATGATAAATGGAGGGTAGATACATTTTGATCTGTGATACAACTAAAATAACAAGGATCACTTACAGGGATGTTAAAGGTATTGTCAGTCACATGAATCACGTCAGGTGGGGCCAAGAAGGCATCTGAGTGACAGGGACACACCATGGCTGAGTCATTAAGCCAGTCAGTAAGAGTTAGTAGACCCAGTGAATTCCCCCTAGAACAGTGTCTTCCTGATGGGACATCTGGGCAGGGCTTGCTCTGCTCAGCATTCCCTGCCTGCTCCCGGGATTCTTGAGGGACAGCCTGGTAAGTCCTGGCCAAAGGAGACCTGCCACTGCCCCAAGTCCTGGCAAGGCTGCTGCCCGTCTCCTGCCCCAAAGAGCTGTGCCCCTTGTTGCCCTCAGGTGCTGGACGTAGAGTTTAGAAGCCCATGCCCGTGTTTTGAAGGTGCCTGCGTGGAGGAGAGGTTGAGCAGCTGCAGCCCGAGGCTGGTGTCCCAGCAGAGTCTCTGAGGATAGCACCAGTGGCACTGGCTGGGGACACCTGAGTGTGGAAGGTGTGTCCAGCCTCAAGCAGGGCCACTGAAGTCAGTCAGATGTCAGGCTGCAGCTGGAGCTGCCAAGGGTTGCTGTGAGGCTGGGGAGTCACTGGAAAGCTGTGGTGGCCACTTGCCCTGAAGCCTTTTGCCAAAGTGGGTGCAATTGTGCCCACAGTCTGCCCATTTTTGGTGTCCTGGCGGGTGTGGGTGCCTGGGTGAGGAGGCCCAGGCGTTGTGGGTGCTGCTGCTCCTGGGCAGCCTCTGGTGCTGTTGTCTGTGGGGTGGAGCGGCTTGGGCAGCAGCGAGTGCACAGGCCTGCCCGAGGAGCCCAGCGCCCTGCCCGTGGTGGCAGCAGCTCTGTGGGCCCAGAGCTCTGGCTCAGGGGGGTGTTGGCCACAGCCCCTTGGCCTGGGCAGCCGCGGGGGCCCGGGCTGGCCACCAGCCCTGCCTGTGCCACTGCCCCTCGCTGGCATCACCCGGCAGACGTGCCCTGGCAGGGACCCCTTGCCCTCCTTGTCCCCAGCCAGGCCAGCCTGGCCCCCTTGGGGGTGTGCCCACCCTGCTGCTGAGGCCTGGCCTCCAGGGCTTCTGCCACAGGGCTGGGAATGCCTCGGGAAAGCACCAGAGCAGCCGGCTGGCAGGGAAGGAGGTGGCTGCCTGGGGGCTGCTTATGGCCTCTGCCCCCCAAGTCCTGGGGGCTTTTCCCTCCACCCTGCCCCTCGGGGCCTGCTCCCAGTATGTCCCATCACAGCCTTCTGCCACCCACCCCCTCACAGATTCCCCTCAAGGCTTCCTGCTCCCTTGTCCCATCAGGGCCTCCACAGCACCTCACCCCTTCCTGGCCTCCCAGCGCCCCCTCCCCTGCTGGTCTTTTGCTGGCACGCTGCACAGCGGGGCAAGTGTTGCTGAGCACGGGGAGCCCTTTTCCCCTCTTCCCCAAGGCCCTGTGCACACTGGGCACATAAAAAAAGCTCCTGGGCCTCTGCGCGTGATAACATGTTGGTCATGTTCCCATGCTGGGCTCAAAGGAGGTGCTTGCAGGGAAGAGGCATCTTCCCCACAGGCTCAGGTGGCCCCAGGAGATGGAGCTTCCTGCATCAGTTCCCCACAGAGCTGCAGCAGCACAGGCAGACACTGCCCTGTGGAAAAGGCCGGGTCTTCCATGCCCTGCACAGCCAGTCTTGGAGCTGCTGGAATCTGCAGTGGGGAGCCATCTGTACAGCTCTCAGCACGTAGCAGTGTTGAATTGCCAGGCCTGCCATGGCGAGTTTGATGTCCTCTGTCACACCTCTACGGGCTGGAAGAGGCAGCAACGGAGACTACCAGAATGGGAAGAATGAAGTTCTCCGTACAGCTCTGATGATGTGAAGCGTTTGAAGGGCCAGGTCTGAGACAGCAGGGCTGTCATCAGTGATGCCTTGAAGGGCTGAAAGAGAAAGGAAGAGAGCCAAGGTGAGAGGCCAGGGGTGTGGGGACGCGAGGAGCCCCTCCTGCCAGGGCCATCCCAGCCAGCTCTTGCCATGGCCAGGAGGGAGCAGGGCCCAAGGGGATCAGCTGGAAGGTGCCCTCGCTCACCCTGGCAGATGAGCTGCAGCTCTGGCTGCTCCTGCTTCATGGACCTGGCGGCGATCCCTGGGAACACAGAGCCTGTCAGGCCCCAGAGGCACAGGTCCCCCGCAGCGGCGCTGCCAGCCCGGCCACACGGCCTCCTGCCCTGGCAGGGCTGAGCCCGGGGCCTTCCCGCATGGGGACGCCCCAGGGCTGGGCTGGCACAGGGCGGCAGCAGGCACCAGGCCACTCGGGGCTCCACATGCCCTGGGCCGCATCCTGCTGCCGCTGCAGCAGCCGGGGCTGGGGCCGAGCTGCAGCGGGGCGGGGAGGGACCCCGGCCTTGTGGCTCACCCAGGAACTTGATGGCCAGCTTTCGCAGGGGCTCCTCTGGGCTCTCCAGGAACGGCAGGGCCTGGCGCACGTACTGGCCCACTCGGCTCCTGTCCTTTTCCAGCTGCAAAGAGCGCCAGGGCATGGAGGGAAGGCTCGGCTCAGGCTCTGCCCCTTGGCCGGGCGCTCCCTGCCCCCAGCACGGGGCTCCCCTGCCCGCAGAGCCCTGAGGCCTGGCCAGCAGCCGCTGGGGCCGGGTTTGGGGGGAGCAGAGGGCTGGGTGCTCCAGGGGAGCCAGGGGCTGGGGCTTTGGGGCCGTCCTTACCAGGCACTCGGGAAACCTCCACGGCTGCTCCATGGTCACCAACTGCTCAAGAGCCCTCCACTGCAGGAACTTGGCTGCACCAAACAGTGCTCTCCGAGAGGCCTGCACAGCAACAGAGAGCGGGCCATGGCACCGCAGCCCAGGGCACAGCACCCACATCCTTGCGCCAAGGCCAGGAGGAGGCTGCAGGCGACCATGGGCCAGGGCAGGAGGCACAGCAGCCTCCAACCATGGGGACACCAGAGCCCACGAGTCCTCACCTCTGCCACACGCTGTTTGTCATCGTGCCAGTTGAAGTAGAATGGCACCAGACTCAGGTACACGTGTGGCTTTAGGCTCTTGCTCCTCTCTGTCGCCTCCATCAGCTCCCGGAAGAGGAGCATGGAGAGCTGCTGCAGCTGGCTGTGCTCCTGGTGTAAAGGAAGAGGAAAAGACCTCAGCACTGGCTTCTCCAGGCCCACCGGGGCACAGGCCTGAAAAGACACTGGGCCCAAAGTTTCCTGGCAGCACTCAGTGCCCACGATGAGGGGCACAGAGCCTTACGTTGTCAAAGAGTGGCCGCAACACATCAAGGAACTTCAGGGCAGTAGGGGTGGATATTTTGATGATTTTCAAGCCCAGCACATTGATGACCGCAGAGAGGGTCATCTCAACGACATCACTGTCTGCATCCTGCAGTAGCTCCAGGAGGCTTTCATTCAGGCTCCGGATGCTCTTAGCCTGTGTGGAACACAATGCTGTGGTGCAGCCCCACGGTGCTGCCGCGGGGCCCAGAGGCCAAAGGTGTGTCCCAAAGGAGTCGGGCAGCTGAACAAGGAGGAGGAGAGCTGGGAGCAGCTGCCACAGCTGCCAAAGGCCAGCCAAGGCCAAGCTACTGCCTTGCACAGCCTCACGCTGCCGGCCCGGCTTCAGCCCCTGCCCCCTGCTCACCATTGCGGGAGCCTTGCTGAGCACCAGCAGGCCTCGGAGCGCCAGGCGACGCCTCTCCGGGCACTGCCTGCGCAGGTGCCTGGAAATGATCTGCAGGACGCTGGGCCCACATTGTCTGGGGTTCAGGCAGTGCAGGACCTGAAAGGCAGGGAGCAGTGACGGGGTGCCCGGCCGGCAGGAGCCCAGACCCGCCCGGGGCTGGGCCCAGGCAGCAGCACAGGGTGCAGGCACCGTCCCGGGCGGCTGCGGCTGTGAGAGGGCAGAGAGGGGGAGGCAGCTGGGCCAGGCAGCGCTCGCCATCAGGCTCACCTCCACCAGGAACGCCAGGGCAGGCAGTTCCCACAGGGGCTCTCCCCTGCTGAGCCGCGGGAGCAGGCTGACGGCGATGCTGCGGCAGAAGGAGCGGGAGAAACGGCACAGCTCCCTGCAAGGGGGAATAAAGGTGCCAGAGACCCTGAGCCAGGTGGGCAAAGCTCTCCTGGGACTGACTCACACAGGCCTGGTCTTTGGCCACCAGCCCAGGAGAGGACGTGGGCACTTTGGGAGGTGGGTCCTCCTGTGCAGCCGCCCCTCTCCGCCTTTTCCACTCTGCTCAGCCATCCCTGGCTGCCAAGGCCCTCTGGCCCAGCACACGGGCACTGTGTGGGGGGGCCTGTGCACAGGGCAGAAATGACAGGGGCAGTGGGGAGAAAGGGCTCTCACCTGGCCAGCAGACCCACTGCATAGTGGTGGGTGTCAGCCTTGAGGAGCATGTCCCAGCCACACTTGCGACCGATCGCCATCAGCACGTCCTCATCCAGCAGCTGGCGCAGCAGGGCTTTAACGGTCTGCACTGCAAACCTGTGTGCAGAGCACAGCCCAGGTCAGGCACAGACAGCCCCAGGTCAGGCACAGAGCCCTGGCCCCAGCCCCGAGGGCGTGGCAGGGAGAGGGGACTGGGATGGAGCACCTGTTGGGGTTGGGGGGAAGGCTGCGCTGCTCCCGGCATCGCCTCCAGAAGGTCTCGACCTCCTCTGACATCTCCTCTGTGCTGATGAAAACTTGGAAGAGCAGAGTCAGAAGGAGGCGGGGGGAATTGTTCTTCACTCCCCCTGGGCACCAGGAGTGGGACAGCTGGAGGATCTCCCAGAGTGCCACAGTTGCCTGCCAAAGACAAAGCACCCAGAGACAGCTCTCAGGGCCCAGATGTCCATGTGGCAGGGCCCAAGCGTGGCAGGGACAGGCCAGAGGAGACACAGGGGGATCCCCCGGCCTGCTGCCCCTGAACCTGCCCCTAAGCCAGGCTTGCAGCCCAGTGCCTGGGGCAGGGAGAAGCAGTGGTGAGGGAGGATGGAAAGGTATCCCAGAGGCAACCTGGGGGCGAGCAGAGGTCAGCTCAAGAAACTCACAGCCAGGGCAAAGACATCCCTCTCATCCCCATCAGAGGTGCGTCTCCTGTGCGCTGGCCAGTATTCCAGCACATGGAAGAGGATCTGCAGCACCGGCTCCTTAGTCCGTCTGGAGGAGATGAGCGTCTTCCACATGGTGCGAGCAGCTCTGTGGAGTCACAACTCTGGCTCAGGGGGGTCTGGGACACAGCGCTGTGGCCTGGGCAGCTGCGGGGCCCAGGTGACAGAGCCACGGTGCCTTGTGGGGCAGGGAGGCAGGCTGGCCTCAGGATTGGAGGCTGACATGCCAAAGCTGGCAAAGAGAGGAGCTGGAGTGTCCGGGAAGTCTCCATGTCTCTGGCACACCATTTGGGACAGGCTGTCCAGGGGGATGGGGTCTAAAGGCAGGTGAGCCCTCAAGGCAGGTGGGCCCCATACCTGTCACAGGCTGGGGCAGAGCGCAGCAGGGTCACTGCAACATCCGTGGGGTGTGCCTCGGTCAGCAGGACAAGAGTCTTGTCCAGCCTGTGCTCAGCAGACACATTGGACGTGAGCCACTGATGGATGCACCTGACTATGGCCGGCACCTGGAGGGGACACGGGGGACAGTTGGAGAGCTGCCAGAGCCAGTAACTTGCCCAGCTTCCCCCAAGAAGTGCTCCCCTTGCCACCACACTCTGCTGGTCTCAAAGGCTGAGGGGACCCAGAGCAGCCAACGTGAGGGGCCACAGCATCCCTGGGGGACTGGAGCCCTGGCCACAGGCTGCTTACTTGCTTTGCTTTGTAGACACCGTTCTGCACAAGCAAATCCAGCAGGAAAGGCGCTGGTCTGGGCATGGAAGAGGTCCGAGTTTGCCGTGTCCCCAGTGGCCATGAAAGTGGCCTCTTCATGCCAAATGCCCCTGATGAATCTGCAAACCAGCTACAGGAGAAAGGCAAGGAAGAGAGAGGGATGTCCCCTGGAGGGCTGGGACAGCGGTGCTGGGCTGAGCAGTGAGAGCAGGCCCAGCCCAGGCGGGGATGGCTGCAGGTACCTGTGCTGCCCTGCGGAAGCGGCCACGGGCACGGAGCTGCTCTTCTGTCCGCTCCTGGCCTGCATCTGGCAAAGAGCGAGCGCGCTCAGAGCTGAGGGTGTGCGGGAGAGGCCGGAGAACACAGCCCAGGCCTGGGCTCCAGGAGCAGGCAGGGCCAGCCCCGGGATGCCCAGTGGATGGAGCACGGTTGCCAGGAGATCAGCCCCGGCCCCTCTGCCCCCCTCCCTTTCCCTGGACATGTCCATATGGGATGGGACAGGATGAGGCCAAGGGAGCTGCAGCCACCAGCCCTGTGGCCCAGCTCCAGCACTCACCCTCCTGCGGGGGCTGCACCTGCTGCACCTCTTCAGGCTGCTGTGTTGGAGCAGCCCCAGGGCTTTCCTCCTTCTCCTCCTCCTTCACCCAGGCCAGCTTGGGCACCGTGGGAGGTCTCTGCTGCATGTCTCCATCTGGTGTTATGGACACCTGCAGTAGAGATGCCATGGAAAAGCTTTGGCTCCTCAAGTCCTGCAGTCCTGCCTTCAAGGCAGCTGCAAGAGAGAAGCCTGGGAAATGCCTCGCCTCATCCAGTCCCACTGTCTGGCCTCGAGGGCAGCTGCCCCAGGGACTGGAGATGCCTTGGGCAGCCCCAGGTCCCCAGGTCCCACAGTCTGGCCTGGAGGATGCACAGGGGAGAGGTGGAGAGCTGCCAGTGTGAGCAACTTGCCCAGCTTCCCCCGAGAAATGCTTCCCTTCCCAGCACACTGTGCCAGCCTCAAAGGCTGAGGGGGCCCAGCGCACCCAGCTTGGGGGGCCACAGGCTGCTTACTTCAGCAGAGACAGCTCTCTCCTCAAGAAAGTCCAGGCTGGGGGTATCGACCAGGCGCTGAACAGGCGAGGTGTCAGTGCTCGCCACGCCCTCCGTCGTTGTGGCGTCGGCCTCCTCCGTGAGACCAGGCAGCACAGAGTCACAGTGTGACACATCATCGGTGGACGTGGTGTCCCAGTGGGTTGTGTGATCACTGGTTGTGGTGTCACACTGTGCTGGGACAGCAGTCGACGCGGTGCTGACATCAGGCCTTGTCAGCTGGGTCGGGATGGTGTCAGGCTGGGCCTCGACATCAGCTGGTGTGACCCTGGACTTTCTACGCCGACTGCCCATGAATTTCATAAATGTCTGCAGGAGAAAGAAGGGCAGGGAAGAGAGGGATGTCCCCTGGAGGGCCGCGACAGCGGTGCTGGGCTGAGCAGTGAGAGCAGGCCCAGCCCAGGCGGGGATGGCTGCAGGTACCTGTGCTGCCCTGCGGAAGCGGCCACGGGCACGGAGCTGCTCTTCTGTCCGCTCCTGGGCTGCATCTGGCAAAGAGCGAGCGCGCTCAGAGCTGAGGGTGTGCGGGAGAGGCCGGAGAACACAGCCCAGGCCTGGGCTCCAGGAGCAGGCAGGGCCAGCCCCGGGATGCCCAGTGGATGGAGCACGGCTGCCAGGAGATCAGCCCCGGCCCCTCTGCCCCCTCCCTTTCCCTGGGCATGTCCAGACGGGATGGGACAGGATGAGGCCAAGGGGGCTGCAGCCACCAGCCCTGTGGCCCAGCTCCAGCACTCACCCTCCTGCGGGGGCTGCACCTGCTGCACCTCTTCAGGCTGCTGTGCTGGAGCAGCTCCAGGGCTTTCCTCCTCCTTCTTCCTCCGGAACAACCTGAGCAGGCTGAAGCGTCTCCCTGCCATGCCACAGTCTGGTGTCCAGGGCACCTGCAAGAGAGAAAGAGAACCTCGGAGAAACTCCGGGCCCTAAGTTGCAGAATGGCCTTGAGGCCACCTGCCACAGGGATTGGAGACACCTCGGAGAAGCTCCGGGTCTCCAAGTCCTGCAAAAGGGTCCCAAGGGCACCTGCCACAGGGATTAGAGACACCTCGGAGAAACTCCGGGTCTCCAAGTCCTGTGGAAATGCCTCGAGGTCACCTGAAAGTGAGAAAATCCTCCAAAATGCTCCGGGTCAGCAAGGCACGAGTTGGCTGCGCGGGGGCTCCGCACAGCACCGCTCTGTCCCGTCCTGTCCCGTCGCCTGCTCCGAGGAGCACTGTTGACACTGTGGCCGTGTCACCAGTAGCACCTCTGTCACCACGGGTCATAAAGGGCCCTTGGACACCCTGCCCCCTTCCATCCCACTGGCTGTGCCCAGCGTGTCACAAAGGGCCCTGGGACACAGTGCCACATGGCCTGGGGCCTCCCCCAGCCCCGCCAACCTGCCCCACCTTGGAGGGAATCCGCTCTCTGAAGTATCTAATCTGGCTGGACCTGAACTGTAGGAACAGCTCAAGAAATGAGCAAACACTCCCCTCCTGTGCCTGCTCACGGCAGCACAAGGAGCCCCCTCGGCCGCCGACTCAGTCGCAGCAGGAAGGGCACGGGGCCTTCCACACAAGCTGGCACGGCCTCCTTGGGAGAAGTGCTGGCTGGTGACCATCCTAAACAGGGGGGCTGACACTGAGAAGGAAGGTGTGGGCAAGGGCACCAATGCTGCTGGCAGCCCTTTGGCCAGGGCTGCACCCAAATCAGCAGCTCTGGCAAGTCCTGGCCCAAGGAGACCTGCCACCGCCCCGAGTCCTGGCAAGGGTGCTGCCCGTCTCCTGCCCCAAAGAGCTGTGCCCCTGTGTATTAGTTCATTTGAATACATGCCCGGAATAAAGACAAGTACAACAGACATTCAAACACTACAAAACATCTTTTATTGTAGTGAGAATAAAAAACTAGCAAAGAGAATCAAAAGCTAAAAAAGAATACAAAATAACTGCTTTATCAGTTGGTATTCATACAATACTATGAACGGCTTTTATTACAGTATTAACTAGTAAAAAGGGAATTAAAGGAACATTTAAAGGATATTAAAACAATACTACGAGTGGCTTTTAATACAGTATTAACTAGTAAAAAGGGAATTACAAGGATATTAAAAAAGGATATAAAACATTTGCTTTCTCAGTTGCTTCCTGTCAATAAGCTGTGCTTACCCACACAGACAGGCCAGGGCTGCCAGGATCTGCAGCAGCTGGTCGGTGCCCGTGCTTAGCGGGCGTCCCCATGGAACAACACAGTCTCCATGGCAGGATGAGGATCGCTCACCCCAGCAGTCCTGACACCCCATTTTATCAGCTCTACATTACACCACGTAGGGCCAGTACCCAGTATAAGGTGATGCCTGAGTGGCAGCCAAACCCTGCCTGTTCATCACCTGATAGCAACAGTCTGTGCATGCCCTGCTGTAGGGCAAGGGGCCAGCGACCCCTGCCCACAGAATCTGCCTCCCATCATCATCTTTCTCACCCCTATGTATGACCTCTATCACTGTGTTTCAAGGGTAGATGTATCTATCTTGCAATATGTAGCAAAACCAAGGAAGAACTCAGCTCTGATAATAGGGGATATCAGGCTGACTTGCTAAAAAGCACAATGGACCTCACAATTCGCTTGTGCCATGAAGTTCCATTGTACCATACTCTGGCTGGTTTCACATCCTAATATGATTCCTTTCTCACGCCTCTACGCTCCATTGATCATCTAATTCAAAAGTACCCCCCTTACAGACATGAAACAGTTTAAAGTCCTGTAGATGTAGAGATGAAAAAGTCATATCTAAAATGTAGTGCTAGCTTGTTCCTAAGCATTTCCAAAATTCCTTCCCAGCAGGTGCCAGGATGGGTGGGCAGGAGGTGACTTGCTTTATTCAGACCATTCCTATACATATTATTGCTACTCTTTCACCCCTTTCTCTCTATTTCTTGGGTTGGTTTCTAGAGCTGTTTTGAAAGAAACACTTTTTTTCACTCTCACACGTGAATATTTTAAAAGAAATACAAGACACAAAAATCTAGTAAAACCAATATTTAACAAAATGGTGAAATCACACTCCTTTGTGTACTCTGAGCACTCTGCTACTGACAGTTTGTGTAGTTCTCCATATACTGGAAATGTAATTAAGGATCAAGCAATTTTCTGTGTATTCTTTATTTCCTTTTAATTTTTTTTCTGTCATCAAATTGGCTGCAGGATTTGGTCCTGTCTTTGTGGAGGATGAATGCCACTGTCTTTTTATGTTTGATATTTTATTGCTTAGGGGGACTGTCAGTGGGAGAAGTGGTGGGAAGGAGCCTCCACTCAGGGGCTGGAGCTTCAGCTTCTAAAGAAGGCTGTACTTAATCACAGAGCTGCAACTCAGGATTTCTCCCTGCATTACAGAACTTTCCATTTAGCCAGCTGAGAGTGCCCAGGGCACAGCCAGGTTAATGTTTAACTCTTCCAACACTGTGCTCATCCCAGGATATCCTGTCATCCTGAGAAGAAGGAAGGGAGATGCTGTGCCTATTCCCTAGGGCTGGGCAGGAAGCAAAACCTTCAAAGCCCTGGCCCTTTTGAAGGAGTTGATCTTGTGTTATTCCTCAGTAGTCAGCACTGAAAATTCTGTATCTGAGACACTGAATGAAAAGGAGAGTTGCCAAGAGGCTTGTTTGGGGGAGAGTGTTTTTTTGGTTTGTTTTTGTGAGGATCTTTTAGTGCCAAATGAAGGTTGGATCATGAAAATCAGTCTTGTTACAGACAAAAACTGTAAAGGCATTTAAACGCTTTCAGACGCTGTAACCATTTTCCTTTCTTTCACTTTCTCACCCCTTGCAAATCAGGCACAGTTCCTAGAGGACAGGAGAATAAAATAAACAAAAAAAAGAAATTGTTTTTCTACTCATGAGGCCTGTGTCAGGTCTGTTTTTAATGGATTTGAATCCTGCTGCTTCCAGGCTCTTTTTCAAGTAGCACCAGATAAATACCTGTGAACTACTGAGATGAGAGTGATCATTCTTACTTCACAAAATGCTTATCTTTCTTTTCCCTATCCTGTCTCCCTTTTGTGTTCTGTGCTATGGAGTGACTATATTTTTGTTCTGAGCTAATTCACTGCTGCTGTTTTGGGTACAACTAATGTCAAGCAGCAAAACTGTAACATGCCAGAAACAGGCTACAGTGGGTTGAAGACACAGCTTATGTTTGATGGTGTGTAAAGACAGAGAGTTAGTTGGGTTTATCTGATAGCCTGGCAGAAGGAGAGAGGAGCAGGACAAACTGTTTTCAGTAACTGTGCTGTTCAGACACCTGATAAGATGGAGAGTGCTTTGGAACTACTGATGTGCTTTGAATAAGAAAAGAACAATCAGGTCCATTGGCACTGGCTTATCAGGAAGGAAGTAAAATGCCAGCACTTTCACATGAGCAAAAGGAAATGTTTTAGACACTTTGGGTCATTTTTCCATTGACATTAAATAGCAGGGTGCTTTTGAGTGTGCTCTAAGGAGTGGAAGGATTTATTACCTTGACAGAATTACAGGTGAATGTGTTCAGAGAGGAGTCCTCAGCAACAAGAACAGCTCTTTGGATAAGTGGTCCCATCTATTCATGCTTTTTTTGGTAGAGATTAAGTATTTATTTATTTATCTACTCTCCCCCACAGATGATGATAATCCAGCTTTGGAATCAGCAATACACTTCAGCCACTAATACAAGGCAATATGTGAGCTGCTGCTGCTTCCAAAATGCAGTATCCTGGCATTTCAGTCAACTTTATAATCTGGCAAACACCCACTTGGCAATATTAAAATCTAGCTTCTGAAGCACTTTTATATCTGAAAGCTTTTGATGTCTTTTAAAATCTTTTTAGCATATATTAAATTTCTTGGGAGCAGTGGCCAGGATGTACACTTGATGGATGACTGGGGTGGGGACTCTCTCCCCACCCCCTGCTTTTTTTTTTTTTCCTCCCCTTTAAATTTAAAACGAGGTGTGATAATTGTGCTTTAGGTAATGCTGGAACATGAATCCTACAGATGCAGCTGTTTGACAACATTAACTTGGGGGGTTTGTACCATTGTTAGGGAAGTTAGCAGAGATTTTCCAAGCTAAGAAGGACAGCTTGCTGCCAAGCTCTGGCATCTCTCTTAAGAAACCTTTTGCTTCAAGGATGCCCTGAGGAAAATGATGACTGGATGCTTTTCTGAAGGCACAAAGGGCCTGTTTTCTCTTCCATAGCATTCAGAATGAGACTCCTTGTTCCAGCCTGCCTGCTCAGGTTTTTGTGGTGCTGGGTCAGGGTTTTCATGTGGTTTTTCTCCTGGGATAAAGTTGTGTACAGTGAATATTGATTATTCATCCCATGTCTGGGTCACTGTCTACATCCTGAATTTGACCCAGAGTCTGTGTAAATGAGGAATGCATTGAAACAAAGTCAAGGATCCTTCAGTGACTTGTGTTTGTGAGTTCAGTCTTCTGAGACCTCTGATGAGTCTGGCAGGGCAGTGCCTGTGTGCAGAGGGGCAGGGAAACAGTCCCAGCACAGCAGCAGTACCAGGGAGCAGCAGCATTTGGCCTGTTGAGAGCTGCTCTTTTTCTCCTGCCCCCCTCCCCTTCTGGGCCTCGGTGAGGCCTCAGTGCTCTGGGCCTTGGTCCCTGGGCTGGGCTGGGTCAGTCCTGTGGCCATGGCACTGCTGGCATGAGCTGGGCTCCACTGCACTCTTTCCACCACACAAGGGGCTCCATTTGCTCCGGGCACAGCTCTTCTTCTCAAGGGCTCTCAAGAAGAAGCCCAAGGAGCAGACTCTCCAGAGGGTCCCTGCCTTGCTGGTTTCTCCCTGGAGTCCGTGTGCTGCCCTCAGGGTCCCACTGTGGGGGCTGAGGGGCTGAGGCTGCTGCAGCTGGTGCTGGTGGTGGCCAGTGCCCCTGGAGATGGCAAATGGGGTCTGAGGAGCCCGGGGCCGATTCTCTGCTGCTGTGCTGGGGAGCGGGGCTGGCCCTGGGGCTGCAGGAGCTGCCTGAGCTGATGATGTGCTGAGCATTGCAGCCCCAGAGGGCCTGTCCCTGAGCTCCATGGCCTCCATGTCCTGCTGCAGGGCCAGACCTGAGTGTGCTGCTCTGCTGGGCTGGGGCAGGGGCAGGGAGATGGGGGGACCAGGGAGGGGCTGGACTGGGCAGTGCCAGGGAGGGAAAACCCCAATGTTGAGCTGAAGGGTGTGAGTGTGCAGGGTGGGGGCTCTGCTGCCGCTTGGGCACCTCTGGAGTCAGTTTCCTTTGGCAGTACAACTTATCTCAGAAGAGATAGTTTTCCAGTGTTGGCTTTTCTCTTTCTTTGTCATGGTTTTCTTTTTTGTTTTCTGTTCCCCTGAGGGGAAAAGGGGGAAGGGAAGCACACGCTGATCCCTGCTTTTATCTGTATACAAAAGGGAGTTGGGGTGGGGGAGACAAAGCGATTTCTCCCTCTATTCTCTCTCTTTTATCCCATTCCCGCCTCCCTCGCCACACCCCGGGCGACTGTTTCCCCGCCGCCCCTCCTCGCTCGTCCCGCGGGGCAGCTCTTTCAGCTCCGGGGCGGCGGAGACTCCCCCGGCGCGGCCCTTTGGTTTCCCTCGGTTTATTCTCCGGAGCTGATTCTGTTCCCAGCTCGCCCCCCTCTCTGGCGACCCCCGCCAGGGCCCGTCCCGGGGCGGCTCCTTCAGTGCCCCGGGCGGCGGGGACCCCTCGGGGCGGCTCCCCCAGGGCCCCGCCCGCCGCCGCCGCTCCCCGGGGCCCTCCCCGCTTCCTGCCGGGATCGGACACCGCCGGCGGCCCCGGCCCTGCCGGGCTCCATCAGCCTGAGCAATTGCTGCCAAGGAGGGGCCGGGGGCTTCCTCTTGGCCTTCGTCTCCCTGGCGCTGGGGCTCGGCTTCTACCTGCGCCAGAAGGTGAGGGGGGTCCCAGGGGGTCGTGTGTCCCCCCAGAGCGTCTGTGCCCCCCCGGGGACCCCCCACCCCGCTGTCACCCCCTTTTCTCTCCCCACAGAGCTCCTGAGCCGGCGGCGGCCGCAGCCCCTCCCCGGGGCCTCGGGCCCAGCCTGGACCCCTCCTGTCCCTGTGAGGATTTTGGGGGGTCGTGTGTCCCCCCCTCCCCTGCTGCCACTCCTGATCCCAGGAAAGCTTCCCAGTTCTCCCCAGTCCTGGTTATTGGGGGGCAGTGGGGGAGGGGGGGTGGATAACGAGGGGTGGAGCCGAGTTTGGGGGGGGCAGAACTGGCTCCGGGATGGATCGGGAATAGGGACTCCCCTGTTTCCCCCGTGTAACCCCACTCTGGGGGGGCTTTGGGAGGGCACCTGCCCCTCAGTAGGCACCCAGCTCATCCCAAAAGGTGCTGGGAACCCCTCAAAACCTTCTTAGAGCTCCCCGAGGACCCCCAAACACACTCAAAGCCCCCCCAGGACCTTACCCAACCCCTTTTCTGGGGGGACTTCTCTGGGCACTGGTGGTGCTGGGAGCCCCCCCAGCTGCTTTGGGCGAGGAGCTTTCGGGTGAGCGGGGGGTGGGAAGGGGGAGGTCGGTGGGAAAAGGGGGGGTTAGAGGGGATAAAGGGGTAGTGGGACCCCAAACTGAGTGGGAGGGGAGTGAGACCCCCCAAAAGTGGAGGGGGGGACCATTGAGAATGATGGGAAATAAGTGGGAGAGGTCAGGAGAGTGGGGAAAGAGGAGGGTGGGACCCCCAAACTGAGCATGAGAGGGCTGGGGAGTGGGGAGATGATGTGGAAGGGGTGAGAGAGGGGAGAAAAATGGGGATTGGGACCCCCAGAGTGATCCTAATTGGAGCTGGGGATTGAGTGGACTATGAAAAAGTGGGAGGAACAGGGAGAAGGGTAAAAGAGCAGGGGTAGTGTGGTGGGATAAACGGTGCACAGGAGGGCTGGGAAAGGGGGGTGGCCCCTCTGAGCTCCCAACTTACTGTACGGTGCTGGGGGCTGCTGGATCCAATCTCAACCTTGGATCATGCCAACAGTTTCAGTTTAGAGGAATTACAGAAGTGTGACTGAATCACTTTGGTCCCCTAGGTTTTATTGATGGCAAATCAGATCTATTGATAAAAAGGAATTTATTTAGGGATACAAATGATCAGACAAAAGATCTTCATCAGAATTATTTACTGCACAACAGAAACACTAAAACTACCAGGACTACAGGATAAGATAGGACAGTGCTCTACACTAAAGCAATTGTTGAAGCAATTCTACTCAAGCTGCCACAAAACGAGAAATTCTTAATTAGAGAGGGATGGAACTCCCCCAGACCAACGCTGGTGGGGGGATCTCTGCTCTCAACCTCCAGGAGTGACCCTGGGGGGGTCCCCAGCCAAGGCAGGAATCTCCACACACCCCCCAAGAAGGGTTCTGTTGTCAGAACCTGCCCCTGGGAAAGGGGACTGGGTGGTGGAAAGGGATGGACTGACAGTCACTGGACTCCAGGGGTTGCCTTCCCATCAGGGGCTTCATTCGGGGTGGAAGTAGCGGCCGAAGCTCTTCCTGCAGTCGGGGCACTGGTGGGGCTTCTCTTACTGGTGGGTCCGTTGGTGTTGGGTCAAGGCAGAGCTGCGGGTGAAGCTCTTCCCACACTCCCCACACTTGTAGGGCTTCTCCCCGGTGTGGATGCGCCGGTGGGTGATGAGGTGGGAGTTCCGGTTGAAGCCCTTCCCGCAGTCGGTGCAGCGGAAGGGCCTCTCATCCGTGTGCGTCCGCTCATGCCTGACGAGATTCCCGCTGGTCTGAAACCTCTTCCCACATTCCCCACACGTGTATGGCCGTTCCCCAGTGTGGATGACTTGGTGCATGCGAAGGTTGGAGCTGTCCCTGAAGCTCTTTCCACATTCCCAACACATGTAAGGACGTTCCCCAGTGTGGATGTGCTTGTGTTTGCGAAGGCTGGAGCTGTCACTGAAGCTCTTCCCACATTCCCCACATGGGTAGGGTCGTTCCCCGGTGTGGATGTGCTTGTGTCTGCGAAGGGTGGAGCTGTCACTGAAGCTCATCCCACATTCCCCACACGTGTAAGGACGTTCCCCAGTGTGGATGTGCTGGTGGGTGAGGAGGCTGGTGCTCCACCTAAAGCTCTTCCCACATTCCAAGCACCTGAAGGGTTTCTCCCTGCTGGGAGGCTGCTCAGGGACCACCAGGTCAGAGCTCCCCCTCAAGCTCCAGCCACCTTCCCAGCACAGGCTGGCTCTTTCCTCCTCAGAGCACCCTGGGCTGGCTTTGGAGCCCCTCCTGCGGGGGGATCTCCGGCCCTTTTCCTCCCCGCTGCCTTCCTGCGCCGGGGAGCCCTTCAAAACGGCCTCTCCCACCAGGGTCTCACGGGGGGATTTGTCCTCCACGCTCTCCGTCCTCAGCTCGGGGCCTGGGGCAGGAAGCAAGAAGGACAGGCAGGGGATTTGCCTCCGGCCCACAGGGAAGGCCAAGGACATCCCCCCAACTCCGGCCCCGGCAGGACGGCGGCGCCAGCGGGGTTGTCCTGCAGCCGGGGCCATGCTGGGCTGACAGAGCCAGCACAACACCCGCCCAAAGGGACACTGACTTCCTCCTCACCTGCCTGGGGGGCCCAAGGCATCTTCCTCTTCCTCGCAGCCTCCTCCTCCATCCGCCCAAGCTTTGGGAAGGACAAATCCTGATGGGGGGAAAACAAGGGCTGAGCGCGTTGGCTTGGGGGTTCCTCCTGCCCAAGTCCATCTCTAGAACTCACCGGGCATCCTGTATCCATAAAACCCCCCAAAACACCACGATTCAGCCCCGAAAAACCCAAACCATCGAGATTCAGGCAAAAAATCCCTTCAGAAATAGCAACCCCTTCAGAAATAGCAACCCTCCCCAAAAACGGCAAAAACTTAAAGTTTAGCCAGAAAATACTCCAAAATATGAAGATTCAGCCCAAAAACATGGTGTTTAATTGTGAGGATGAGGGGAGTGATGTCATTTCATGAGCACTTGATTGACTTACTATATATTAATCAAAAGCTGTATTAATGTAGTGTCACTTAAAACACTCCAGGGCTGTTCCTCGAGGTTCTCTGGCCCCCTGCCAGTCTGGGGCTGTTTCTCCAAACCACCAAACCAAGTGTGCCAAACGCCCTGGTTGGTCAGTGCCGGCTGGGGCAGCGGGCACTCAGTGAGGGGATGAGAAAACTGCACCCAGGGCTGGGCTGAAAGAGGCTTCAGCACCACTTCTGATGGCCTGGGGGGCAGCATCTGGCTTCTCCCAGAGAGATGGCACTTGTTCCTCTGCAGGGAGTCAAGGGCAGCAGGGTGACTCCTGCTGCATGGATGGAACAGCAGAGGATGCCTTGGGTCCCCAGGATTGATCAGCACTCAGGGATACAAACTGCCCTCGGGCTCAGGATGCAGCTGCCAGCACAGATTTCACTGCAAAGTCTGCAGGGAGTCAAGCTCTGCAGAGGAGATTGTGCCCCATGGATGGGATTGCAGAGGCTCCCTCAGGTCCCCAGCATCAATCAGCAATATACACAAAAGGCCCCCTTGAAAGTTTTTAGGGGGAGTGTCCTGTAGGGAGGGGACAGTGTCACCCCACCAGGGTGGGGCTGGCAAGTGGGAGGCTGCTCCAGGGGTCTGCAAGAGGCCTCGTGCTCTGCTCGGCCCCAGCACTGGCTGGTCCCAACACCCCCGGCTGCCCCCGGCCCTGGGCAGCTCTGCTGCCACAGGCTGTGCCCTCACCGTGGCCCTGCAATGGCCCTGCCTGTCCCTCACCCGTGGCCCTGCCCGTGGCCCTGTCCCTTGGCTCTCTCTCTGCCAGCTCAGTGTGGGGCACACGGGCTGGGGGTCCCTCCCAAGCCCCCCGGGCAGCCGGCGTTGGCTGGGGGGATGTGAGGGCTGGGCCTGCTCAGCACAGCCCCGGCCTCGTGCCCAGCGCCTCTTTCCTGACCCACACAAGAGCTTCCCGGCCCCCCAGGGCTCCCCTGCTGCTGCCTCTGCTCCTGGCCCTGCCTTTGCTGCTCCCTTGGCTGGGGCAGCGGCTGCAGGGGGGGATGGCAGCAGCTTCAGCTCCACGGCACTTCCTGGGGGGAGCTCAGCCCGGGGGACGGGCAGGGACCTGATGGGGATGGACAGGGGCCCAGCAGGGACAGCCAGGGCCTGCAGGGGAAGGCACAGGGACAACCTGGCCCCCCACACTGCCAGGGCTGTCTCTGCTCCTCCTTGCAGGCTCCGTGGCCAGGCACAGTTTGTGTTCCTGGGTGCCCACCATCTCAGCACTTGGAGACGCTCAAATCAGCGCCCGCAGCTCTGCAGCAAAGCCCCAGCTCACCTGGCACACAGGGGATGGACACAGCACCTGCTCGGGGATGGGCACTCACAGCTTTGTTTCTTCCCCACCACAGGGCTCTCCTTCCTCAGCAGCACCTCTGCCTTGCACTTATTCTCAGCCTCACCTCAGGGACAGCTCTGGGCTCACCTCCGCGCCACTTCTCAGCCTCACCTCAGGGCCTGGGCTCAAGGACAGGAACCTGCAGGGAGGGGACATCAGGTGCAAGCTCAGGGCTGCCTGCTTGCACTGGCCTCTGGGCTTCTTTCTCCTTCTACAACCAGCCCACAACTCAGCCTGCTTTTCTAACACCACACATTTACAGACTAACCTTGGAGATAGATATGGACAGACATCTCTATCACCCTGGGGATGGAGCCTCAAGCATGTGCTGCCATAGGAATGGCAATCAGAGAATCACAGAATCAGCCACGTTGGAAAAGACCTCCGAGATCATCAAGTCCAACCCTGGATCCAACCCCGCTGTGCTTCCCAGACCATGGCACTGAGGCCACATCCACTCTCACCTTCAACACCTCCAGGGACGCTGACTCCACCCCCTCCCTGCCCAGCCCATTCCAAGGCCTGATTACTCTCTCAGCAAAAAATTCCTTCCTAATATCCAACCTAAACCTCCCCTGGCACAGCTCCAGACCCAGCCCTCTTGTCCTACTGCTGCTTCCTGGCAGAACAGCCCCAGCCCCACCTGGCTCCAACCTCCTGGCAGGGACTTGCAGACAGTCAGGAGGTCTCCCCTGAGCCTCCTCTTCTCCAGCCTCAACACCCCCAGCTCCCTCAGCCTCTCCTCACACCACTTGTGCTCCACTCCCTTCCCCAGCCTCGCTGCTCTTCTCTGCTCCTGCTCCAGCCCCTCCAGGGCCTTCCTCAACTCAGGGGCCCAGAGCTGGACACAGCACTCCAGGGGTGGCCTCACCAGCGCTCACTCCAGCCCAACAATCCCTTCCCTGCTCCTGCTGACACACTCTTCCTCACACAGGTCCCTCTGCAGAGCCCTCCTGCCTTCCAGCACATCAACACACCCCCAGCTTGGGGTCACCTGCACATTTGCTGATGAAATGCCTGGTTCTGCAGGAGCTGCAGATGCTCAAGGGGCAGCAGGACCAAGTCAGGGGCCTGGGGGAGCCTGGCGGGCTTTGGGGTCCAGGAGGGTTCTGGGGGAGCTGGGGAGGGGCTTTGGGGATTGGGGGTACAAACCAGTACAGACCAGTACCTCCTCACTGCTCCCCAGATCTCTCCTGGAGCTGGGCCACATTGTCCTGGGACACCTGAGCCCCCCCCAGTGCCCTCCCAGTACAGCCCAGTGCCCCCAGTACAGCCCACTGTGTTCCTGTCCCAGGGTGCCAGGTGATCCCTCTTTGAGGGGGCGTTGGAAGGATTTGAAGGGGGGGGGGGGAGATTTGGGGGGATCTGTGGGGTGGGTTGGATTAGAATTTGGGGGGTTTTGGGGTGCTTTGGGTGCATTTAGGGGAGTTAAAAGGGGTCTTGGGAGGTCAAAGGGATCTGTAGGGGGAAAGGATTAAAAGGAAAATGAGGGTTGGGAGACATTTGGGGGGGGTTAATGACGTCTAGGGGGAAAGAGGAGGGGCAGCACCATGAGCAGGTGAGTCCTGAGACCCCCCTGGGGTTCCCAAGACCTTCTTGGTGTCCCTAATTCCCCCCTTAACACCCTGAGACCCCCCCTGGTGTCTCCAATGTCCTCAGGGCCTCCCCATGGCCATAATTCCTCCTAATTCCACTGTCCCCATACCCCTCCCCACTGCCTCCAAACCCCATCCCTGATGTCCCCAAACTTCCATCTCACCCCAGGAGCACCCCCTGGACCCTCTGACACCAAAATCATCCCCCCTCCCTGCCACACTCACAGAAAGGCCAAGGGTATCTGGGGACAGACTGGGGACAGTCGGGGGGGTTTGAGGGGCACTGGGTGATTACTGGGGAATACTGGGACACACTGGGGGGAACCAGGGAGCACTGGGAGGACTGGAGGGTTACTGAAAGACACTGAGAGGGCACTGGGAGGGACTGGGGGGGAACTGGGCACACTGGGGGGCACTGGCAGAGAACTGGGGACTTACTGGGGGATACAAGGACACACGGGGGGACACTGGGAGGTTATCGGGCCATACTGGGGGTTACTGGGTGCTCCCTGGGATACATTGGGTGGTCACTGGAGGGTTACTAGGCCATACTGAGGGTCACTGGGAGGTTATTGGGATATACTGGGGGCACTGGGATCCCCTTACCCAGATGTAGTATATCTCCCCCCTCTGATTTTGGGGAGCATCCCTAGGACCCCTCCCCTGGGGGCTGGGGGACCCCCCAAACCCACTGCTGGGCTTTAAGGGACTCCACAAAATCCCCTCAAAACCCCGAAATTCCCTCAGAAATCCATCCCAGGACCCATCGAAACCTCCACAAGAACTCTCCTAAGAGACCTCATCCACCCCGGGCCCCCTAAACCCTCTCAGTGACCCGCAAAACACACCTGGGACCCCCCAAGCCCATTCAGGGATCCCCCCAGTCCCTCTAAGGGAGACTCAAAGCCGTCTGGAACCATCTAGAGACCACAAATCTGCTGCAAACGTCCCCGCAAAACCCACCCAGGACCCCCAAACCCCCTCAGAGATCCCTCAAGCCCACCTGGGATCCCCTAGTCTCCCCAGAAACCAAAACTCCTTCAGGGACTCCCAAACCCCTTCAGGGACCTTCAACCTCCTCCCCTCGAGTCCCCTCAGGACACCGAACCCCCTCAAACTCTCCTCAGGAACCCCTGAACTCCTCTGCTAAGCCCTCCCGAGCCCTCCAGCCTTCCCACCCGCAGCCCCCGAGGGGATCCCCAGACCCCGCTCCCCCCGCAGACCCCCCCAGCTCACACACCCCAGCGCAGCTTTTCCCGGGGCCGCCGCCCCCGAATCCTCCACGCGCCAAAGATGGCGCCCTTCGCGCGCTTCGGGCGGAGACACCCCCGCCGCAGCCAATCAGCGCGCGGCCACGCCCCCTGCCCGCCCTCCGCCCCGCCCCCGCCTCGCGCGGGGCACCCCGGGAGATTCCCCAGTCAGTGCCGGGAACAGCCCCGGCAGCGCAGCCCCCGAGGGCACCCGGTGTGCTGGGGCTGGAGAGGACCCTCCTCAGCCTGGGCAGCAGGGCTGCGGGGGGGATTCCCTGACCCTCCCCAGATGGGCCCTTCCTGCCCACCAGCTCCTGCTCCAAACGGCTCCCACACACCCCGGGCCACTTGTCCCACTTGGGCACTGGAGCTGCCCCAGGGCATCTCTGGGCAGTGGCCAGCTCTGGGACTGCTCTGGCAAGTCATGGCCTGAAGCCACGAGTGTGGAATTTAGGAGACACTTGAAACCTCTGCAGAACAGAACTCTTGATAATTGCTGAAGGCTTCCTGGCCAGCATTGCCAGACCTTTATTTTCTTACTTTTTTTTTAATTTCAACAATTTTTCTCCACTTGTTTTCATTGACAACACCTTCTATATATTCTATTAAGCTGATTCTTTCATTGTGTACATGAATAGTTTTGTGTAGCTACTTATCAAAGTAAATATCCCACCAGTGATTCAGTTATGGAAACCTGGCTCAGAGGAAGCTCCTGATTTTTGGGGCACCTTTCATCTCTCTAATTTTGCCTCTTTTCTTCTTCCTCTCCCTATTTTTGTCTTGAAAAAGCTCTCCAGGATGTGTGTGCCTGGGAGTGTTTTCACACCCTGAGCTGTGCCCTGTGCCATGGGACAGGGGACAAATGCACCTTCCAGAGAAATCTGCCCCTCCTGCTCACAGAAGCCCTCTGAGTGCCCAGGTGAGATGGTGCCCAGGCTGCTTTGCTGGTGTGGAATGAAAGGGCCAGGGCAGAAAGGCAGAGGAGGGTGAGGGAGGAGACAGGGCCCTTTGCAGGGGATGTGTGCAAGGCTGGGGAGATGAATGTCCCTGGGCCAGTGAAGGCTGTTCCTGGTCACCCCAGAAGTGTCAGGGCTCTGACAGGGCTCCAGAGGGCATCCTCACTGCCCCTCCTCCCTCCACTTTTGGGGGGTCTGAATCCCCTCCCACTCAGTTTGGGGTCCCACCACCCCTTCTGTCCCCTCTGACCCCCCTTTTCCCACCGACCGCCCCCTTCCCACCCCCCACTCACCCAAGAGCTCCTCGCCCGCAGCCGGGGGGGCTCCCAGCACCACCAGTGCCCAGAGAAGTCCCCCCAGAGAAGGGGTTGGGTGGGATCCTGGGTGGGCTCTGAGTATGTTTAGGCAGTCCTCCAGAGCCTGTGTGGAGGTTTAGGGGGTTCCCAGCACCTTTCAAAGTTTCCTGGGTGCCTTATTGAGGGGTTAGTTCCCTCCCAGAGCCCCCCAGAGCGGGCTGACGGGGGGAACACAGGGGGGTCCCCATTCCCGATCCATCCCGGGGCCTGTTCTGCCCCCCCAAACTCGGCTCCACCCCTTGGGATTCCCCCAAGCCCCTTCCCCACTGCCCCGCAGTAACCGGGACTGGGGAGAACTGGGAAGCTTTCCTGGGATCAGGAGTGGCAGCAGGGGAGGGGGGGACACACGACCCCCCAAAATCCTCACAGGGACAGGGGGGGTCCAGGCTGGGCCCGAGGCCCCGGGGAGGGGCTGCGGCCGCCGGCGGCTCAGGAGCTCTGTGGGGAGAGAAAAGGGGTGACAGCGGGGGGGGGTCCCGGGGGGGCACAGACGCTCTGGGGGGACACACGACCCCCTGGGACCCCCTCACCTTCTGGCGCAGGTAGAAGCCGAGCCCCAGCGCCAGGAAGACGAAGGCCAAGAGGAAGCCCCCGGCCCCTCCTTGGCAGCAATTGCTCAGGCTGATGGAGCCCGGCAGGGGCCGGGGCGCCGGCGGTGTCCGATCCCGGCAGGAAGCGGGGAGGGCCCCGGGGAGCGGCGGCGGCGGGCGGGGCCCTGGGGGAGCCGCCCCGAGGGGTCCCCGCCGCCCGGGGCACTGAAGGAGCCGCCCCGGGACGGGCCCTGGCGGGGGTCGCCAGAGAGGGGGGCGAGCTGGGAACAGAATCAGCTCCGGAGAATAAACCGAGGGAAACCAAAGGGCCGCGCCGGGGGAGTCTCCGCCGCCCCGGAGCTGAAAGAGCTGCCCCGCGGGACGAGCGAGGAGGGGCGTCGGTGAAACAGTCGCCCGGGGTGTGGCGAGGGAGATGGGAATGGGATAAAACAGAGAGAATCGAGGGAGAAATCGCTTTGTTTCCCCCCTACCTCCCCACCCCAGCTCCCTTTTGTATACAGATAAAACCAGGGATCGACATGTGCTTCCCTTCCCCCTTTTCCCCTCAGGGGATGAGTAAACAAAAGAGAAAACCTTGAGAAAGAGGGGGAAAAGCCAACTCTGCAAAACCATCTCCTCTGAGATAAGTTGTGCTGCCAAAGGAAACTCTGACTCCAGAGGTGCCCAAGCAGCGGCAGAGCCCCCACCCTGCACACTCACACCCTTCAGCTCAACACTGGGGTTTTCCCCTCCCTGGCACTGCCCAGTCCAGCCCCTCCCTGGTCCCCCCATCTCCCTGCCCCTGCCCCAGCCCAGCAGAGCAGCACACTCAGGTCTGGCCCTGCAGCAGGACATGGAGGCCATGGAGCTCAGGGACAGGCCCTCTGGGGCTGCAATGCTCAGCACATCATCAGCTCAGGCAGCTCCTGCAGCCCCAGGGCCAGCCCCGCTCCCCAGCACAGCAGCAGAGAATCGGCCCCGGGCTCCTCAGGCCCCATTTGCCATCTCCAGGGGCACTGGCCACCACCAGCACCAGCTGGAGCAGCCTCAGCCCCTCAGCCCCCACAGTGGGACCCTGGGGGCAGCACACGGACTCCAGGGAGAAACCAGCAAGGCAAGGACCCTCTGGAGAGTCTGCTCCTTGGCCTTGTTCTTGAGAGCCCTGGAGAAGAAGAGCTGAGGCTTCAGGCTGTGCCCGGAGCAAATGGAGCCCCTTGTGTGGTGGAAAGAGTGCAGTGGAGCCCAGCTCATGCCAGCAGTGCCATGGCCACAGGACTGACCCAGCCCAGCCCAGGGACCAAGGCCCAGAGCACTGAGGCCTCACCGAGGCCCAGAAGGGGAGGGTGGCAGGAGAAAAAGAGCAACTCTCAACAGACCAAATGCTGCTGCTCCCTGGCACTGCTGCTGGGCTGGGACTCTCTTTCCCTGCCCCTCTGCACACAAGCACTGCCCTGCCAGACTCATCAGAGGTCTCAGAAGATTGAACTCACAGAAACATGTCACAGAAGGATCCTTGACTTTGTTTCAATGCATTCCTCATTTACAAAGACTCTGGGTCAAATTCAAGATGTAGACAGTGGGTTTTTGCCAGATTATAAAGTTGACTGAAATGCCAGGATACTGCATTTTGGAAGCAGCAGCAGCTCACATATTGCCTTGTATTAGTGGCTGAAGTGTATTGCTGATTCAAAGCTGGACTATCATCATCTGTGGGGGAGAGTAGATAAATAAATAAATAAAAATTGGCATTCCCTACCAACCCTGCTGCCTTGAAGCACTCTTTTCAAGTGTGGCCTCCACAGGAAAAAAACAGTTAAGACCACTTTCTTTTGATTATAGTGCTTTCCCCAGGCAGGAATTTTTATTTCAGGTAGAATCTTTGAACCATTACATTTTCAGTGAGGCATTTTTATATTTACAGTTGACATCTTCAGAGAAGAATGAAACTTCTGAGCAACAGCTCTAAAACATGAAGGTTGCCTGCAGGAAATACTTAAATTATTTTACACCCAAATGGAGCCTGTTGTTTTTAGCTAAAATTTATTAAACCTTAAATCAATGACCTTTCTTTTACTGAAAGCCTTCCCTTTGGAAAACTAACTTTCCCAAGAAACATATTTGGGTGAATAAATGCCAAAGAAAGGGCTATTGAAATCTAAACATTTTCTCCATTTATAGCTTGTGACCATTTAGTTCCTAAATTCCCGACTGCTACCTAATGTAGAGAACAGTGGTGCCTTGGTTGAATCACATATCATTGATTTCAGAGTGTCACAGGGATCTCATTGACAGGAATCAATTAGAATCCAAAATCAATCAAATATGATGTGCACTATCACTCATCGAATTTGAATATCACAAAATAAATTGTAAGCATGTGAAAGAACCTAGAAATAAATTTTGAAAAGGTACAAAAATAAAAATCTGTAAACTTTGAGAAGATAATAGTGCATCTGAGCATGTTTCATGCCTGCTGGGGTAAGTTAATGGTGAATCCCACCTTCCCTTCCCAGCACAGGCTGAGATATATTCTTTTTGGAACATGAAAATACCCAGTGACTGAAGGCAGAGGACACACCAGTCAATGATCCAGCATTATTTTATGAACAGCCTGTTACACACCCAATATCAAACATGCTGCCAGGATATTACAAAATGCACAAGGATGTGACACTCTGAAAAACTGCACATTGTAAGTGAGCCACTGCACTTCAGGGAGAAAGAAAGGAGAGAATTCCTGAATCTCTACCAAAAGCATGAATACATGTGGCCACTTACCCAAAGAGCTGTTCTTGTTGCTGAGGACTCCTCTCTGAACACCTTCACCTGTAATTCTGTCAAGGTAATAAATCCTTCCACTCATCACAGCACACTCAAAAGCACCCTGCTATTTAATGTCAATGGAAAAATGGCCCAAAGTGTCTAAAACATTTCCTTTTGCTCCTGTAAAAGTGCTGGCATTTTACTTCCTTCCTGATAAGCCAGTGCCAATGGACCTGATTGTTCTTTTCTTATTCAAAGCATATCAGTAGTTCCAAAGCACTCTCCATCTTATCAGGTGTCTGAACAGCACAGTTACTGAAAACAGTTTGTCCTGGTCCTCTCTCCTTCTGCCAGGCTATCAGATAAACCCAACTAACTCTGTATTTACACACAATCAAACATAATCTGTGTCTTCAACACACTGTAGCCTGTTTCTGGCATGTTACAGGTTTGCTGCTTGACATTAGTTGTACCCAAAACAGCAGCAGTGAATTAGCTTAGAACAAAAATATAGTCACTCCATAGCACAGAACACAAAAGGGACACAGGATAGGAAAAAAAAGAGAAACCTTTTGTGAAGTAAGAATGATCACTCTCATCTCAGCAGTTCACAGGTATTTATCTGGTGCTACTTGAAAAAGAGCCTGGAAGCAGCAGGATTCAAATGCATTCAAAACAGACCTGACACAGGCCTCAAGAGTAGAAAAATAACTTCTTTTTTTGTTTATTTTATTCTCCTGTCCTCTAGGAACTGTCTCTGATTTGCAAGGGGTAAGAAAGTGAAAGAAAGGAAAATGCCTTTACAGTTTTTGTCTGTGACGAGACTGATTTTCATGATCCAACCTTCATTTGGCACTAAAAGACCCCCACAAAAACAAACCAAAAAAACACTCTCCCCCAGACAAGCCTCTCAGCAACTCTCCTTTTCATTGTATCTCAGATACAGAATTTTCAGTGCTGACTACTGAGGAATAACACAAGATCAACTCCTTCAGAAGGGCCAGGGCTTTGAAGATTTTGCTTCCTGCCCAGCCCTAGGGAATAGGCACAGCATCTCCCTTCCTTCTTCTCAGGATGACAGGATATCCTGGGAGGAGGACAGTGTTGGAAGAGTTAAACATTAACCTGGCTGTGCCCTGGGCACTCTCAGCTGGCTAAATGAAAAGTTCTGGAATGCAGGGAGAAATCCTGAGTTGCAGCTCTTTGATTAAGTACAGCCTTCTTTAGAAGCTGAAGCTCCAGCCCCTGAGTGGAGGATCCTTCCCACCACTTCTCCCACTGACAGTCCGCCTGAGCAATAAAATATTAACTCAAACATAAAAGGACAGTGGCATTCATCCTCCACAAAGACAGGACCAAATCCTGTAGCCAATTTGATGGCAGAAAAAAATCTCTACATCTCCAGGACTTTAAACTGTTTCATGTCTGTAAGAGGGGTACTTTTGAATTAGATGATCAATGGAGCATAGATGCGTGAGAACGCAATCATATTAGGATGTGAAACCAGCCAGAGTATGGTACAATGTAACTTCATAGCACAAGCTAATTGTAAGGTCCATTGTGCTTTTTAGCAAGTCAGCCTGATATCCCCTATTATCAGAGCTGAGTTCTTCCTTGGTTTTGCTACCTATTGCAAGATAGATACATCTACCCTTGAAACACAGTGATAGAGGTCATACATAGGGGTGAGAAAGATGATGATGGGAGGAAGATGATGTGGGCAGGGGTCGCTGGCCCCTTGCCCTACAGCAGGGCATGCACAGACTGTTGCCATTAGGTAATGATTTAGGTGGTGTTTGGCTGCCACTCAGGCATCACCTTATACTGGGTACTGGCCCTACGTGGTGTAATGTAGAGCTGATAAAATGGGGTGTCAGGACTGCTGGGGTGAGCGATCCTCATCCTGCCATGGAGACTGTGTTGTTCCATGGGGACGCCCGCTAAGCACGGGCACCGACCAGCTGCTGCAGATCCTGGCAGCCCTGGCCTGTCTGTGTGGGTAAGCACAGTTTATTGACAGGAAGTAACTGAGAGAACAAACTTTTTAATATCCTTTTAGTGTTTCTTTAATTCCCCTTTTATGTTTACAGTATTTTTCCTTTAGTTTCCCTTTTTACTAACCAATATCGTGTTATTCATAATATTGTGTTAAGATCCTTTTTTGGTATCCCTTTTCACTAGTTAATACTGTATTAAATGCTGTTCGTAGTATTTGTTTTAATGCCACCCGATAAGGTAGTTATTTTGTATCCTTTTTAGTTTTTAATTCCTCTTGCTAAGTTTATTACTATTATTATTATTCTCACTGTAATAAAAGATATTTTGTGCATTTGAATATTTCTGGCACTTGTCTTTATTCCGGACATGTATCCAAACAAACTGTTACACACACACAGCTTCTACTGAGAAGCTTCTGTCCTGTCAGGGCAGTCAAACTGAACAAACGTGTTTTCTTGCTGCTGAACTTTACAAATGAAAAAAAACAAGTTACTGTTCTATGCCCAAGGTTCTGGATCCTGCCCCATGTATAACTTTAGCAGCTCTCCAGATGGAAGGGGATACCACAGCATTGGTGTTACTAGGAGTGACTTTGTGCATCCCCAGACATGGAGCTGTAGCTCACTAGACAGTGAGCAGCTTACCTGTTTTTCCCCGTGCCCAGTTTCCTAAAACTGAGGAAAGAAAAGCAAGTATTTGTTTAGACAGCACCACAAACCAGAGGCTGGATGGATAAAAAGGTAATTTAATAAGCCTTGCTCTCAGGAGATGCTTAGTAGACAGAAACACTCCTTTAGAGGAGCAGCTAATTCACAGAAGCATCAAAGAACTTCAATCAGACATTCACTCCACAGGGACAAGGCAAGGTTTTCCTTCTCTTCATCTGAGGTGAGGTTAAGCTCTTTAACATGAACAGTGCTGCTCCTCCAAACCTGCTTCAGTGCTTCCAAGTATGACAAAGGAAAGCGCAGCCCGTGAGTCTGCTGGGGAAGAAGAAACAGAAAAAAAATCCTTCAGCTGAGAGCAGTGTCCTTATTGCACAGCAGTGTGTGAGGCTGTGGGGAGGGAGCAGCAGGAATGTGTTCCCTTCCCACATGGCACTGGGGTCACTGAGAGCATTCTCCAGAAGACTCGGTTTTATCCAGGCCTGTTTTATCTTCGTAGGGAAAATGCTGAACTCTATTCCGTGTTCCAGCACGCTTTTTGTGGTGGGGATGTTTACAGCACGTGGCTTTCTCCTGTGGTTTACACATGGAAGAATTAAATAGCCTTAAACTTACACTCTTGCCTAGCCCTACCCATTATTTCTGGAAGCTCACAGAAGTTTATTTCTAGCTGCCACACGCAGTCTTTGGATATAGTTTGACACAAGCACAGAGGAGCTCCATTCCCAGGCCTGGAGTCTTCAAGGGCAAGAAGGAATATTCTGGGATCTGCACATGTTGTTCAGGTGCCAGTGTACAACCTCAGCTCTGGAGGACCAGTGAGATTTACTTCCAAAGAAAAATAAGTGCCAGGCAAAAAGCCTTGCTGTAATTACCGAGACAAGGACAGACTGTGCCCTGTTTTGCCATTCCAGTGTTTCGGATCACAGAGCTAAGACACAGCATCTCACTGCCAAAAAAGCAGAAATAAAGGTTCCAAAGCTCAAAGCCATGCTTAGGAAGGATTTATGACCCAGCAAAAGCACACTGTACCTGCGAGCAGGAACAGAGACAACCTGAAAAGTACATTTCAGAACAAGGTAGGTCTTTACTCACAGTGCTGACCCACCCTACCCTAAAATGAACACCCCTGCAGTGTGTTCCATTGGATACAGAATCTAACATGGGTTTAGCATGGCAGTGATCCCTAGGGAATATCTGCTGGCCTATCCAGTAGCCTCAGTAGAGGATGTGCTAAGGACACACCAGTAAGAGCTGGTTTTAGTTGCTCCAGTAGCTTTGCTCACTGGGCCATAAGGCATGCACCAGAAATCCTGTTAACATCTCGAGTGTTTAATTAAGCATGAGATCACATTGCTCAGTTCCACTGTTAAACTGCCTCTGTGGTGCAGCCTCAGCTCCTCTGGGCACTGCAGGGCTGGGCAGAAAGGCTCTGGGTGCTGAGGATCACGGCAGAACCCAGGCCCTGCTGCCATTCTGGGCAAGCTCATCTCATGCAGCAAAACCCCCCATGGAAAGATAAGTTTTGGGGTGTCTGCAGGAACAAACCTGGGCCGTGCCATCCTCACTGCCAGTGTCATCTGTCCCCATCATGGGAGTGTCTCTCCTGTTCCTTAAGGAATGATACACATAAACCATCTCCCTGCGAATTTCATCCTAAAAGACAGCAGGGAGGAAACAGTTACATGTGATCCACAGCCTCAGACTCATCTCACTGCACTTGCCAATGCTCCTGAATTCTGGAGTCACTCTTACAACAAAGCCTGCAAGTCACCCTCCCAAATGAATTGTCCAACAGCCACCTCCGACAGCAATAAGGGACTCTCCAAAACACCTCTGAAAATTTATTTACAATCATCTGCTGCCTTAAAACTGCCCCTGCTAGAGTCCCAGGAGTGATGCTGTACAGAAAACAGGCCATTTAAGGGAAAGTATTAATGAACAGGTGTGCATCAACACATTTCCAGTCTGATACTGATCTGTTTCTTAAAAATCACATGCCCATCATCAGTCCTTGGTCAGAGCTGTGCAAAGCAATTCAGAGCTCTCTGGGCAGGTTGCACATGGAATTTGTGGACACAGGTCTTCCATGTGTCCTGTCATCCTGGGTTGATCTGTGTGACATCAGAAGGCAAGGTGGCCCAAAAATTGGGGGGAAAAAGTCTCCAAAACCTACACAGTCTCAATATGGACACAAGCAAGATGGAGGAAAAAATCAGAAAGTTATGGTGTGTTTTTCTTGAGAAATATTCAATTCATCCAAACAAACCCCAAACTGTACAAGATAATCTTTGCTGTGTGTCCCGCCCCCCCCTTTTTTTTTTTTTAAAGTGAGATAAAAAGCACTTCTACAATTTCATACTAAAAAACCTTCATGGATAAGAAGCAGTATAAACACAGCATAATGCAAGATGCATGGATCAATGTTGTGGAACAACTTAGTAGTGCCCCTGGCACCTGCTTGGATACAGAGATAACCCAGAAGTGAAGACTAAATGCAGCCACAGCAGCAGCTGCAACCAGCAGAATTCCCTCTCTTGAGAAAACCTATTTTTATAAATTATTCCTGTTCTTAAATACAAAGAATAGAAAAAAACCCTATTATCAAGACCTGTAGAGGCCATTTAGCTGCTGTAATGATCTACCCCATCAAACCTGAGACAAAAGCCATGTACCTCCCATACAGAATCATAGGCTGAATTTAGTTTTGAAGCCCCCCCTCCAGAAGGTTGGAATGTGCCATATCACTCAACAAACAACCCCACAGTATCCTAACAAACCCTAATGGGATGCAGGATCCAGCTCAGTGTAACTGCATGACCCTTATAGACCTTTTGCACAGGAGAGCAACAACTCCCATGCCTCACATGCACTCCCCAGCCCACCCCAAATGTACAGGGGTGGCTTCACTGTACCCACAGCATTCTCTTGATCTGGTTCCACGGAGATGAGAGTGTGATCTCTGAACTGCAGTCTGATTTTGCTGTCTATTTTTGGCAATTTCCCACCTAAGAAAAATAAATCCTCCTCAGAAAGGAAGAAAACCAGACAAACGGTTAAACTGAGCCCCCCTGTGCTCTCCCCACTCTCTCAAGGCTGGACTGTTTGTTAAGCTCTGTTTCAACACCCACATGTCCTCAAACTTGTTGTGGAGGGGGCAAGGAGAAAGAGATTTTTTAATTCTCTCCCCTTTCCTGTCTGCAAATAACTATAATAAATAGCAAGCTAGAGCCCAGGGAAAACTGCTACCAGTTAAATGCTCTCGGGATACAGTTTATCACAGCTGCCAGTTCCAGTCTAGGATAATCTTTATTCCACTCTAAGGGAGTGTCATCTCTCCCACTAGACACGGGGAGCAAACACACACGTGGGGCCTCACGGCACATGAAGCTGATGCTGGACTGTGATCTGGCAGAGTTCAGGCACACGGTGTGACTCTTGGGGTCGGTGCTGTGCCGGGCAAAGGCTCGGACTCGACGCTCCTCGTGGGTCCCTTCCACCTCAGCCTGTTCTGTGACGGTGCGATGAGTTCCCTCTCTTCCAACACTTTTGTTCTTTTTAGGGCTCCTCGCTGCCCGGGGCCCGGAGCCCGCCTCCCGCGCGCCTGCTTCCCTGCCCGTTTTGGCGGCCGCAGCCGGGCGCTGAGTGCCCGCTCCCCGGGCGGGCCCGGCCGCTGCTCCAGGAGTGGGGGGGCAGCGCCGGCGCCTCGAGGATTCCCGGGATTCCCTGGCCGGTTTCCAGGCAACGCTCCCCGCGCGCTCCTCGCTCCAGGGCCGAACGTGCGCAGCCAATGGGAGGCGGCGGAGTGGGCGGGGCGAGGCGGGGCTTGGGCGGGGCGGGGCCGAGAGGGCGGTTGGTGGGTTGGTGGACGCGGCGGCGGGAGCGGGAGCGCTGCCGCTGAGCGGCCCCCGGGCAGAGACCCCGGGCAGCGGCCCCGAGACCCCCGGCGAGTGGCCCCCGGTGCGCGGCCCCGGGGGAGGGACCCCCCGTGCGCGGCCCCCGGCGAGTGGCCGCTGGGGAGCGACCCCCGGTGAGCGACGCCCAGTAAGTGACACCCGGTGAGCGACCCGCGGGGGAGAAGCCCGGTAAGTGACCCCTGCGGAGGGACCCCCGGTGAATGACCCGCGGTGAACAACCCCTGGCAAGTGACCCCCGGGACAGGGACCCCCGGTGCGCGGCCCCCGGGGGTGTCGGGCCGGGGCTGGGCGCGTTCCTTCCCCGTGCAGAGCCGAGCGGGGCCGTGGCGGGAGCGGGGCCGGAGCGGAGCCGGCCGGGGGGGCAGAGGGGAGCCCTGAGCCGCCTTCTGCCGAGGGGGCTGCTGGAAAGGAGCCTGCGCTGGGAGGAGCGGGGGACGTGGCCCGAGGCTGAGGCAGGGGAGCTTCAGGTCAGCTCCTGGACAAAGGTTTCTCGCTGTGTTTTTCGGGGGGGCTCGGGCACTGCAATGGGTTGCCCAGGCGGAGCCAGCACCCCGGCAGGTGTTGCAGAGGCACCAGCATCTGGCCATGGCTGACACGCTTTAGTGGTTTGGGGGTTGCTGGGGCAGTGCTGGGCTGACAGTTGGACTTGATGGAATCATGGAACAACGTGCTGAGTTGGGAGGGTCCCACTGGCACCGTGGAGTCCAGCTCCCGAGTTTTAGGCACCACTAAAGGAACTGAATCTGGATCGAGCTGTTTGGCTCCAAAAACTCTTCTGCCCCTAGTCTACACTGCCAAGTGAAACAAAACAGACCGTGCAAAATAGAGGCCTGTGTTCCCCCCAAAGGGAAGGTAGGCAGTTACAAACCGGGAGAATAAAGCAAAGCTCAGAGCTTACATTCATGGTCCCCACAGTTGTATGACACATCAAACCAGTCCGCTGTTACCCATGTAGAACTGTCATCAGGAACCCCAAACTTTCTTGTGTGTATTTGTATAGATATGTATATATACACATACCTATGTATAGATACCTATTTGTGTGTATCTCTGTAAGATTCTGTATCTTTGGATGTGATATTGGCATGCTGTTGTTGTGTGGCAACAAGTGGACTTAAAAGGTTACAAGACTTTAGGAGATCACCTTTCTGCTTGTGGGTTCTGTTTTTTAAAGAAGGTAACAAGAAAAGAACTCTTTAGCCAAATATCAGTTAAGGGCTCCTCGCTGCCCGGGGCCCGGAGCCCGCCTCCCGCGCGCCTGCTTCCCTGCCCGTTTTGGCGGCCGCAGCCGGGCGCTGAGTGCCCGCTCCCCGGGCGGGCCCGGCCGCTGCTCCAGGAGTGGGGGGGCAGCGCCGGCGCCTCGAGGATTCCCGGGATTCCCTGGCCGGTTTCCAGGCAACGCTCCCCGCGCGCTCCTCGCTCCAGGGCCGAAGGTGCGCAGCCAATGGGAGGCGGCGGAGTGGGCCGAAGGGCCGAAGGTGCGCAGCCAATGGGAGGCGGCGGAGTGGGCGGGGCGAGGCGGGGCTTGGGCGGGGCGTGGGAGCGGGGCCGGGGCCGGGGCGGGAGCGGGAGCGCTGCTCCGCCTGAGCGGCCCCGCGGGCATGAGACTCCGGGCAGAAGCGGCCCGCGAGACCGCCCCGGCTCGAGTGGCCTCCCGGTGGCGGCGGCGCCGCGCGGTGGAGGAGACGCAGAGCCCCGTGCGCACCGGCTCCCGGTGGACCGTGGGCCGCTGGTGAGCGACCCCCGGGGAGCGACGCCCAGTAAGTGACACCCGGTGAGCGACCCGCGGGGGAGAAGCCCCGGTAAGTGACCCCTGCGGAGGGACCCCCGGTGAATGACCCGCGGTGAACAACCCCTGGCAAGTGACCCCCGGGCAGGGACCCCCGGTGCGCGGCCCCCGGGGGTGTCGGGCCGGGGCTGGGCGCGTTCCTTCCCCGTGCAGAGCCGAGCGGGGCCGTGGCGGGAGCGGGGCCGGAGCG
>NW_021938622.1:0-65593 GCF_001715985.3 Manacus vitellinus | reverse complement strand
CCTAGTTAGGACAGCTGAGATCAGTTCATCATGGTGGGTGTAACCCAAAAACTGTATTCTATAGCCTTCCATGTCATTTCCCAGAAACTAGACTATTGTTGTCAATAGACTATTCGCACCCTCTGCCCATAGAGCCTGACTCCTCAGGCTATAAACTAGGTGTTAAGAGGCCTGTGAGATAGGAGGATGTTTCTGTCCTCACACCCTTTGTGGAACTCCCCGCCCTGAGGGGAGCACTGAACATTCCTGCCTGAACTGGAGGATATATAATTTTGGAGTTTTAGAACATTTTTCAACTCACTCGTGGGATCCAGAGGACGGCTGCATCTCATCGCTCTCAACCAGACTTAGACCACCACTGGACTGCGATCACCAGTTCTGGCCAGACTGCAGCAGCTCTCCCACCAGCAGGTTCTTCCCCTCTCCCTTTACTTTGGACTCAAACAGGGCCCAAGGAACACCACTTTGTTCATGCCCCAGGGTACTGGGTTATACATTTGGGTTTTTGTGGGTTGAGACCAATTGTTTGTTTGTATTATTGTACTTACTGTATTATTTTAATAAATTGTTATTCTGACTTATAATCTCTCCTTTGAGTTGAGTTCATTCCCCCTGCTGGTTAACTTTAAAACCAGCACAAACGTGGAAACTTCCGCGGGGGCTGCCGGGAGCGGGGCGGTGATGGCGGGGGAGGGGAGGATCGGGATTGAACCCGATTGGTCCCGATCGATCCCGGCCCCAGGGTCTCCCCCCGCCGCGCTGTTTTTCACGTGCGGCCCCAACGAGGCCATGGTGGTGTGGGGTGAGTTCAGGGGGTCCGGGGGCTCCTGGTGACCCCTCCGAATCTCCCCCAAGACTCTCGGGAACTGCCCAGATCCCCCCAAGAATGCTGGGGACCCTCCGCCTTTCCCCCTCGTCCCCCAAATCTCCTGTGCATCCCCTTAACCCTTGAAAATCTCCTGGGACCACCTCAGACCCCCAGACTCCCTCCTGGGGACCCCCAAACACTCTTCAGGACTCCGGGGTCCTTCCCGACCCCCTCCTAGAGTCTTTTGGGTGTCACCCACCCTTTACGGCGGATTCCTCCGTCCATTTTTCCACCCCGGACTGCTGGGGGTCCACCCCCCCAAGAAACTACTGGGAACTCCCCAGTGTCCCACCACGAGATTCCTGGGTCCCTCCCCCCCAACCCCCTGTGGGTGCCCCCATCCTTTCTTCCCCTCGAAAATATTCTTGGGGGTCCCCCAATGTCTCCTCCAGCCCCCATCCTGCCAGGGATGGATTTGGGGGGGATCTCCTTCCCCTTCCCTCTGGCCCGAAGGCAAATGCCCTCCCTGTCCTTCTTCCTTCGCCCCCAGGCAGAAAAGAGAAGAGAAACAGTCAGTTGGCCCTGGCAGGTGTGGGTGTGTGCAGGCTGTGGTTGAGTGGTTGAGAAGGGAGAGGAGGGGGCTGGTGTTTGGGCCAAGTCCAGCAGGTGATGTCTTTTGTATCTGGCAGTCCTTGGTCGGCTCCACGACCATCCAGCTGTCAGTGTTCATGACATACCCATCAGCCCTTCTCTTCTTGGCTCCTACACTTGCCAACCCTAAGCTGCTCCTAAGTTCTCTTGCTGTCAGTTCATAAAGAGGTCTTGTCAAGTGTTACTGATTTAGAAACTAAAGCCTGACATCTTTGTCTTTGCCAAAGATGTGTGTGAAAGGGCAGTGCTGTTGCAAAGCAGTGTTGAGCTTCACATTGGGTGACTTGGCAGCTTCCTCTGCATCACCCATGCACCCTGGGTTTCTTTGAAAAGTACTTTTCACTCCAAATGTGACACCACATTAGCCTGTAGGACATCCTGTCCCCAAATGGATAACTGTAAATATTAATAATTAAAAAGTGACCCCCTCCATTATTCAAGAAAAGCTTGTATCTCTGTCCTAAAAGCATCCAAGGGTCACGTCCCCCAGTTTTCTATCTGACAAGGGTTTGGAGGGGCTGCTTTGTGCAGGGAACCCTTTGGGGGCCCCTTGCACATGGGTAGGGCTGCACTCTGGGGGTGTGGGGCTTTGGTTCTTTGGTTGCCAGGGGCCACTGTGAGTCACTGAGCCGGGGTGGGGACAATGGGCAGGGCTGGCTGGGACAGGTTGTGGCACCTGTGACATAAAAGGGAAGTGTCCCCGTGGGGCAGCTCTGCAGGGCCCATCAGGGGATGCTGCCCAGTGCAGCCTGTGCTGTGGGGAGCACGCACACAGGGAGAGGTTGGGCCGGACGAGGGTCAGGGTAGCAAGGCCGCCCCAGGGAGTGGGTTCTGCCCCTGCCTGCATGGCCCAGCCCCTGGCAGGAGCGCCTTGGGCAGGGCCCGGTGCTGCTGCTGGGGCAGGGGGTGAGGCCTTGCTGCCTGCCAGCTGCCTGGGCCCCTGTCCTTGCTGCGCCACATCCCCGAGGCTCCATCCCCGCTCCCCCAGCGCCAGCTCCCTCCTTCCCAGCCCCAACCAAGCCCTTTTCTGTGTCCTCCTGCAGGCCATGGTTTTCACAACATTCCTTTTGGTGCTTGTGCAAAGCATCATCCAGTCCCTGCAGGCGGTCGGGGAGGGGCTGCACAAGACTCAGTGAGCTCGGAGGTCTTTTCCAAGCTGAAGGACTCTTGGATTCTGTGATTGTGTGCTGGATTCAGCTGGGTCCGTGTTAGCAGCATTAGTTTGCTCCCAAAGTTTCCTCACTGTCAGCTCTTGTGGCCTAAGGCTTGAGCTCCTTTAACTTCTTGTGCTGAGCTACTGATGGGAAACGAGAGGCCTCTGCGAGCAGATTCCTGGTGTTCCCTGTAGAACAGTGAGGGAGAAGGTGTAGTCAAGTGGGAAGAGGAGTACTGTTTGTGTGTGGCCTCCTATGTGGCCTTGGCGCCTTTGAGGGGCTTGAAGGAGAAAAGAGCTTTGTTAAAGTGAGAAGTGAAATAGTGTGTTGGCTGTGGGAATGGGAAGGGAAGAGGAACGGAGAATGGGAAGGGAAAGAGGAATGGAAAGACATCTGCTGATGCTGTCGTTTGTTATGTTTGCATGTAGCAGGGTGTGGTGGAAGAAAAAACCAATTGGGAAAGATATGTGGCATGGAGAAGCATCTATGGGAACTAGATGGACTTTTATACACTGGACAATTCATCCACCGGACTGACAGTTGTTCCCCAGTTTTACCCCAGTTTATTGCTGTATTGTCATGGAGTTTTATGTACCCCAGTTTACTGTTGAATTTTTATGAAGTTTGTTATACCTCCATATTGTTCCCCTTTCTCCCTCAGATTTTCCTGCCCAAAGTTGTTTGTCACCCTGTCCTCCCCTGCTTTCCCGCTCCTCTGCCACTGATTGGCTACAGTTTGCTGCAGTGCAAAGAGAGCTCCCATTGGCCCTTTCTCCTGGAGACTCCGAAGTTCCACCCGCCTTTTCCCTGTCTCCCTATCACACTTTTCCCTGAGTTGTCAGTTCCATGCTCCTCCCCAGTTCAGAATCCTCCCCTCAGACTTACCTTATTTAAAACCCTGTTGTCCCTGAATAAAGTGGCATTGCTGCACGAACCCTCGACTGTGCCAAGAACCGTTATTGCAGTGCTCGGTCCCATTTCCCATCCCCCCGGACCATGGCAAGTGGCGCCCAACGTGGGGCACAGTTGAGGACTCTCATATTGAGAGAACTCCTGTGTCCTCACCTGGGTTCAGGCGACGCCAGGAGAGGCGATCGTCCCCGCCGGTCCTCCTCAGCAGAGCGGACGGCTGTGGGCTCAGCGGTAGCTGCACGGGTCGACGCACCAGACAGGTGAACTGCTGAGGACATTCCTCACCCTACCCTAACACCCACAGCCCGGCAGAACACCAAAGGGAGGACTTTCCATCAAGAGACTGTTGTTGAGACCCGACTAACATCAACATGGGACTCACACTCTCAACCTCCCAAAAATTTGTATACAGGCGCCTAAAAGACTTTGTAATAGAACACGGTCACCCCTTAGATAAAAAATTGGCAAAATCACTCGCCAGATGGCTCGACCACAAGGGTCACCAGCTTGCCGAGGACACCAGCGTAGAGCAGTGGCAAGCCATAGGCTACAGCCTCTGGCGGGACAGCGATAAGGGGGACCGTATAGCTAAAGAGGCACTCATCGCATGGAGGTTAGTTCTGATGGTGCTACAGCACCAGATGATGAACAAGAATATCAGCCTCCCCAAGACAGACACTGAGCGGACAGAGAGGGACACTGAGCAGACAGAGACGGACACTGAGCAGACAGACACACAAGATGGCGGGAGGGGGAAGAAACCATCGCGCCGAATTCAAAATGGCGTCGAGGAGGAGGGACCCAGGGACCACGCGGAGAAAAGGCGGGAAGGGACACCGCGGGAAAAATCAGCGCAGGAAAGGAGGAGGCGGGTTCCCTTAGCACCACCCTCCAGGCCGCCTCCGCCTCCACCTGATTGCATCAGAGATCCCTCCCCCAGCATGCCCACGAGCACACCCACTTCCTCCAGCCCCACCTCTTCCCCGGATACATCACCTTCAAGGGGCGGAAGGGTGGCAAAGGACAGGGTCAAGGCGAAGGTCAGGGCCTCCTTCCGGCAAGATGGCTGCGCCCATAGGCCTCACACCACCGAGGCCTACCCCGCCTGCCGCCACCCTGAACCGGACATAGACTTAATGCAGCACTCCCCTGAATGGCAGCTTAAGCTACCAGATATCTGGAGAGCCTTCAGGGAGGAGGCTGCTAGCGCTAAAGACACTGAATTCCTAAAAGCATTTCCCATCTATGTAGAGGAAGGAAGGGCCCCAGAGTGGCTGTAGGGAATTGGCTATAGAACACGGCTTGCCTAGGCCGTGGGAACATCTTAGATAGCGAGGTTACAGTGCCCTTGTACCCTGTTAGCTAGCTGGTAAACAGGACATTGTGATTAGCAAAACAAAAAGCAACTGAGTACCACCTGTGTCAACAAAGAAATGAGTAAGAGGTGAGATAAACATTTAAGCAGAACCAATAATGAGCTTAGCTTTTGCAATATGTATGAACTAATTATAAAGCATATATTAAGCTGTTAGCAATGATCAATAAACAAAGTTTGCTGATTCTCATATTGAGCGTCTCATTCTTCCCTCGTCACAACAAGTGGCGACCAATATTGTACCCCATGCTAAAAGATATGAAAAAGGCCATCGTCGAGTATGGGTTGGGGGCACCCTTCACCATCGAGTTGCTAGAATCCTTCTTCCTGGCCTATAAGCTGATACGTTACAACATAAGAGCAGTGATAGGAGGACTCTTTACAACAGTACAGTCCTCAGTATTTGAGGCAGAATGGAAAAAATTAATCACTGCATATGTCAATAACAAAATGGAAAGAAGGGGAATCCCAATTCAGCAGGCAATAGACATGCTCTATGGGGAGGGGAACTATTTGAGTAGGGGGGATCAAGCTCGAATTGACCCCAAATTTTTAGAAACGACTAAAGAATTGGCATTAGAGGCCGTGAAAAGGGTGACAGATGCCTATGTGCAGACGCCTTCTTTCACACTTATTAACCAAGGTCCAAAAGAACCTTTTGTAGAATTCATACCCAGGCTAAAAGAGGCAATCAGCAGGCAGGTCCACCAAAAAGAGAGCCAGGAAATTTTATTCAATAAATTGGTTATCAAAAAGGCAAATGAGGACTGTCAGAAAGCTTTGAAGATGTTAAAGGATCCCTCCCTACTCGAAATGATAGATGCTTGTAAAAATATAGGTTCCAATTCCCATAAAGCGCGTCTATTGGCTGCCACTTTCATGGGTCCCCAATCATGTTTCAATTGTGGTGAAAAGGGACACTTCAAAAAACATTGTCCTAAGTTAGTCCCCGAACCAAATTTGCCTAAGACCCTATGTCGGAGGTGTGGGAAGGGCCGCCATTGGTCTTCTACTTGTAGGTCAATGACCAATATCAATGGTGAGCCCCTTCCCCCCAGGAGGTCCCCAGAGCTGAGGAAAAGGGTAACCTTCCAATCTTTGCCCGATCTTCACCCTTGCTCCTGTGAACATCAGGGAAACGGGGAGCAGAGCGCCCAGGGGGGCGCGACGACACAAATAACCCCTGCTCTCCGCTCCATCCTGCGCCCAACACCGCGCCCAGCTACCCCATTACCCAAGAGCCTCCGACAGACCTCATTCCCGTTCAGTGTGATCCTTTAAATTCAGCAGACCCTATCTCAGTTAAAAACCAGTGTGTTCCCCTAAATTGGATAATCCTTTCCGTTACTCACCCGTCTACTCACCTAAGCTCCTATGAGCAGGCCAGGGTTAGACCATCTGCCCCGGTCGATCCAGATAAGACTTACCTGATGATATCGCACTTTTCAGCAGTGGCTAAAGGAATAATTGTAGTGCCTACTCTCCTGACGGGACTGACGAACACAAATATAGCTATATGCCTAACTGTGCATCTCCCTCCCGTGCAGTTGGAGGACCGCTTCCCCGTGGCGAAGATGGTCTCCACCGACGAGCTGCTCTGCGTGGTGTCCCCAGATGAGGAGCGGAGGGAGGGATCACTGAGGGAAGTCCACTGGACAACCTCGGTGAAGACCTCTGGCCCTCTTCTAACATGTCTCATCTATTTTTCTCAACCTAGGCACCCTCAGAAAGTCAAGGTGGAAGGGTTACTCGACATGGGGGCGGATGTCACCATAATTGCCTCCAAGGACTGGCCGTATGGCTGGCCAGCCCAGACCACTAACATCAGAGTCAGTGGTGTAGAGGGATCGCAGTACCCCGTCAGGAGTAAAGAGGTAAAGAGGAACTCCGAAGTTCCACCCACCTTTTCCCTGTCTCCCTATCACATTTTCCCTGAGTTGTCAGTCCCATGCTCCTCCCCAGTTCAGAATCCTCCCCTCAGACTTTAAACCCCTTATTTAAACCCCTGTTGTCCCTGAATAAAGTGGCATTGCTGCACGAACCCTCAACTGTGCCAAGAACCGTTATTGCAGTGCTCGGTCCCATTTCCCATCCCCCTGGACCGTGGCAGCAGGGAGATTGCCAAAACTGAAACCAGTACACAGTTGAAAGCTGAACAAAACAACATTTATTCCAAAGAAAGTAGCAAACAAAATGAGAAACCGAGAGACAGAAAAGAGAAGGGAAACAAGCCCCCAAGACAACCCCCCATTCACTCAAGTGTTACTTACCAGGTTGTCTTACCAACACCAGAATGCTTAGAATTCCCCATAGCAGAAGCTGCATACTCATTATCCTCAATGAGTCAATTTTCATTAATGTGAGGAAAGCTGAGAGACTGTAGAGACATCAGTTGAACTTCAAAGTCTCCTGGTTTCTGTCTCTCCTCAGACTTAGAATCAGGGCTAGGGTTAGGGTTAGGGTTAGGGTTTAGGGTTAGGGTTAGAGTTAGGGTTAGGGTTAGGGTTAGAGTAAGGGTTAGGGATTAGGGTTGGGGTTAGGGTTAGGGTTAGTCAGAATCTGTCTCAATGCGCGATCTAACTATCGTGGGTTTACCCCATTCCAGGAACGCAAACCGTAAACCCTAAAACCTAAACCCTAACCCTTGCTAACCTTAACCCTAACCCTAACCCTAACATCTCATAGCAGAGGGAGGGAGGGGCCTGATTCCTCATCAGATATATCAACAGTCAAACGCCTGTAAGCTCAGCTCTTGCCTTATCAGGGCTTCACACCGTCAGCACTGGAGGGAGGGAGGGGTCCGACTGCTCATCAGAGGTATCATGCAAGTCAAAAGCCTGAAAAGTCTCCTAGAATGCATAAATCATTAACCATTTCAGTCTCTGACAATTGGTCCACACAGTAACTGCAAGCTATGCCCAAAGCCTGTTCCCTAACCTTAGAAGAGAGACTGCAACCCTCAAGATGTTGGAGGCTCGAGGCATGGTCCGTGACACTAATCATGGCTATAACTCATAACTTCTTGGAGTATGGGGACTTCCCTCCTTCACCCCCGGCAGATCAAGGCCGCCACTTCAACTGACAGACATGGAAGCATCGCTGGACCCCGTGGGCGGTGACTATATACATCTGTCCACTCTCAGCTTTTCTTTCTCTTACTCTCCCTTGCTTCTTATCCTGCCTTTCTCTCCCCTATGCATTTTCTTTCCCCCCCCCCAAAGGTTAGTACTACATGTCCGGAATAAAGACAAGTGCCAAAAAATACTCAAGCACACAAAATATCTTTTATTACAGTGAGAATAATAAGAATAGTAATAAACTTAGCAAGAGGAATTAAAAACTAAAAAAGGATACAAAGTAACTATCTTATCGGGTGGCATTAAAACAAATACTACGAACAGCATTTAATACAGTATTAACTAGTGAAAAGGGATACCAAAAAAAAAAAAGGATCTTAGTAAAAGGGGAAACTAAAGGAAAAATAGTATAAACATAAAAGGAGAATTAAAGGAACACTAAAAGGATATTAAAAAAGTTTGTTCTCTCAGTTGCTTCCTATCAAAAAACTGTGCTTACCCACACAGACAGGCCAGGGCTGTCAGGATCTGCAGCAGCTGGTCGGTACCCATGCTTAGCGGGCGTCCCCGCGGAGCAACACAGTCTCGGTGGTAGGATGAGTATCGCTCAACTCAGCAGCTCCGACACCCCATTTTTATCAGTTCCACATTACACTACGTAGGGCCAGTACGCAGTATAAGGTGATGCCTGAATGGCAGCCAAACACCGCCTGATCATTACCTCATGGCAGCAGTCTGCGCATGCCCTACTTGTAGGGTAAGGGGTGAGCGACCCCTGCCCACATAATCTTCCTCCCATCATCATCTTTCTCACCCCTATGGATGACCTCTACCATTGTGTTTCAAGGGTAGATGTATCTATCTTGCAATATGTAGCAAAACCAAGGAAGAACTCAGCTCTGATAATAGGGGATATCAGGCTGACTTGCTAAAAAGCACAATGAACCTTACAATTAGCTTGTGCCATGAAGTTACATTGTACCATACTCTAGCTGGTTTCACATCCTAATATGATTCCGTTCTCACGCCTCTATGCTCCATTGATCATCTAATTCAAAAGTACCCCCCTTACATACCACCGCGTGATCAATGGTAGCAAGAGGGTGATAACGAACTACTCAAAATTGCAACGCATTTAGCCTGGTGTTTATCATTTGACGTACGCATGTTAGTATACAGGGAATCATACACAATATGCATGTTATTATACATCCAACTATTGACAAGCCTATTAACGCTTTTCGTAACCAGGGCCATCCCCATTTCCAATCACCAAAGAGGTTCCATTCATCATGAACATGTAATTGTTGAGTAAGGGCTTTTAATTTCTGGATGCTAGCATGAACAGATTCAGAATGATCACTTAAATTCATGCAGCACATGCCCTCAAAATCTTGACAGCCATGTCCCTGGGCTAACAACAAAAAAAAAATCAATAGCAGCTCTATTTTGTAAACTTGCATGTCTAACAGAGTCTACATCTGTGAGCAATGCACTCAAAGCAGCAGAAGTAGCATTAGCTTCTTTAGCCAACCAGCATCCTAGTTTATTTAGAGAAGCCAAAGCATGAGCAGTCCCTATCTGAGATATTACACTAGCAGTTATTCTTTCAGCCTTATTCCAAAACTCTACATCAGAGTTACAGTCTGGAATAAATCGCCGTGTGCTACGTCTGCGTCTTCTTAGTTTAGGCAAGGTTACGCTGCGAGGATGAAAAAAGGTTAATCGTCCAAAGGTACAAGGGCCTCCTACAGCCTTTCCCGGAATACCTTTCCATGCTCTTTGTCCACAAATGAGAAACAGATCATTTGGGAGACCTATTGCATCAGATCCAGGAATAAATTGTTTTTGCAGAGTCTCATTGCACCAAGCTGATGCGTTCTGGTAAATATCTCTAAGAAAAAATGTCAACTCCTGGATATGTGCAGTTTGCTAACACGGTCTCATTATATAGAGTTCCCCACCAGTAGTTATCAATGGGTACTCCAACCAGACAGGTGCGAAAAGGACTCGTGGGAGTTACCATGGACACACATATCACGTCCATCTTCGTCACGTTGGCCAGGGTGGTCCACACATTGACATCTAAAACAGAAGTCAGCAAAGAAGCAAAGTATAGCTGATATCTTTCTGGAAGGTACAGTTGGGTCTGGAAAAGGCCCTGCTGCTCTGCACCCTCAGGAGAGAAACCAGCTCCTGGGGGCTGTTGGATTCCATCCCACCGCGTGGTCCATGGTTGGACCATGACACTGGTGAATGACTCGAACAGTGTATTGATGAAGTGTCATTTCTAAAAATGTAAACAACATAACAACTGAGTAACAGTGAAAATACAGACAATAATAGAATCATGTCCATCCCCAGTGAGGAGATCTAAGTGGATTACAGTGGTCATTTACTTGGAGTCAACAGTACTTGAGATAATCTTTTCCCGGTTGGCAGACCTAGTTTCCAAGTTTGGACAGGTGAACAGGTGTGTCCAATCGTATGGGCCCGGACAACACAATGAATCTCAGGAATTTCTGCAAAATATAAAGTCTAGTACAACAGAACTTCTCATTTCAGAATTTTATAGTCTGGATTCATCTTTTATAGTATGAAGTGGTTGACTGCCAGTCACACGTTTATAGGTCTGTTAGGAGCTATCACAGGCAATGTTTATCTGGAGTTTGATGCAACACCGGACAACATCCTGGTCTCACCAACCGCTCCCACAGAAAGCTTGCACTCTCTGTACAGATTCCAGGCCTCATCGGGAGCAAACCGTCCTGCCCCAGTTTACCCCTGACTGCAGTCAATCCCCCTTCACCTCATGGAGTGATAGTACAGGTTATCTCTTGCCTCCATGCTATAAAAGAATTTTATCCATCTTCATATTAACTATACCATTGAGTGTGAAATCATTTCTGTACTTAACTAGAATATTACCGGTTCATCATAAGAAAATTGTAAACATGATGCGAGCCAGAGCCCATAGGGAGGTCCACAAACATCAGTCCTTCATTTGCAGTCTTACCAACCAGCTTTTCAACAAAAGCTTTTCTTCTGCGAGGTCCAACACCTCACACATGGTTATTTCACAATCACATATATTCTTGTATAGACTCGTAAGCCAAAAGGTTTCTGTCATTTGTTGATTCCAAATAATTCTTGCCACTTGCTGTAACACTACTGGGATGAAACACATACAAATATGAGCACTGCAAAACAATCAGTGTCTGATTTAGAATTCCCAAACCACACCGTTCTGCCTGATCTTCACAAACATCATTGGTGTGGCATGAATAGCACAGAAACAGATCATTCTATACAGTGATGACCATTAGGCTTCAGGATGTTACAAGTTTTATAGTTTTCTATTGTCTTCTTTCCCCCCTTAATGGCACGTCTGCCCCATCCCAGGAGACAAAACCAAGTACAATTGCAGTCCCTCTGCACGCGGCATCACACATGTCCTTCACTTCTTGAAGCCAGGGCTTAGCTTTAGCCTTTACCTTTAACACTGCTGCCAGAACAACTTGGCAGCACACTGTTCAGGAATAATATTCCAATTCTGATTGTTGCTTACCAGTAATACAAAACGAAGCATACAGATTGTTGGTGCAACTCATCTAAGAAATATAAACCTTCTTATCTCTGGAGCAGTAGATCCAGGGATCTATTGGGACATGAGACTTGCTATGCAGGAAAGAATAACCAATCCATCTTGTTATTCAAGATACATGACCTGCACTGAATAGGCTAATGCAGGAGTAATCATGGCTTTGGTAGCTATAGCCTCCCAGCCTCTGGCCAGGACATTGTTCATTACATAAATCACAACATCAGGTGTGGACAAGACACACGAGAGACAGGTACACGATAACTGAGTCATTACACCAGTTAGCAAAAGTTAGTAGACACAATTAATTATATTTAGGATATGTTTTTCTTCCATGTGATATTCGGGCTGGTCTTGTGCTGCTCAGCATTCACTGATCTCTGTCCAGAATTCTTGCCGCTCATGATAAGGTTTCATCAAACATGCTGGAAGCCAGCAGGGTCCTGTGGGAGACAAAACACAAACAACTTCCCCCTTCCAAATACTAACAACTTAATATTTACTTGAGGTATCATATTACCCCTCCTCATTACAACAGTATCAAGTTAAGGTTTTGTTCTGTGGGTGGGAGGCCTGGAAGGTCACCAAGTTGCTGCAACCTCTCTATGATCTCTTCTATGGGTGCCCCTGAGTTAGACACTAACAGTGGAATAATGTATGGTTTCCAGGGTACAGGACAGCCTTCTAACAATTTGTTTTGCATTACTGGAATTAAAGGCTGTTGCATGTAAAGTTCAGGGCTTTGCAGCTCAATAGCTATTTTCATTTCTTCCCCCTTTAATATTTTGATTGCTTGATGCAGAGTTACCCAGGATGAACTTCCATCCTGCCATGATCCATCATTAGTAAAACGGTCACTGAGACCTTCAGCAATGAAGTTACATTGTACCATACTCTAGTTGGTTTCACATCCTAATATGATTCCGTTCTCACGCCTCTATGCTCATCTAATTCAGAAGTACCCCTCTTACACTGTGTCACATTGTGGTATGACAGCACCCAAACTGCTAGCATGCCTGTTGATACAGAATTGTTAAAATAAACCTTGCCAGTATATGTTTTCAGACACCGATTATTTAGTGTCGTCTCACTTTAATCCACCCCAAGGGAATTATTAATAAAAACCTGAGTTACCCCCTCTCCCCTTTTCCTGGGGTGGGTTGTAACACCAATCAGCATTGACTCCGCCCAGTAGGAGAACAATCAACACGGACTCCACCTCTTGACTCCACCCAGTGTGCGGGGCCAGTGGTCTATAGAAGCAGAGTACATACCGGACGGCGGTGGGTATTCTGCCAGACACACAACAGAACAGCAACAGCAAAAGCAGAGACCCAAGAGAAAAAGCAAAAGATTCTGACAGCGGTGGGCACTGAATCGGGCTTATAGCCTGAGAGGGGTTTACTGGGCACCACTGCGTTCCTGGAATAGGGTAAACCCGCGATAGTTAGATCGCGCATTGAGACAGATTCTGACTAACCCTAACCCTAACCCCAACCCTAACCCCTAACCCTTACCCTAACCCTAACCTTAACCCTAACCCGAACCCTAACGCTAACCCTAACCCTAACCCTAACCCTAACCCTAACCCTAACCCTAAACCCTAACCCCAACCCTAACCCTTACCCTAACCCTAACCCGAACCCTAGTAGCTTGCAGTCTCTTTTTTAAAGTTAGGGTTAGGGAACTGGTTTTGTGCATAGCTTGCAGTCTCTTTTTTAAGGTTAAGGTTAGGGAACAGGGTTTGCACATAGCTTGCATTCGCTTTTTTGGGATTAGGGTCAGGGAATTGGGTTTGCGCATAGCTTGCAGTCTCTTTTTTAAGGTTAGGGTTAGGTAACAGGGTTTGCGCATAGTTTGCAGTCTCTTTTTTAAGGTTAGGGTTAGGGAAGAGGGTTTGCGCATAACTTGCAGTCTCGTTTTTAGGGTTAGGGTTAGGGAAAAGGGTTTGCGCATCGCTTGCATTCTCACTTTTAAGGTTAGGGTTAGGGAAAAGGGTTTGCGCATAGCTTGCAGTCTCTCTTTTAATGTTGGGGTTAGGTGACAGTGCTCTATAGAAGCAGAGTACATACTGGACGGCGGTGGGTATTCTGCCAGACGCAACAGAACAGAAACAGCAAAAGCAGAGACCCAAGAGAAAAAGCAAAAGATTCTGACAGCGGTGGGCACTGAATCAGGCTTATAGCCTGAGAGGGGCTTATTGGGCACCGCTGCATCTCCAGAATGGGCTAAAGCTGCGATTGTTAGATCGCGCCCTGAGACAAATTCTTCCTAACCCTAACCCTTACCCATACCCCTAACCCTAACCCTAACCCTAATCCTAACACTAAACCCTAAACCAAAAGGAAACTTCCTTTGCGATGCCTACTGGGCGGAGTCAGTGCTGATTGGTGTTACAACCCGCCCCAGGAAAAGGGGAGAGGGGGTAACTCAGGTTTTTATTAATAATTCCCTTGGGGTGGATTAAAGTGAAACGACACTAAATAATCGGTGTCTGAAAACATATACTGGCAAGGTTTATTTTAACAATTCTGCATCAACAGGCATGCTAGCAGTTTGGGAGTTGGGCTATCAGTTGGGAGGCATGGCTGAAAACAGGAAACAACAGCCCTAATTCCCAGGAAAGAAAGCCTGAAAGCTTTGGCTTTGTGGTGCAGTTGGTGGGCCACACTGGGCACTCCATGGGCAGGCAGCAAGAGTTTTCTGGATCTGGGAGTCAATCTGGGGTCCTCGGAGTGTTTGAGGGGAAGTTGGGAGTGTCCTGTGGGACCAGGATGGGATTTGAGGGCTCCTGGAGGGGCTGGGACGGGTGTATACTGCGGGCATCCTCTAGTATTGATGGGGGTAATCAGTGAGCTGACTGTTTCATAATCATCCAAATTTTAACATACAATATGATTATTAGAATAAAAAGCAAAAAGGTAATATCAACAAAACAGTAACAGGGTGAAGCTCTTGGTTGAAGACTGGTTTCTTCTTTTTCTCCAGTGATTTTAATTCTTTTTCGTCTGGGTTTTAATCCCATCTTTGGCATTTTGCTGCAAACATTTTGTCCCCATATCCATTGGAAATTGTATTAACTGTTGATGAGAACAAAGTGGAATGCCAAGGTATGTGATATATTGATAGGGTTTCACTGGTTGGCATTTAATTTGTCCAGGTTTATCGCCATAATGCTTCTGCTCTTTAACCACTTGAATCAGAATGAATTGAGTTGTTTTCTGGGTCGGGTTCTCTTTTTGAGTCCAAGGGTTTTTAGTGGATTCAGTATCAGGCACAAAGGAAATTGAGGGAGGTAAAGAAGAATCTTCCCTTTGTTCATTATCACAGGGATCACTCAGTCTATTTTCATTAATGTGAGGAAAGTTGGGAGACTCTAGAAACATCAGTTGAACTTCAAATTCTCCTTGTTTCTTTCTCTCCTGAGACTTAGAATCAGGGTTCTCTGTGGTTTCCCAAGTCTCAATGCCAGGGTAAGGCACTGGTTTATGAAGTTGCCTGACCAAACCAGGAGCCTGGTTTTTTAGCAACAGTTTTCTCTCCGCACTCTGGCGCAACAAGACTTTGAAGGTGGTCAACCTCAGTTTGAAGCAGCTCATTTTTAGCAACAAGTTTATCCGATTTTTCTCCTGTTTCCCTCTCAAAGGCTAACGATGACTTCAACACTACATTTTCTGATTTCAAAACAGTAGATTCAACATCAGAAATCCATTCATGACTTCCCTGTCACCACTCCATCCGAATGTCTGTGCTCTCATTTTGACCTGAGAGAAACCTCAGGCAGGTGGAAAAGGGCAGATAAAGAAAAAACAGATGGGTCCAGCAGAAGTGATGCTGCTTCTGTCAAAAGCAGAGCAGAGTCTGAAAGCACTTTAGGAAGTTGCTTACAGAAGCACTTGTGCATTCCAAGTTACAGCTCAGGAGTCTCAGTGACTTGTCCAACATGAGAGTTTCTTTTCCATTTCTCAACACCCTGATTCCTCAGGAGTAGGAAACTGGAAACACTGACTGAGAAAAGCTCCATTCCTTCCTAATAATTGTGCTTTGTCCTTCCCATTTGACAGTGCTCTTGGAAATGAGCTGCTGTGATCTGGATCTGTGAGCAGCCCTGACCTCACAGAGCACTCATCCAATGGCAGGAAGACCCCACCTGGCTCCTGCTGGGGTTCTTGCCACCACGACCCAGTATGGGTCAATGGAATGGGGAGCAGGGCGGGGGGACCAGTAAGGACCAGTTAAGGGGGTTGGGGGCACTTCAGCATCTCCATCAAGGTCAGACCAGTACAGAGCAGCATAGACCAGTATAGATCGGTATAGACCAGTATAAACCAGTATGGACAAGTATAGACCAATATGGGTCACTGCAACGGGGAATGGGGCAGTGGGACTGATAAAGACCAGTTAAAGGGCTTGGGGGCACTTCAGCATCTCCATCAAGGTCAGACCATTATAGACCAGTATAGACCAGTGTAGACCAGTATAGACCAGTATAGACCAGTAAAAAACCAGTACGGACCAGTACGGACCAGTATGGACCAGTATGGACCAGTACAGGTCACTAGAACAGTGAGCAGGGTGGTGGGACCAGTAAGGACCAGTTAAGGGGGTTGGGGGCACTTCAGCATCTCCATCAAGGTCAGACCAGTACAGACCGGTACAAACCAGTATGGACCAGTATAGACCAGTATAAACCAGGGTAGAGCAGTATAAACCGACATAAACCAGTACGGGTCACTGAAACAGGGAATGGGGTGGTGGGATCAGTAAGGACCAGTTAAGGGGGTTGGGGGCGCTTCATCATCTCCGTCAAGGTCAGACCAGTACAGACCAGTGTAAACCAGTATAGACCAGTATGGACTGGTATAGACCGGTATAGACCAGTATAAACCAGTACAGACCGGTACGGGTCATTGGAATGGGGAATGGGGCAGTGGGACCAGTAAGGACCAGTTAAGGGGGTTGGGGGCACTTCAGCATCTCCATCAAGGTCAGACCAGTACAGACCAGTATAAACCAGGGTAGAGCAGTATAAACCAGTATAAACCAGTACGGGTCCCTGGAACGGGGAATGGGGTGGTGGGACCAGTAAGAACCAGTTAAGGGGGTTGGGGGCACTTCAGCATCTCCATCAAGGTCAGGTCAGTATAAACCCGTATAGACCAGTATGGGCCAGTATAAACCGGTATAAACCAGTATGGACCAGTACAGGTGACTGGAACGGGGAATGGGGCGGTGGGACCAGTAAGGACCAGTTAAGGGGGTTGGGGGCACTTCAGCATCTCTGTCAACGTCAGACCAGTACAGACCAGTATAGACCAGTATAGATTAGTATAAACCAGTATGGACCAGTATAGACCAATATAAACCAGTACGGGTCACTGGAACACGGAATAGGGTGGTGGGACCAGTAAGGACCAGTTAAGGGGGTTGGGAGCACTTCAGCATCTCCATCAAGGTCAGACCAGTACAGACCAGTATAAACCAGGATAGACCAGTATAAACCAGTATGGACCAGTACGGGTCACTGGAACGCGGAATGGGGTGGTGGGACCAGTAAGGACCAGTTAAGGCAGAACTCAGCTGGGACTTAGTGGTTTGGGGTGGGCGTGTCCCTTCTTTAGGTGGGCGTGGTCTCTCCCTGGTGGGCGTGTCCCATCCCAAGGTGGCCATAGCCTCTGCAAGTGGGCGTGTCTTTTGCATCCTCTCCCCCTCCCTGAACTGGGAGCTCAACTGGGACTTACTGGGTTTTGGGTGGGCGTGTCCCCTCCCAATGATGGACCCACTTTCAGCCCCTCCCCCCACCTTTAAGGGCCCCCCCAAAGCCCCTCCCCCCCTTCCTGCACCTCCCCAACCCTCAGGGTCCCTCCTGTCCCTCCCCCACCCTCAGGGTCCCTTCCTTCCCCTCCCCCCAGTGAACCTGCTACCCCTCCCCCACTCTCAGGAGCCCTCCCTGCCCCTCCCCCACCTTCAGGGGCCCTCAGGACCCCTCCCCCAACCTCAGAGACTCTCCTGCCCCTCCCCCACCCTCGGGGAACTTCCTACCCTTCCCCCACCCTCAGGGACCCTCAGGGCCCCTCCTTTTCGGGGTCCCTCCTGCCCCTCCCCAACCCTCAGGACCCTCCTGCCCCTCCCCCCACCTCGGGGTCCCTCCTGCCCCTCCCCCACCCTCAGGGACCCGCCTACCCCTCCCCCACCCTCAGGGACGGTCCTGCCCTTCCCCCACCCTCAGGGAACCTCCTGCCCTTCCCCCACACTCAAGGACCATCCTGCTCCATCCCCACCCTCAGTGTTCCCTCCTTCCCCTCCCCCCCCACTGGGGCCGTTACTGGTCCCTTACTGGTCTGTACTGGGAAGGGAGAGGGGAGGGGCTGCCCCCTCGAGGCCCCTCCCCCCAGTGACATCACCGGGTCCCAAAAATAGCCCCGGGGGCCCAAACTGGAGGGGGGACCTGGAACCGCTCCCAGTGTGACCAGTTCAATTACTGAGAGGGACTGGGAGGGAACTGGGAGGGACTGGGAGGGACTGGGAGGGGGCAGGGCTTCCCCCCCTCCCCCCCCTCCGTGTCCTTGGGGTGACCTTGGGGAGGGAGGGGGATGGGCCGCTCCCAGTGGCCCCAGTAGCTCCCAGCAACCCCAGTAATGCCTCCGGTATCTCCAGTGGCCCCCCCAGTAGCTCCTAGTAGCTCCCAGTAACCCCAGTGTCTATCCCAGTAGCTCCCAGTAACTCCCAGGAATCCTAGTGTCCATCCCAGTAACTCCCAGTAACCCCAGTGTCCACCCCAGTAGCTCCCAGTAACTCCCAGTAAGCCCCCCAGTAGCTCCCAGTAACTCCCAGTAACCCCAGTGACCCCCCCAGTAGCTCCCAGTAACCCCAGTGTCCATCCCAGTAACCCCAGTGACCCCCCCAGTAGCTTCCAGTAGCTCCCAGTAACTCCCAGTGTCCCCCCCAGTGCCTCCCAGTATGTCCCAGTTTAACCCAGTTCCCCCCCCCGTGGGCCCTGGGCCGGGTGGGGGAGGGGCTGGCTCACATTTCCATGGCAACATCCCTTTCCCTCTGGCCCAGTTTCTCCCAGTTCCTCCCAGTTTAACCCAGTTTTTCCACATTTTTCCACATTTTTCCACATTCCCCCCATTTTCCCCATTTTTCCCAGATTTTCCCCCATTTTTCCACATTTTCATGAATTTTTCCCCATTTGCCCCCCATTTTCCAGATTTTTCCCAATTTTCCTACATTTTCCCAGATTTTTTCCCATTTTTACCCCATTTTCCCAGATTTATCCCCATTTTGTCCAGATTTTCCAAGATTTCCCCCCCATTTTCCCAGATTTTTCCCCATTTTTTCCACATTTTTCCCACATTTTCACACATTTTCACACATTTTTCTCCAGATTTTCCCAGATATTTTTTCCCATTTTTTCCACATTTTCCCCGATTTTTTCTCACATTTTTCCCAGATTTGCCCAGATTTCTTCCCCCATTTTCCTGGATTTTTCCCAGAATTTCCCATATTTTCCCCATTTTTCCAAAATTTTTTTTATCTTTCCCCATTTTTCCCCATTTCCTGGATTTTCTCCCATTTTTTCCACATTTTCCCGGATTGTTTGTCATTTTTCCCAGATTTTCCCCAGATTTTTTCCCATTTTTTTAAATCTTTCCCCATTTTTCCCCATTTTCTGGATTTTTTTCCCATTTTTCTTCATTTCCCCCCATTTTTCCCAGAATTTCCAGCATTTTCCCCCCAGTTTGTCCCCATTTTCCCAGATTTCTCCCAGATTTTCCCAGATTTTTTCCTATTTTTTCCCCATTTTCCCGGATTTTCCCCAGATTTTTCCTCCACTTTTCCCAGAATTTCCCACATTTTCCCAGATTTTTTCACATTTTTTCCCATTTTTCCCACATTTTCTCAGATTTTTCTCCAGATTTTCTTCCAGATTTTCCCAGATTTTCCCCCATTTTTCTTGATTTTTCCCGATTTTCCCCATTTTTCCGGATTTTTTCCCATTTTTTCCCATTTTCACACATTTTTCCTCATTTTCCCCCATTTTCACGGATTTCTCCTCATTTCCCCCATTTTCCCACAGTTTTTCCCAATTTTTTCACATTTTCCCAGATTTTTCCCCATTTTCCCCAGATTTTTCCCCATTTCACCCCCATTTTCTCGGATTTTTCCACAATTTCCCACATTTTCCCAAATTTTTTCCCACATTTTCCCAGATTTTCTCCCTATTTCCCCAGATTTTTCCTCATTTTTCCCATTTTTTCCCAGATTTTTTCCCAATTATTTTCCCCATTTTCCCAGATTTCCCCCCTTTTTTTCCCACATTTCCCCGGATTTTTTCCCAATTTCCCCCCATTTTCCATGATTTTTCCCACATTTTTTCCACATTTTCCCAATTTTTCCTCATTTTCCCCCATTTTTCCCAGATTTTTCCCCATTTTTCTCAGATTTTTTCCCCATATTTCCAGATTTTCCCAGAATATTCCCCATTTTCCCCCCATTTTTTCCCTATTTTCCCAGATTTTTCCCAGTTTTTCCCCTTTCCCCCCCATTTTTTCCACATTTTTCCCAGATTTTCTCCCATTTTCCCCAGAATTTCCCAGGGTTTTTCCCAATTTTTCCCCATTTTCCCAGTTTTTTCCCAATTTTTTCCCCATTTTCCCAGATTTTTTCTCCATTTCCCCCCATTTTCCCAGATTTCCCCCCATTTTTCCCACATTTTCCCAGATTTTCACACATTTTTCCCCATTTTCCCCCTTTTTTTCCTCATTTTTCCATATTTTCCCATATTTTTCCCCATTTCCCCCAGAATTTCCCACATTATCCCCCATTTCCCCCCTTTTTTTTCCTCATTTTTCCATATTTTCCCATATTTTTCCCCATTTTCCCCAGAATTTCCCACATTTTCCCCCATTTTTCCCCAGTTCCCCGGATTTTTCTCACATTTTTCCCAGAATTTTCCGCAATTTCCCCATTTGCCCACATTTTCCCAGATTTTTTACCATTTTCCTGATTTTCCCCCCATTTTGCCCACATTTTCACAGATTTTTCTCCAGATTTCCCCCACATTTTTCCCCCATTTCCCCACATTTTCTTGGATTTTTGGGTCCCCAGTTTTCCAAATTTCCCAAATTTCCCCAGTGGGAAAAAATGGGGGAAAAAAACCAGGAATTTGGGGGAAAATGGGGAAAAATTGGGGAAAAAAGTGGGAAATTTGGTGAACACGAATGAAAAATTGGGAAAAATGGGGGAAAATTTGAGAAAAAAGTGGGAAATTTGGGGAAAATTGATAAAAATGGGGAAAAATGGGGGGAAATTAAGGAAAACTGGGGGAAAATCCGGGAAAATGTGGAAAAACGGGGGAAATTTTGGGGAAAAAGTCAGAAATTTGGGGAAATGGGGAATTTTGAGGGGAAATGGAGGGAAAACTGGGAAAAAAGTAAGAAATTTGGGGAAAACGGGTGAAAAATCAGGAAAAATGGGGGATAATTGGGAAAAATTAGGAGAAATTTAGGAAAAAATTGGGAAAAAATGGCGGAATTTGGGGAAAATGGGGAAATTTGGGAAAAATGGGGTGAATTGAGAAAAAAATGGGGGAATTTGGGTAAAATTGGATGAAAAATTGGGGAAAGTTGGGAAAAATGGGGGGAAATTTGGGGAAAATGGGAAAAATGGGGGAAATTTGGGAACAATGGAAGGAATTTGGAAACAAAATGGGGAAAAATTGAGAAAAATGGGGAAATTTGGGAAAAATGGGGGAAATGGGGGGGAAATTGGGGAAAGAGTGGGAAATTTGGGAGAAATGGATGAAAAACTGGGAAAAATGAGGGGAAATTTGGGAAAAACTTGGGTGTCCCCACCAGGTTCGGCCCCGCCATGGCCCCGATAGCCCCGGGATCAGGTGAGACCCCTACCCCATGCCCTGACCCCTCCCCCTCCCCGAGGTCACTGCCCTGACCCCCCGAGTCCAGGCTGTGACCCCTCCCCCACCCCATGGCCCCTCCCACACTTTATGGCCCCTTCCCCATTCTGTGGCCCCTACCCCATTCTGTAGCCCCTACCCCACTCTGTGACCCCTCTCCCACTTCATGGCCCCTCCCCCACTCTCTGACTCCTCCCCCACTCTATGGCCCCTCATCCACTTTATGGCCCCTCCCCCACTCTCAGACCCTTCCCCCACTTTATGGCCCCTCCCCCACTCTGTGGCTCCTCCCCCACTCTGTGACCCCACCCCCATTCTGTGACCCCTCTCCCACTCTGTGGCCCCTCCCCCACTTTACGGCCTCTCCCCCACTCTGTGACCCCTCCCCCACCGACAGCTTCTCCCTGCAGAGAGAACAGTCAACACACTATTTCACTTCTCACTTTAACAAAGCTCTTTTCTCCTTCAAGCCCCTCAAAGGCGCCAAGGCCACATAGGAGGCCACACACAAACAGTACTCCTCTTCCCACTTGACTACACCTTCTCCCTCACTGTTCTACAGGGAACACCAGGAATCTGCTCGCAGAGGCCTCTCCTTTCCCATCAGTAGCTCAGCACAAGGAGTTAAAGGAGCTCAAGCCTTAGGCCACAAGAGCTGACAGCGAGGAAACTTTGGGAGCAAACTAATGCTGCTAACACGGACCCAGCTGAATCCAGCACACAATCACAGAATCCAAGAGTCCTTCAGCTTGGAAAAGACCTCCAAGCTCACTGAGTCTTGTGCAGCCCCTCCCCGACCGCCTGCAGGGACTGGATGATGCTTTGCACAAGCACCAAAAGGAATGTTGTGAAAGCCATGGCCTGCAGGAGGACACAGAGAAGGGCTTGGTTGGGGCTGGGAAGGAGGGAGCTGGCGCTGGGGGAGCGGGGATGGAGCCTCGGGGATGTGGCGCAGCAAGGACAGGGGCCCAGGCAGCTGGCAGGCGGCAAGGCCTCACCCCCTGCCCCAGCAGCAGCACCGGGCCCTGCCCAAGGCACTCCTGCCAGGGGCTGGGCCCTGCAGGCAGGGGCAGAACCCACTCCCTGGGGCGGCCTTGCTGCCCTGGCCCTCGTCCGGCCCAGCCTCTCCCTGTGTGCGTGCTCCCCACAGCACAGGCTGCACTGGGCAGCATCCCCTGATGGGCCCTGCAGAGCTGCCCCATGCGGACACTTCCATTTTATGTCACAGGTGCCACAGCCTGTCCCAGCCAGCCCTGCCCATTGTCCCCACCCCGGCTCAGTGACTCACAGTGGCCCCTGGCAACCAAAGAACCAAAGCCCCACACCCCCAGAGTGCAGCCCTACCCATGTGCAAGGGGCCCCCAAAGGGTTCCCTGCACAAAGCAGCCCCTCCAAACCCTTGTCAGATAGAAAACTGGGGGACGTGACCCTTGGATGCTTTTAGTACAGAGATACAAGCTTTTCTTGAATAATGGAGGGGGGCACTTTTCAATTATTAATATTTACAGTTATCCATTTGGGGACAGGATGTCCTACAGGCTAATGTGCTGTCACATTTGGAGTGAAAAGTACTTTTCAAAGAAACCCAGGGTGCATGGGTGATGCAGAGGAAGCTGTCAAGTCACCCAGTGTGAAGCTCAACACTGCTTTGCACCAGCACTGCCCTTTCACACACATCTTTGGCAAAGACAAAGATGTCAGGGTTTAGTTTCTAAATCAGTAACACTTGACAAGACCTCTTTATGAACTGACAGCAAGAGAACTTAGGAGTAGCTTAGGGTTGGCAAGTGTAGGAGCCAAGAAGAGAAGGGCTGATGGGTATGTCATGAACACTGACAGCTGGATGGTCGTGGAGCCGACCAAGGACTGCCAGATACAAAAGACATCACCTGCTGGACTTGGCCCAAACACCAGCCCCCTCCTCTCCCTTCTCAACCACTCAACCACAGCCTGCACACACCCACACCTGCCAGGGCCAACTGGCTGATTCTCTTCTCTTTTCTGCCTGGGGGCGAAGGAAGAAGGACAGGGAGGGCATTTGCCTTCAGGCCAGAGGGAAGGGGAAGGAGATCCCCCCAAATCTATTCCTGGCAGGATGGGGGCTGGAGGAGACATTGGGGGACCCCCAAGAATATTTTCGAGGGGAAGAAAGGATGGGGGCACCCACAGGGGGTTGGGGGGGGAGGGACCCAGGAATCTCGTGGTGGGACACTGGGGAGTTCCCAGTAGTTTCTTGGGGGGGTGGACCCCCAGCAGTCCGGGGTGGAAAAATGGACGGAGGAATCCGCCGTAAAGGGTGGGTGACACCCAAAAGACTCTAGGAGGGGGTCGGGAAGGACCCCGGAGTCCTGAAGAGTGTTTGGGGGTCCCCAGGAGGGAGTCTGGGGGTCTGAGGTGGTCCCAGGAGATTTTCAAGGGTTAAGGGGATGCACAGGAGATTTGGGGGACGAGGGGGAAAGGCGGAGGGTCCCCAGCATTCTTGGGGGGATCTGGGCAGTTCCCGAGAGTCTTGGGGGAGATTCGGAGGGGTCACCAGGAGCCCCCGGACCCCCTGAACTCACCCCACACCACCATGGCCTCGTTGGGGCCGCACGTGAAAAACAGCGCGGCGGGGGGAGACCCTGGGGCCGGGATCGATCGGGACCAATCGGGTTCAATCCCGATCCTCCCCTCCCCCGCCATCACCGCCCCGCTCCCGGCAGCCCCCGCGGAAGTTTCGACGTTCTATCGGGTGACTCACCGGCACAAGGACAGGGGCCCAGCAGAATTTGGCAATGACGTCATTCCAGCAGAGCCGTTCTATTGGCTGCGACCCACGAGGGAGCCCCAAAACCTGTTCATGGCTTGAGGGGGAAGGACAGCCGGCACGGCCGGGAACGGGGGTGCAGAGGGTGTTCAAGTGCCCAGGAAAGGGGCAAAAAACTTTCCCCTCTCCCTCCCAGTGCCCCCTCAACCCATCCCAGTGTCTCCCCTCTCTCCCAGTGCCCCCTCATCCCATCAGCCCATGGTCTCTCCCCTGCTCTCCCAGTGCCCCCGTCCATCGAGGTCCCAGCCCGGCCCTGCCCCCTGCTCTGCTCCGGCCTGGATTTCTCCCCTGCAGGGGCAGCTGAGGTGGCTCCAGGGCGGGCGGGAGCTTTCGGGGCACGGGGTGGCTCCTGACATGCTGCTGGAACCGCCCCTGCCTGGGCGGGCCCGTCAGCCTGGGGCACCTCCTCACCCGAGCCTGGGGGACGGGCCGGCAACTGGGAGGGGCTTTGGGAAGGAATGGGGAGGCTGAGAAGGGGTTGGAGGTCGTGGGGGTAACTGGGAAGGTGTTTGGGGGAGTTTGGGGGTTTGGGAGGGAGGTTGGGGAGATTGGGGCAGCTGTGAGGGGTTTTGGGGAATCGTCGGGGTGGGAAGGAACTGGGAGAGAGTTTGGGGGCATACTCAAGGGGAAGGGGGCAACTAGGAGAGGGTTTGAAAGGTCCTGGGAGGGCTGGAGGTAACTGGGAGGGGTTTGGGGGCATCTTGTGGGTTTTTGTGGGTCTGGGAGGCAGTCTGGGGGCCTCGGAGGGTTTAAGGGGAAGTTGGGAGTGTCCTGTGGGACCGGGATGGGATTTGAGGGTTCCTGGAGGGGCTGGGAGGGCTTTATGCCTTTATACTGCGGGCATTGTCTAGTATTGATGGGGGGAATCCGTGAGTTGACTGTTTCATAATCATCCAAATTTTAACAAGACTTTGAAGGTGGTCAACCTCAGTTTGAAGCAGCTCATTTTTAGCAACAAATTTATCCGATTTTTCTCCTGTTTCCCTCTCAAAGGCTAACGATGACTTCAACACCATATTTTCTGATTTCAAAACAGTAGACTCAACATCAGAAATCCATTCATGACTTCCCTGTCACCACTCCATCCGAATGTCTGTGCACTCACTGTGGCCTGAGAGAAACCTGCCTGTTTGCAGCGCACTGACTGGGCAACTTTTCTTTTTGCAGGTGGAAAAGGGCAGATAAAGAAAAAACAGATGGGTCCAGCAGAAGTGATGCTGCTTCTGTCAAAAGCAGAGCAGAGGCCGAAAGCACTTTAGGAAGTTGCTTACAGAAGCACTTGTGCATTCCAAGTTACAGCTCAGGAGTCTCAGTGACTTGTCCAACATGGGAGCTCCTTTTCCATTTCTCAACCCCCAGATTCCTCAGGAGTAGGAAACTGAAAACACTGACTCAGAAAAACTCCATTCCTTCCTAATAATTGTGCTTTGTCCTTCCCATTTGACAGTGCTCTTGGAAATGTGCTGGTGTGATCTGGATCTGGGAGCAGCCCTGACCTCCCACAACCCTGACCACACACACCTCATCCAACGGCAGGAAGAACCTGCCTGGCTCCTGCTGGGGTTCTCACCACCCACCGACAGCTTCTCCCTGCAGAGGGCTGGGCAACTACCCAGGCAGGATGAGACCTGACCCCAGCAGGTAGCAAAGTCCCTGCCCTGGCACAAAGAACCCCGGAGCACAGGGACCCTGCTCTGCAGGACAGCCCCGGGCATCCCTGGCTGCACCCCCACCTTCCCAACCCGCAGCCATCCCTGGGAGAAGGAGCCCACCTGCGCTGTCCCTCTGACGGTGCTGCAGGGAAGGCCTGCCCTGGAGAACATCCTCCTCCGGCGCAACAGAGAAACTGGGAGAGTCCTGACAGATGTGCAAGGCTGTGGGATGTGGTAGCTTTAGGAGATTCCTCCAGGAACACAAGCGACATTGCCCTGCACCTGTAGACTCACTGTGCAGAGGAGTGTGAAGTTGTGTCCCCAAGTTGTGTCTCAGCTGAACACCTCCCATCTTTCTGCTGCCTTTAACCTCCCTTTGCCTTTCTTCTCTTCTCTCGTGCCTACAGGCAGTGCCCTCGGCCCTGCTGGGCTGTGCAGAGGAGCTGCTCCTGGGCAGAGCTGTGTCTCTGCAGTGCTGCCCGCTTGCCAGGATTTCCCTGTGTGCCAGGAGCCCAGCCCAGCTGAGCAGCACAGCAAGAGCCAAAGGCAGCCCTTTCTCTGCCCCTCTGGGTTCCCCGCAGGTGTCCCTGGGGCTCCAGGGGAACCTGCTGTGGAACAGACTGAAGGAAACAATGATGTTCCCTCTTCTCACCTCTTCAGTGACACTTCTTTCCAGCAGTGACATTTCTCCTCTTAGAAAATTACCAGGGTATGATGATCACCTTTCCTAGTTTCAACATTACACAGGACACCAGGAGGGTGACAGCAAAGGATCTGGTAACTCCCTGGCACAGCGGGGGTTTTCCTGGAGTCACACAGAGAAATGTGTCAGGGCTCTGAGAGGTGTCCAACCCTGAGCTGGACTGATGCACACACGGGGGTGTTCAGAGACACGAGTCCTTCCCTGGCACACACACAGGCAGTTCATTGCAGCAGGGGCAGTGTCTCCCTGGGCTCCTGCTACCACTCCCAGAGCCTGGAGCCACCTCAGCCCTGTAATGCTCCCACCCTGCCCACTCCTACACTTCAGATGAACATTGGGGTTTTCTAGTCACTGGAACTGCCCAGACCAGCCCCTCCCTGGTCCCCCCATCTCCCTGCCCCGCCCCAGCCCAGCAGAGCAACACAGTCGTTTCTGGTCCTGCAGCAAGAAAGGGAGGCAATAGAGGACAGGGACAGTGACTGCATGTCTGGACTGCTCAGGAGATCATCAGCTCAGGCGGCAGCTCCTGCAGCCCCAGGGCCAGACCCGCTTCCCAGTGGCCCAGGCAGCTGCTGCCACGTGGGCACAAGCTCTGCTGCCCAGGAGGGTCCTGTAGTGAAGGGCTTTGCAGATGGCCACGTAGCGGTCATAGGACATGATAGTGAGAAGGGCAAGCTCCGCTGTGATCAAGAAGAAAAGCAAAAAACACCTGTGCAGCTCATCCTGAGTAGGACATGCCCCTGGTGTTCCAGAGGGATTTGACCATGGCTTTGGGGAGAGTGGTGCAGATGCAGCCCGGGTGTGTGAGGGAGAGGTGGACAGGAAGAAGTCCCTGGGGGGTGTGCAGGTGGTGGTGGCAGGCTACGGCGCTGAGGATGAGGCCGTTGCCCAGGAGGGCAGCCAGGGAGATGCCCAGGAAGAAGCAGAAGTGCAAGAGCTGCAACCAGGAGGAGGAAGTGGGGGATGGAGCTGCTGTTGGACATGAGCTTCCTCTGGGCATCAGGAAATGTCCAAGGAGGAAAAGGCAGTGAAAACTTTGGGACAGGTTTCCTAGATCAAACCCATGAATTCCTCTGAGCATCTACCCTCATCCCAAGTATCTGCAGTCACACATATATAGATTCTGGACTGTAGAAGACAGGCTTAGCATGACTTTAAGATGATTTCTTCTCAATTTTTTGATTTATTTTTCTACTGCCAGGTCTGAGAGGGGCATCGTGGAACCAAAGGAACCCTGAGACATTTCAGAATCCCACATGTGTTGGGTCTGTCTGAGCTGGAGTTCATTTTCTCACTGCAGGCGTCACAGTGCTGTGCTTTGCATTGGGAGCTACAAAGGGGTTAATCACACCAGTGCTTTGGCAACTGCTGAGCAGGGCTGGTGCAGCATCTGCATTGTCGGCTTAGTCCCCTGAATCGGGGCAAGATCATGGGAGGCGATACAGACAGGTCAGTTGAGCCAAATGGACCAAAGGGACATTGCAGAATATATGGCGTCAGCTCAGCTACAAGAGCTCAGGAAAGGAACAGGAAAGGGGGAAATCCATTTTTTTACAATACATGCCTTCTGAGCGGCTTCTCTGTGTGGTGAAGCCCTGCTTCCCATGAAGTGGCCAGGTATCGCTGCTGACAGGAAGTAGAGAGAAAATCTTTTTATTTTCCTCTTCACTTATGCATGCGCAAACTTTGGCTTTTGCTTTAGTAAAGTGCCTGATCTCAAGGTAGAAATAATTTTCCATCTTATTCTGTCTCTTCTGTCTGGCTGGGAAGGGCAGCAATAGAGCAGCTTGGTGGGCACCTGGCATCCAGGTAAGGTCAACCCACTGCAACATTGCAGGGTCTCATGGAACCAAAGGACTGCTGGGAGACTGGGGGAACTCACGGAATCAAGTGGCCGTCGTGGCACTGCCCTGCATCATAGAAGCAAATGTTCCCTGGGAAACTACAGAAACCAGGGACTTAAGGACATCATTGGGATGTGCGGGACCTCATGGAATTAAACAAACCGTGGGATATCTTTGGAACTTCATGGAATCAAAGGGATTGGAATCAAAGGGATAAAACAAAAGAATTAAACCCCATGACCAGAAACCATTGGATCGAACATTTCTTTAATATGCCAGCTGGGGATTCATGGGGGTACTCTGCCATGCATGAATCAAAGAATCAGTATAAATTTCGGAGTATAAATACAGTGATACTTGAAAGACCCTCCCCTTCACAAGCAGTCCAAAATTCTCTTCTGATTTTAGGGTCAAATAGCCTCTTGGATTTTATTCGTGGAGCAAGACTGCCATCTAGCGTCCATTTCTTCTGGGAGGGGTAGTCCTTTTCACAGAGTGGTCTTCTCCCTTAGCAGGCCTCGTAGCGTCTCTGATTGATCTATCCGACCCCTAACTCCTAAACTAAATGCTTTAGGACCAGCTAAGACGTGTCTTAGAACTTCCCATTTGCTTAAACAATGTATAATTGACTTTCTTCTTAACAGAACAATCTCTTATTAAACAAGTTTTCTGAGGCCTGTCAGCTAATTTCTTGAAGATGATACACTCTCTTGATATGATACACTCTCTATTAGTTTCCATGTATCATCTACATTCTCTCTCCTACAACTAATTGTAGTCTTAAAAGAAAAGAAAAGACTGCTACCATGCCAAGAAAGCAAACCCCTTTGTTGATTAGGATTTTTATCTAAGAAAAACTTCTGATTTACGAAGTCATTAAGGATGGAGATCCTCTCTCATTTCAGTGCCATTGTGACAATATGGGGCCTCATGTAACACATGGAACACAGAACACTGCACATTCCCAAGCAATCAAGGGGCCATTGTAACACTCCAGGGACTCATGGAAGACAGAGGCCCCGCAGAGAGACCTCAAATCAGAGCTTTGGGCAATCCTCAACCAGAGGAAGTTCAACAAGGGGAAGTGCCAGATTCTGTCCCTCTGATGGGGCAACCCCAAATGTCTGGACAGACTGGGAATGATATTCTGCATAGCAGCGCTGGAAAATGGCCTCTGGGGTCCTGGTGGATGGCCAGTTGGCCAAGAGTCAGTGGTGCTCTGGTGGGGGCTCACTGCTCGGTCACAGGAGGGTTTTCAGACACACGAGTCCTTCGCTTGCACACAGACACAGACAGTTCATGGCAGCAGGGGCAGTATCTCCTGGGGTTCCTGCTGCCACACCAGGAGCCTGGATGCACCTAAGCCCTTGTGGGGTGCCACCTGCTCTGCCACTATCTGAGATGCCCCACGGCCTGAGAGATGGAAACGCGGAGCTCTGTCCAAGAGAAGCACATCCCAGAGCTGCACGCATGGGCTTTGCCAGGATTTAGAACCGTAAATGCATATTCCTCGAGGCTGCCCTCCTGTCTGGTAGGTTCTTCACAAAGCTCTTCTCCCGAACTATCTTCCCAGCCCTCCCTCCCTCTGGTCCATAAAGTATTCCCTGGGAACACTCATCGCTTTTTTCTTTGTCGAGCCGTTATTCTTTCCTTGCTTTACTCTCTGTCCTTCAGTGAATTCGTGCAGTCCGTCCCTTTCCTACTTTTCTTCCTCTCTTCGCTTGGCTTAATCCCGCAGCTTTCCATTCTTCAGTGACTTCACCAATCCACTTCTCTTTTCCGCTCACCTCTCTCCAGCAAATATTAATGGACATTTCAACTACTACACACCTTTATATCCTCTTAAAATTCTTCTCCGTATTGGCTTGACTGCTGCTGTGCCCTTTGTTTTGGGAAAAAACATCCAGTGCAAAAACACTTCCGACGGCTTTTCTTCATCTCCCTGCCAGTGTCTGCAGGTAGAGCCCAGGTGCAGCAGGACCCATTGGTAGAGACCAGCGAGAGCAGTGAAATCACCAAGTGCTCACACGCCAACATACGAAACGGTGAATTTATCCATTCCTACCGGCAGCTCCCGGGTCACAGCCCCGAGTTCCTCGGTGCTAAATGGTCCAGAGAGCTGCTAAATGGTCCAGAGAGCTGCGGGCACCAACGGGGCGGCTGTGGGTGACGGGTGATGGTCTTTCCACCGTCCTCTGGCTCTCCGGGCACCGTCATGGAGACGAGTTGGGTATTAGCGCTTCTATTAAAACAGGGTTTTCAGCCATACAAAGAGAACAGGCTTGAGTACCTGGGTGCCAAGTGACGTAAAAAGCACAGCGCAGCGCAAGAGGCACCAGTGCTAGAACACTGAATTTACCCCTGGCCTATCAAATCCTCATCTCACTAAACTTAATAATGCGTCAGATTCTGCTTCCAGGCTGCCTCTGGCACGACCTCCAGTTTTCTCCAGGCTGCCCAAATAGTTAGAGCTCTCTGTTTTCAGGACAAGCATACATATTTCAGGTGTTCCCTAGTCTTCTGAGCAGGAGAAGTGACACAACTGGGATCTCATCACGGAGACTGTATCTCCATTGGTCCAAAGCGGGTGGGAGATGCCATGCCGTGATTTCTCATGGGCAGGTGCTTCACCCATGCACTGCTTCGGCGTAGAACTGGTGCCACAGCCCAAGTCTAAAACTAAGGTGCTATTTGTCTCCAGCAGAAATGCTCCTGCTGACAGCTCCGCTCCCCACAGACGTCGATCGGTCTCCCGGTGTATCGCAGCCCCCGTAAGCCATGGCCCACTGCAAACAGAGAGATTTGAATATGTTGCCAGCCGGGGAAAACTGGAAGTCGTGCCAGAGGCAGCCTGCAGGTTGAAAGGGATGCATTAATAAAGTTAGTGAGATGAGAGTTTGATAGACCTGGAGCAGCTTTGGAATGATCTCCTGATTTTCTTTAGAAAAGGAGAAATGTGTGACTGCAGAGAGAGCCGAGATATCTTTTGGTGGCAGCATGTGGAGGAGAGGACAGACGGAGAGGGATAGCGAAGTTGAAGTGGCGAGCAGAGAGAGAGAAGGAGGCCTGAGCTTTCTCTTCTTTCCCTCTTTATTTCTTTAGAGAAGTAAGATCGCCTGGAGTGAACACATGAAGGACAGCAAGTACATGATCTGCAGCGATGTTTCTCTATTCAGTTGTATTCCCCCACGGGGCCTGAAAAGGCAGTTGACTATTTCCTGGGAGGAAAAAGAATGCATTTATGAAAAGCTGGGATATAGAGAGGAGGTGTACCAGGCAGAAAGTGACGACGAGGTAGCCAAAATTCATGCTGAGACAAACCTGCCTGTTTGCCGAGAGTGTCAGAAATCTCCACCCTGTGCCGAGAGAAGAGAGCTGCCAGAAACGAATCTCTTAGAGGGGGAGCAAAGGAAGCAGGAGGGTCGAGAAATGAACTGTACTTTCAGTACCTCAAATGCTCTCTTTGGGTTTCTCCCTCCCCAAGCAACAACCCGTCTGGCTCCCCCAGCCGATGGCATTCTGAGCATTGCCTGGCTCTGGGGTCTCACTCATGGGCAGAGATTGTTCCCGGTCAGCTCGCAGTGCAGTCCTCCCCTCCCCAGTTGCAATCGCCTGCTCTGCTGCACACCCACTGATGTGCTTTTGGGAGCTCCGGGCTTCTACCCTTCTGCACCTTTCACATCTTCCCGTGCTGTCCTCAGCTCTCTGGGCTGCTTGCAGCTTCCTCGGGGAACACGTGTCTCCTCCGCTTCTGTGGCTTTTCCCCTGTCCTTCTTCATCTGCCTGGGAAGAATGCCTCTCTCCCAGCTCCCCGGGAAAGGGAGATGAGCCCTGCTGGGCAGCAGCCCAGTGTCTCTAGATTTGCCTTTCTCTTCTGCGAAAACGCAAAGTCTGAGAGTCGTGGCTCCAGCAGGGCTGCTGGATATCCCAGCTCCAGCAATGGCAAGGAGAGCATATGCCCTAGGGAATGTACTGAGGGATGAGCAGGGAACAGGATGAAGACCCTGACGCACATGCAGGGAGCACATGGGGCAACTGCCAGAGTGCTGCTTGCGAGTGGTGGGGCTAGGAGAGCCCTGGCCCACCCAGGGCAGTTGAAGGTCTGGGGGCTTGGCAGATGGAGACCCTTACACCCAGCCCTTCCCTAAACCAAGTCCAGAGGGATCCCAGGCACCCATCACACCACAGGAAACAGAGGCTTTCACATGCTTCCCAGGTGGAAGAGCATTATCGAGTTCACCCTCCTTATGCCTGTGTGCTCCTGAAAATTTTCTACCATCTTAAGTATCAGAGGAGAGATAACACATTTAGAGGAAGCTGAGAATTCTGCATTTTTACTGAGAGGCTAATGAAGGATGGTCCTGCAACCATCCTTCCTGAGGCCAGGGCCACATGGCTGGAGGTCTCTCCTTTCTTACTGCTTTGCTTTCCTCTCTCACCACCTCTAACGCTTGGTCTGGCTTGGTTGCACCTCGCTCCTTCGCACTGTCTGCCTTCACAGCTTCTTCAGAACACGTCCGAGATGTAGTGTTCAGATCCTTGACGAGTGACACTCCAAATCTTGCGGACCCTTACTCTCTGTCTTTTCCACACTCCAGGCAAGGCAAGAACCCCTCCTCCTATCCAAAGAGAAAGATCTTCATGAACCAGAGAATCGCGGCTCCTGCCTGGAGTGGATCAGAGTAACCAGGAGACGATGCCTCAAGAGAAACTAGGGACACACATGGCAGCTGACTGCAGGATGCCCAGATTTGCGCTGCCCTGTGCTGTATAAATCACTTTGCACTCAGGCATTCTGTCGCAAGCCTGCGCTCTGTGTAGGAATGAAAAGCCATGTTTTCATAGGGGTGCTAATTTGCTCTGCCGTAGAACCAATTAACCGAGTTTTGTTTCTAAGAGAATCCCCTGAAATCTCTGAAGACGACAGTGTCAATGAGTCCGTGTCCGCCAGGGCCCAGGAATACAGAGCCGCGTTCCCATGATGGGGTCCGGAGAGCCAGAGGACGGTGGAAAGACCGTCTCCCGTCACCAACAGCCACCCCGTTGGCACCCGCAGCTCTCTGGACCATTTAGCAGCGCGTACGAGGAGCTCGGGGCTGTGACCCGGGAGCTGCCGGTAGGAATGGATACGGTCTCCGGCCGCCAGCCCTGCGCACAGATCAAAACCGCGACCAGCGCCACCAGCCCCGCTCCCCGACAGCGCCGCAGCCGCCGATCCGCTTCCCGGTGCCTCGCTGCCCCCGCCAGCCCCGACTCTCTGCTCCTGGTGGGCCGCCTCCTCTCCGCCTCCTCTGCCTTCCTCTCCCTCCTCCCCTGTCCTCCTCCGACAAATCCGCCCCGGGGCTGGGACAGGCGCCGACGCCTCTCGGGCTCTCCTCGGGTGCTGGCTGGAGGCGGAGGCCAGGCGACAGCGGCGGCAGCGCGGCGGCGGTCCGTGCTCTGCACCGTAGAACCGGCGGGGCCGGGCTGGGCTTGCGAGAATGGTCGAGGGGCACGAGAGGCAGAACATCCCTCCGGGCTCAGTGCCCTCCGGGCTCAACCTCTCCTGGCCTTTCCCGTGGAACATCCCTGCTAGCAGTAGGAGCACTTTTGCTAGGGACAAAGACCACTTGTGGTTTTGTCGGGGGCTGTGGCACCAGTGCCACGGGGAGGCAGTGCATGGGAGAAACACCTTCCCCTGAGAAAACTCGGACGTGGCATAACCCCTCGCACTTGCTTTGGGATTCATGGAGATGCAGTCTCAGTAAGCGAGTTCTGCTGTGTCCCTCGTCCAGCTCTTCTTGCTCAGAGGACCAGGGAACAGCCTCTCACACCTGAACTGGATGTACTGGAATCTGCACATTTGCAGCAGGTTGAGGGGCACTCAGAGGCACATTCAAAAATTTCATTCTCTTTCCCATCTCTGTCACCTCCGTAGGACATAAATGACCACCAAAGCAGGGTGTGATCTATTGCCATGTGCACTGGAAAACCCAGGTCATCTCCTCAGGGCATTCATCACAGACCTGCCATCCGCTCTTGGCACTCACAATAGAACCACAACTTCCAGCACTGGCTTCTCACCCGGCACACAGAGATTCTTTTGCCTTCCTTGGAGAGACCGGAAGAACTAGACAGGGTGTATCTGTTTGCATTGCACAGACAAGTCTTGAGCACACACCTGCTGTTGGTGTGGGGAGATGACCCTGAGCAAGAACAATTGCCATCAACCTCCTGGGGAGACCTTGAAGTTATGTGGGACAAAGAGTGTCTCGGTGTCACATTGCATTTACGGTTCTAAATCCTGGCAAAGCCCATGCGTGCAGCTCTGGGATGTGCTTCTCTTGGACAGAGCTCCGCGTTTCCATCTCTCAGGCGGTGGGGCATCTCAGATAGTGGCAGAGCAGGTGGCACCCCACAAGGGCTTAGGTGCATCCAGGCTCCTGGCGTGGCAGCAGGAACCCCAGGAGATACTGCCCCTGCTGCCATGAACTGTCTGTGTCTGTGTGCAAGCGAAGGACTCGTGTGTCTGAAAACCCTCCTGTGACCGAGCAGTGAGCCCCCGCCAGAGCACCACTGACTCTTGGCCAACTGGCCATCCACCAGGACCCCAGAGGCCATTTTCCAGCGCTGCTATGCAGAATATCATTCCCAGTCTGTCCGGACATTCGGGGTTGCCCCATCACAGGGACAGAATCTGGCACTTCCCCTTGTTGAACTTCCTCTGGTTGAGGATTGCCCAAACCTCTGATTTGAGGTCTCTCTGCGGGGCCTCCGTCTTCCATGAGGCCCTGGAGTGTTACAATGGCCCCTTGATTGCTTGGGAATGTGCAGTGTTCTGTGTTCCATGTGTTACATGAGGCCCCATATTGTCACAATGGCACTGAAATGAGAGAGGATCTCCATCCTTAATGGCTTCGTAAATCAGAAGTTTTTCTTAGATAAAAATCCTAATCAACAAAGGGGTTTGCTTTCTTGGCATGGTAGCAGTCTTTTCTTTTCTTTTAAGACTACAATTAGTTGTAGGAGAGAGAATGTAGATGATACATGGAAACTAATAGAGAGTGTATCATATGCCCATCTTCAAGAAATTAGCTTACAGGCCTCAGAAAACTTGTTTAATAAGAGATTGTTCTGTTAAGAAGAAAGTCTTACATTGTTTAAGCAAATGGGAAGTTCTAAGACACGTCTTAGCTGGTCCTAAAGCATTTAGTTTAGGGGTTAGGGGTCGGATAGATCAATCAGAGATGCTACGAGGCCTGCTAAGGGAGAAGACCACTCTGTGAAAATGACTGCCCCTCCCAGAAGAAATGGACGCTAGATGGCAGTCTTGCTCCACGAATAAAATCCAAGAGGCTATTTGACCCTAAAATCAGAAGAGAATTTTGGACTGCTTGTGAAGGGGAGGGTCTTTCAAGTATCACTGTATTTATACTCCGAAATTTATACTGATTCTTTGATTCATGCATGGCAGAGTACCCCCATGAATCCCCAGCTGGCATATTAAAGAAATGTTCGATCCAATGGTTTCTGGTCATGGGGTTTAATTCTTTTGTTTTATCCCTTTGATTCCATGAAGTTCCAAAGATATCCCACGGTTTGTTTAATTCCATGAGGTCCCGCACATCCCAATGATGTCCCTTAAGTCCCTGGTTTCTGTAGTTTCCCAGGGAACATTTGCTTCTATGATGCAGGGCAGTGCCACGACGGCCACTTGATTCCGTGAGTTCCCCCAGTCTCCCAGCAGTCCTTTGGTTCCATGAGACCCTGCAATGTTGCAGTGGGTTGACCTTACCTGGATGCCAGGTGCCCACCAAGCTGCTCTATTGCTGCCCTTCCCAGCCAGACAGAAGAGACAGAATAAGATGGAAAATTATTTCTACCTTGAGATCAGGCACTTTACTAAAGCAAAAGCCAAAGTTTGCGCATGCATAAGTGAAGAGGAAAATAAAAAGATTTTCTCTCTACTTCCTGTCAGCAGCGATACCTGGCCACTTCATGGGAAGCAGGGCTTCACCACACAGAGAAGCCGCTCAGAAGGCATGTATTGTAAAAAAATGGATTTTCCCCCTTTCCTGTTCCTTTCCTGAGCTCTTGTAGCTGAGCTGACGCCATATATTCTGCAATGTCCCTTTGGTCCATTTGGCTCAACTGACCTGTCTGTATCGCCTCCCATGATCTTGCCCCCGATTCAGGGGACGAAGCTGACAATGCAGATGCTGCACCAGCCCTGCTCAGCAGTTGCCAAAGCACTGGTGTGATTAACCCCTTTGTAGCTCCCAATGCAAAGCACAGCACTGTGACGCCTGCAGTGAGAAAATGAACTCCAGCTCAGACAGACCCAACACATGTGGGATTCTGAAATGTCTCAGGGTTCCTTTGGTTCCACGATGCCCCTCTCAGACCTGGCAGTAGAAAAATAAATCAAAAAATTGAGAAGAAATCATCTTAAAGTCATGCTAAGCCTGTCTTCTACAGTCCAGAATCTATATATGTGTGACTGCAGATACTTGGGATGAGGGTAGATGCTCAGAGGAATTCATGGGTTTGATCTAGGAAACCTGTCCCAAAGTTTTCACTGCCTTTTCCTCCTTGGACATTTCCTGATGCCCGGAGGAAGCTCATGTCCAACAGCAGCTCCATCCCCCACTTCCTCCTCCTGGCTGCAGCTCTTGCACTTCTGCTTCTTCCTGGGCATCTCCCTGGCTGCCCTCCTGGGCAACGGCCTCATCCTCAGCGCCGTAGCCTGCCACCACCACCTGCACACCCCCCAGGGACTTCTTCCTGCTCCACCTCTCCCTCACACACCCGGGCTGCATCTGCACCACTCTCCCCAAAGCCATGGCCAATTCCCTCTGGAACACCAGGGGCATGTCCTACTCAGGATGAGCTGCACAGGTGTTTTTTGCTTTTCTTCTTGATCACAGCGGAGCTTGCCCTTCTCACCATCATGTCCTATGACCGCTACGTGGCCATCTGCAAAGTCCTTCACTACAGGACCCTCCTGGGCAGCAGAGCTTGTGCCCACGTGGCAGCAGCTGCCTGGGCCACTGGGAAGCGGGTCTGGCCCTGGGGCTGCAGGAGCTGCCGCCTGAGCTGATGATCTCCTGAGCAGTCCAGACATGCAGTCACTGTCCCTGTCCTCTATTGCCTCCCTTTCTTGCTGCAGGACCAGAAACGACTGTGCTGCTCTGCTGGGCTGGGGCGGGGCAGGGAGATGGGGGGACCAGGGAGGGGCTGGTCTGGGCAGTTCCAGTGACTAGAAAACCCCAATGTTCATCTGAAGTGTAGGAGTGGGCAGGGTGGGAGCATTACAGGGCTGAGGTGGCTCCAGGCTCTGGGAGTGGTAGCAGGAGCCCAGGGAGACACTGCCCCTGCTGCAATGAACTGCCTGTGTGTGTGCCAGGGAAGGACTCGTGTCTCTGAACACCCCCGTGTGTGCATCAGTCCAGCTCAGGGTTGGACACCTCTCAGAGCCCTGACACATTTCTCTGTGTGACTCCAGGAAAACCCCCGCTGTGCCAGGGAGTTACCAGATCCTTTGCTGTCACCCTCCTGGTGTCCTGTGTAATGATGAAACTAGAAAAGGTGATCATCATACCCTGGTAATTTTCTAAGAGGAGAAATGTCACTGCTGGAAAGAAGTGTCACTGCTGGAAAGAAGTGTCACTGAAGAGGTGAGAAGAGGGAACATCATTGTTTCCTTCAGTCTGTTCCACAGCAGGTTCCCCTGGAGCCCCAGGGACACCTGCGGGGAACCCAGAGGGGCAGAGAAAGGGCTGCCTTTGGCTCTTGCTGTGCTGCTCAGCTGGGCCGGGCTCCTGGCACACAGGGAAATCCTGGCAAGCGGGCAGCACTGCAGAGAGACAGCTCTGCCCAGGAGCAGCTCCTCTGCACAGCCCAGCAGGGCCGAGGGCACTGCCTGTAGGCACGAGAGAAGAGAAGAAAGGCAAAGGGAGGTTAAAGGCAGCAGAAAGATGGGAGGTGTTCAGCTGAGACACAACTTGGGGACACAACTTCACACTCCTCTGCAGAGTGAGTCTACAGGTGCAGGGCAATGTCGCTTGTGTTCCTGGAGGAATCTCCTAAAGCTACCACATCCCACAGCCTTGCACATCTGTCAGGACTCTCCCAGTTTCTCTGTTGCGCCGGAGGAGGATGTTCTCCAGGGCAGGCCTTCCCTGCAGCACCGTCAGAGGGACAGCGCAGGTGGGCTCCTTCTCCCAGGGATGGCTGCGGGGTGGGAAGGTGGGGGTGCAGCCAGGGATGCCCGGGGCTGTCCTGCAGAGCAGGGTCCCTGTGCTCCGGGGTTCTTTGTGCCAGGGCAGGGACTTTGCTGCCTGCTGGGGTCAGGTCTCATCCTGCCTGGGTAGTTGCCCACCCCTCTGCAGGGAGAAGCTGTCGGTGGGTGGTGAGAACCCCAGCAGGAGCCAGGCAGGTTCTTCCTGCCGTTGGATGAGGTGTGTGTGGTCAGGGCTGTGGGAGGTCAGGGCTGCTCCCAGATCCAGATCACACCAGCACATTTCCAAGAGCACTGTCAAATGGGAAGGACAAAGCACAATTATTAGGAAGGAATGGAGCTTTTCTGAGTCAGTGTTTTCAGTTTCCTACTCCTGAGGAATCTGGGGGTTGAGAAATGGAAAAGGAGCTCCCATGTTGGACAAGTCACTGAGACTCCTGAGCTGTAACTTGGAATGCACAAGTGCTTCTGTAAGCAACTTCCTAAAGTGCTTTCGGCCTCTGCTCTGCTTTTGACAGAAGCAGCATCACTTCTGCTGGACCCATCTGTTTTTTCTTTATCTGCCCTTTTCCACCTGCAAAAAGAAAAGTTGCCCAGTCAGTGCGCTGCAAACAGGCAGGTTTCTCTCAGGCCACAGTGAGTGCACAGACATTCGGATGGAGTGGTGACAGGGAAGTCATGAATGGATTTCTGATGTTGAGTCTACTGTTTTGAAATCAGAAAATGTGGTGTTGAAGTCATCGTTAGCCTTTGAGAGGGAAACAGGAGAAAAATCGGATAAATTTGTTGCTAAAAATGAGCTGCTTCAAACTGAGGTTGACCACCTTCAAAGTCTTGTTAAAATTTGGATGATTATGAAACAGTCAACTCACGGATTACCCCCATCAATACTAGACAATGCCCGCAGTATAAAGGCATAAAGCCCTCCCAGCCCCTCCAGGAACCCTCAAATCCCATCCCGGTCCCACAGGACACTCCCAACTTCCCCTTAAACCCTCCGAGGCCCCCAGACTGCCTCCCAGACCCACAAAAACCCACAAGATGCCCCCAAACCCCTCCCAGTTACCTCCAGCCCTCCCAGGACCTTTCAAACCCTCTCCTAGTTGCCCCCTTCCCCTTGAGTATGCCCCCAAACTCTCTCCCAGTTCCTTCCCACATCCCCGACGATTCCCCAAAACCCCTCACAGCTGCCCCAATCTCCCCAACCTCCCTCCCAAACCCCCAAACTCCCCCAAACACCTTCCCAGTTACCCCCACGACCTCCAACCCCTTCTCAGCCTCCCCATTCCTTCCCAAAGCCCCTCCCAGTTGCCGGCCCGTCCCCCAGGCTCGGGTGAGGAGGTGCCCCAGGCTGACGGGCCCGCCCAGGCAGGGGCGGTTCCAGCAGCATGTCAGGAGCCACCCCGTGCCCCGAAAGCTCCCGCCCGCCCTGGAGCCACCTCAGCTGCCCCTGCAGGGGAGAAATCCAGGCCGGAGCAGAGCAGGGGGCAGGGCCGGGCTGGGACCTCGATGGACGGGGGCACTGGGAGAGCAGGGGAGAGACCGGGATGGGCTGAGAGGGCACTGGGGGAGAGGGGAGACACTGGGATGGGCTGAGGGGGCACTGGGAGGGAGAGGGGAAAGTTTTTTGCCCCTTTCCTGGGCACTTGAACACCCTCTGCACCCCCGTTCCCGGCCGTGCCGGCTGTCCTTCCCCCCCAAGCCATGAACAGGTTTTGGGGCTCCCTCGTGGGTCGCAGTCAATAGAACGGCTCTGCTGGAATGATGTCATTGCCAAATTCTGCTGGACCCCTCTCCTTGTGCCGGTGAGTCATCCGATAGAACATCGAAACTTCCGCGGGGGCTGCCGGGAGCAGGGTGGTGATGGCGGGGGAGGGGAGGATCGGGATTGAACCCGATTGGTCCCGATCGATCCCGGCCCCAGGGTCTCCCCCCGCTGCGCTGTTTTTCACGTGCGGCCCCAACGAGGCCATGGTGGTGTGGGGTGAGTTCAGGGGGTCCGGGGGCTCCTGGTGACCCCTCCGAATCTCCCCCAAGACTCTCAGGAGCCGCCCAGATCCCCCCCAAGACTCCTGGGGACCCTCCGCCTTTCCCCCTCGTCCCCCAAATCTCCTGTGCATCCCCTTAACCCTTGAAAATCTCCTGGGACCACCTCAGACCCCCAGACTCCCTCCTGGGGACCCCCAAACACTCTTCAGGACTCCGGGGTCCTTCCCGACCCCCTCCTAGAGTCTTTTGGGTGTCACCCACCCTTTACGGCGGATTCCTCCGTCCATTTTTCCACCCCGGACTGCTGGGGGTCCACCCCCCCAAGAAACTACTGGGAACTCCCCAGTGTCCCACCACGAGATTCCTGGGTCCCTCCCCCCCCAACCCCCTGTGGGTGCCCCCATCCTTTCTTCCCCTCGAAAATATTCTTGGGGGTCCCCCAATGTCTCCTCCAGCCCCCATCCTGCCAGGGATGGATTTGGGGGGATCTCCTTCCCCTTCCCTCTGGCCCGAAGGCAAATGCCCTCCCTGTCCTTCTTCCTTCGCCCCCAGGCAGAAAAGAGAAGAGAAACAGTCAGTTGGCCCTGGCAGGTGTGGGTGTGTGCAGGCTGTGGTTGAGTGGTTGAGAAGGGAGAGGAGGGGGCTGGTGTTTGGGCCAAGTCCAGCAGGTGATGTCTTTTGTATCTGGCAGTCCTTGGTCAGCTCCACGACCATCCAGCTGTCAGTGTTCATGACATACCCATCAGCCCTTCTCTTCTTGGCTCCTACACTTGCCAACCCTAAGCTGCTCCTAAGTTCTCTTGCTGTCAGTTCATAAAGAGGTCTTGTCAAGTGTTACTGATTTAGAAACTAAACCCTGACATCTTTGTCTTTGCCAAAGATGTGTGTGAAAGGGCAGTGCTGTTGCAAAGCAGTGTTGAGCTTCACATTGGGTGACTTGGCAGCTTCCTCTGCATCACCCATGCACCCTGGGTTTCTTTGAAAAGTACTTTTCACTCCAAATGTGACACCACATTAGCCTGTAGGACATCCTGTCCCCAAATGGATAACTGTAAATATTAATAATTAAAAAGTGACCCCCTCCATTATTCAAGAAAAGCTTGTATCTCTGTCCTAAAAGCATCCAAGGGTCACGTCCCCCAGTTTTCTATCTGACAAGGGTTTGGAGGGGCTGCTTTGTGCAGGGAACCCTTTGGGGGCCCCTTGCACATGGGTAGGGCTGCACTCTGGGGGTGTGGGGCTTTGGTTCTTTGGTTGCCAGGGGCCACTGTGAGTCACTGAGCCGGGGTGGGGACAATGGGCAGGGCTGGCTGGGACAGGCTGTGGCACCTGTGACATAAAATGGAAGTGTCCGCATGGGGCAGCTCTGCAGGGCCCATCAGGGGATGCTGCCCAGTGCAGCCTGTGCTGTGGGGAGCACGCACACAGGGAGAGGCTGGGCCGGACGAGGGCCAGGGCAGCAAGGCCGCCCCAGGGAGTGGGTTCTGCCCCTGCCTGCAGGGCCCAGCCCCTGGCAGGAGCGCCTTGGGCAGGGCCCGGTGCTGCTGCTGGGGCAGGGGGTGAGGCCTTGCCGCCTGCCAGCTGCCTGGGCCCCTGTCCTTGCTGCGCCACATCCCCGAGGCTCCATCCCCGCTCCCCCAGCGCCAGCTCCCTCCTTCCCAGCCCCAACCAAGCCCTTCTCTGTGTCCTCCTGCAGGCCATGGCTTTCACAACATTCCTTTTGGTGCTTGTGCAAAGCATCATCCAGTCCCTGCAGGCGGTCGGGGAGGGGCTGCACAAGACTCAGTGAGCTTGGAGGTCTTTTCCAAGCTGAAGGACTCTTGGATTCTGTGATTGTGTGCTGGATTCAGCTGGGTCCGTGTTAGCAGCATTAGTTTGCTCCCAAAGTTTCCTCGCTGTCAGCTCTTGTGGCCTAAGGCTTGAGCTCCTTTAACTCCTTGTGCTGAGCTACTGATGGGAAAGGAGAGGCCTCTGCGAGCAGATTCCTGGTGTTCCCTGTAGAACAGTGAGGGAGAAGGTGTAGTCAAGTGGGAAGAGGAGTACTGTTTGTGTGTGGCCTCCTATGTGGCCTTGGCGCCTTTGAGGGGCTTGAAGGAGAAAAGAGCTTTGTTAAAGTGAGAAGTGAAATAGTGTGTTGGCTGTTCTCTCTGCAGGGAGAAGCTGTTGGTGGGGGAGGGGTCACAGAGTGGGGGAGAGGCTGTAAAGTGGGGGAGGGGCCCCGAGTGGGAGAGGGGTCACAGAATGGGGGAGGGGTCACAGAGTGGGGGAGGAGCCACAGAGTGGGGGAGGGGCCATAAAGTGGGGGAAGGGTCTGAGAGTGGGGGAGGGGCCATAAAGTGGATGAGGGGCCATAGAGTGGGGGAGGAGTCAGAGAGTGGGGGAGGGGCCATGAAGTGGGAGAGGGGTCACAGAGTGGGGTAGGGGCTACAGAATGGGGTAGGGGCCACAGAATGGGGAAGGGGCCATAAAGTGTGGGAGGGGCCATGGGGTGGGGGAGGGGTCACAGCCTGGACTCGGGGGGTCAGGGCAGTGACCTCGGGGAGGGGGAGGGGTCAGGGCATGGGGTAGGGGTCTCACCTGATCCCGGGGCTATCGGGACCATGGCGGGGCCGAACCTGGTGGGGACACCCAAGTTTTTCCCAAATTTCCCCTCATTTTTCCCAGTTTTTCATCCATTTCTCCCAAATTTCCCACTCTTTCCCCAATTTTCCCCCCATTTCCCCCATTTTTCCCAAATTTCCCCATTTTTCTCAATTTTTCCCCATTTTGTTTCCAAATTCCTTCCATTGTTCCCAAATTTCCCCCATTTTTCCCATTTTCCCCAAATTTCCCCCCATTTTTCCCAACTTTCCCCAATTTTTCATCCAATTTTACCCAAATTCCCCCATTTTTTCTCAATTCACCCCATTTTTCCCAAATTTCCCCATTTTCCCCAAATTCCGCCATTTTTTCCCAATTTTTTCCTAAATTTCCCCTAATTTTTCCCAATTATCCCCCATTTTTCCTGATTTTTCACCCGTTTTCCCCAAATTTCTTTCTTTTTTCCCAGTTTTCCCTCCATTTCCCCTCAAAATCCCCCATTTCCCCAAATTTCTGACTTTTTCCCCAAAATTTCCCCCGTTTTTCCACATTTTCCCGGATTTTCCCCCAGTTTTCCTAAATTTCCCCCCATTTTTCCCCATTTTTATCAATTTTCCCCAAATTTCCCACTTTTTTCTCAAATTTTCCCCCATTTTTCCCAATTTTTCATTCGTGTTCACCAAATTTCCCACTTTTTTCCCCAATTTTTCCCCATTTTCCCCAAAATTCCTGGTTTTTTCCCCCATTTTTTCCCACTGGGGAAATTTGGGAAATTTGGAAAACTGGGGACCCAAAAATCCAAGAAAATGTGGGGAAATGGGGGAAAAATGTGGGGAAAATCTGGAGAAAAATCTGTGAAAATGTGGGAAAAATGGGGGGCAAATCAGGAAAATGGTGAAAAATCTGGGAAAATGTGGGAAAATGGGGAAATTGCGGAAAATTCTGGGAAAAATGTGAGAAAAATCCGGGGAAATGGGGAAAAATGGGGGAAAATGGGGAAAAATATGGGAAAATATGGAAAAATGAGGGAAAAAAGGGGGAAAATGGGGAAAAATGTGTGAAAATCTGGGAAAATGTGGGAAAAATGGGGGGAAAATCTGGGAAAATGGGGGGAAATCGAGAAAAAATCCGGGAAAATGGGGAAAAAATTGGGAAAAAACTGGGGAAATGGGGAAAATATTGGGAAAAAACCTGGGAAAAATGTGGAAAAAATGGGGAAATTCTGGGGGAAATATGGGGGAGAAAAATCTGGGAAAAATGGGGTAAAATGAGGAAAAATCTGGGCAAATGTGGAAAAAATGTGGGAAAAATCATGGAAAATGGGGGGAAATTGGGAAAAAATCCGGGGAAATGTGGGAAAAAAGGGGGGAAATCTGGGAAAATGGGGAAAATAATTGGGAAAAAATCTGGGAAAAAATGGGAAAAATGAGGAAAAATCTGGGGAAATAGGGAGAAAATCTGGGAAAATGTGGGAAAAAATTTGGGAAAATGTGGGAAAATGGGGAAAAATCGGAGAAAATGGGGGCGAAATGGGGAAAAATCTGGGGAAAATGGGGAAAATGGGGAAAAATCTGGGAAAATGTTAAAAATTGGGAAAAACTGTGGGAAAATGGGGGAAATGAGGAGAAATCCGTGAAAATGGGGGAAAATGAGGAAAAATGTGTGAAAATGGGAAAAAATGGGAAAAAATCTGGAAAAATGGGGAAAATCGGGAAAAATCAAGAAAAATGGGGGAAAATCTGGGAAAATGTGGGAAAAATTGGGAAAATCTGGAAGAAAATCTGGAGAAAAATCTGAGAAAATGTGGGAAAAATGGGAAAAAATGTGGGAAAAATCTGGGAAAATGTGGGAAATTGTGGGAAAAGTGGAGGAAAAATCTGGGGAAAATCCGGGAAAATGGGGAAAAAATAGGGAAAAATCTGGGAAAATCTGGGAGAAATCTGGGAAAATGGGGACAAACTGGGGGGGAATGCTGGAAATTCTGGGGAAAATAGGGGGGAAATGGAGAAAAATTGGAAAAAATCCCAGAAAATGGGGAATAATGGGGAAAGATTTAAAAAAATGGGAAAAAATCTTGGGAAAATCTGGGAAAAATGGGGAAAAATCTGGGAAAATCTGGGAAAAATGAGGAAAAATCTGGGAAAATGTGGAAAAAATGGGAGAAAATCCAGGAAATGGGGAAAAATGGGGAAAGATAAAAAAAATTTTGGAAAAATGGGGCAAATATGGGAAATTCTGGGAAAAATCCAGGAAAATGGGGGAAGAAATCTGGGCAAATCTGGGAAAAATGTGAGAAAAAATGGGGGAAAATGTGGAAAAAATGGGAAAAAAAATCTGGGAAAATCTGGAGAAAAATGTGTGAAAATGTGTGAAAATGTGGGAAAAATGTGGAAAAAATGGGGAAAAATCTGGGAAAATGGGGGGAAAATCTGGGAAAATCTGGAGAAAATGGGGAAAAATCTGGGAAAATGGGGGAAAAATGGGAAAAAATCTGGGAAAATGTAGGAAAATTGGGAAAAATCTGGAAAATGGGGGGGAAATGGGGAAAAATTCAGGAAAATGTGGAAAAATGGGGGAAAATCTGGGAAAAATGGGGAAAATGGGGGGAAATGGGGAAAAATGTGGAAAAATGTGGAAAAACTGGGTTAAACTGGGAGGAACTGGGAGAAACTGGGCCAGAGGGAAAGGGATGTTGCCATGGAAATGTGAGCCAGCCCCTCCCCCACCCGGCCCAGGGCCCACGGGGGGGGAACTGGGTTAAACTGGGACATACTGGGAGGCACTGGGGGGGACACTGGGAGTTACTGGGAGCTACTGGAAGCTACTGGGGGGGTCACTGGGGTTACTGGGATGGACACTGGGGTTACTGGGAGCTACTGGGGGGGTCACTGGGGTTACTGGGAGTTACTGGGGGAGCTACTGGGGTGGACACTGGGGTTACTGGGAGTTACTGGGATGGACACTAGGATTACTGGGAGTTACTGGGAGCTACTGGGATAGACACTGGGGTTACTGGGAGCTACTAGGAGCTACTGGGGGGGTCACTGGGGTTACTGGGGGGGTCGCTGGAGATACCGGAGGCATTACTGGGGTTACTGGGAGCTACTGGGAGCCACTGGGAGCGGCCCATCCCCCTCCCTCCCCAAGGTCACCCCAAGGACACGGAGGGGGGGGAGGGGGGGAAGCCCTGCCCCCTCCCAGTCCCTCCCAGTCCCTCCCAGTTCCCTCCCAGTCCCTCCCAGTACCTGAACTGGTCACACTGGGAGCGGCTCCAGGTCCCCCCTCCAGTTTGGGCCCCCGGGGCTATTTTTGGGACCCGGTGACGTCACTGGGGGGGAGGGGCCTCGAGGGGGCGGCCCCTCCCCTCTCCCTTCCCAGTACAGACCAGTAAGGGACCAGTAACGGCCCCAGTGGGGGGGGAGGGGAAGGAGGGAACACTGAGGGTGGGGATGGAGCAGGAGGTCCCTGAGGGTGGGGGAGGGGCAGGAGGGACCCCGAGGTGGGGGGAGGGGCAGGAGGGTCCTGAGGGTTGGGGAGGGGCAGGGAGGGACCCCGAAAGTGAAGGAGGGGCCCTGAGGGTCCCTGAGGGTGGGGGAAGGGTAGGAAGTTCCCCGAGGGTGGGGGAGGGGCAGGAGAGTCTCTGAGGTTGGGGGAGGGGTCCTGAGGGCCCCTGAAGGTGGGGGAGGGGCAGGGAGGGCTCCTGAGAGTGGGGGAGGGGTAGCAGGTTCACTGGGGGGAGGGGAAGGAAGGGACCCTGAGGGTGGGGGAGGGACAGGAGGGACCCTGAGGGTTGGGGAGGTGCAGGAAGGGGGGGAGGGGCTTTGGGGGGCCCTTAAAGGGTGGGGGAGGGGCTGAAAGTGGGTCCATCATTGGGAGGGGACACGCCCACCCAAAACCCAGTAAGTCCCAGTTGAGCTCCCAGTTCAGGGAGGGGGAGAGGATGCAAAAGACACGCCCACTTGCAGAGGCTATGGCCACCTTGGGATGGGACACGCCCACCAGGGAGAGACCACGCCCACCTAAAGAAGGGACACGCCCACCCCCAAACCACTAAGTCCCAGCTGAGTTCTGCCTTAACTGGTCCTTACTGGTCCCACCACCCCATTCCGCGTTCCAGTGACTGGTCCATACTGGCTTATACTGGTCTATCCTGGTTTATACTGGTCTGTACTGGTCTGACCTTGATGGAGATGCTGAAGTGCCCCAACCCCCTTAACTGGTCCTTACTGGTCCCACCACCCCATTCCATGTTCCAGTGACCCGTACTGGTTTATATTGGTCTATACTGGTCCATACTGGTTTATACTAATCTATACTGGTCTATACTGGTCTGTACTGGTCTGTACTGGTCTGACATTGACGGAGATGCTGAAGTGCGCCCAACCCCCTTAACTGGTCCTTACTGGTCCCACCGCCCCATTCCCCGTTCCAGTCACCCGTACTGGTCCATACTGTTTTATACCGGTTTATACTGGTCCATACTGGTCTATACGGGTCTATACTGCTTTATACTGACCTGACCTTGATGGAGATGCTGAAGTGCCCCCAACCCCCTTAACTGGTTCTTACTGGTCCCACCACCCCATTCCCCATTCCAGGGACCCGTACTGGTTTATACTGGTTAATACTGCTCTACCCTGGTTTATACTGGTCTGTACTGGTCTGACCTTGATGGAGATGCTGAAGTGCCCCCAACCCCCTTAACTGGTCCTTATCGGTCCCACTGCCCCATTCCCCATTCCAATGACCCATACTGGTCTGCACTGGTTTATACTGGTCTATACCAATCTATACCAGTCCATACTGGTCTATACTGGTTTATACTGGTCTGTACTGGTCTGACCTTGACGGAGATGATGAAGCGCCCCCAACCCCCTTAACTGGTCCTTACTGATCCCACCACCCCATTCCCTGTTTCAGTGACCCGTACTGGTTTATATCGGTTTATACTGCTCTACCCTGGTTTATACTGGTCTATACTGGTCCATACTGGTTTGTACCGGTCTGTACTGGTCTGACCTTGATGGAGATGCTGAAGTGCCCCCAACCCCCTTAACTGGTCCTTACTGGTCCCACCACCCCGCTCGCTGTTCTAGTGACCTGTACTGGTCCATACTGGTCCATACTGGTCCATACTGGTTTTTTACAGGTCTATGCTGGTCTATGCTGGTCTATACTGGTCTATACTGGTCTACAGTGGTCTATACTGGTCTATAATGGTCTGACCTTGATGGAGATGCTGAAGTGCCCCCAAGCCCCTTAACTGGTCCTTATCGGTCCCACTGCCCCATTCCCCATTCCAGTGACCCATATTGGTCTATGCTGGTCCATACTGGTTTATACTGGTCTATACTGATCTATACTGGTCTATGCTGCTCTGTACTGGTCTGACCTTGATGGAGATGCTGAAGTGCCCCCAACCCCCTTAACTGGTCCTTACTGGTCCCACCGCCCTGCTCCCCATTCCATTGACCCATACTGGGTCGTGGTGGCAAGAACCCCAGCAGGAGCCAGGTGGGGTCTCCCTGCCATTGGATGAGTGCTCTGGGAGGTCAGGGCTGCTCCCAGATCCAGATCACAGCAGCACATTTCCAAGAGCACTGTCAAATGGGAAGGGCAAAGCACAATTATTAGGAAGGAATGGAGCTTTTCTCAGTCAGTGTTTCCAGTTTCCTACTCCTGAGGAATCTGGGGGTTGAGAAATGGAAAAGAAACTCTCATGTTGGACAAGTCACTGAGACTCCTGAGCTGTAACTTGGAATGCACAAGTGCTTCTGTAAGCAACTTCCTAAAGTGCTTTCGGTCTCTGCTCTGCTTTTGACAGAAGCAGCATCACTTCTGCTGGACCCATCTGTTTTTTCTTTATCTGCCCTTTTCCACCTGCCTGAGGTTTCTCTCAGGTCAAAGTGAGAGCACAGACATTTGGATGGAGTGCTGACAGGGAAGTCATGAATGGATTTCTGATGTTGAATCTACTGTTTTGAAATCAGAAAATGTGGTGCTGAAGTCATCGTTAGCCTTTGAGAGGGAAACAGGAGAAAAATCGGATAAACTTGTTGCTAAAAATGAGCTGCTTCAAACTGAGGTTGACCACCTTCAAAGTCTTGTTGCGCCAGAGTGCAGAGAGAAAACTTGCTAAAAAAACAGGTTCCTGGTTTGGTCAGGCAACTTCATAAACCAGTGTCTTACCCTGGCATTGAGACTTGGGAAACCACAGAGAACCCTGATTCTAAGTCTCAGCAGAGAAAGAAACAAGGAGAATTTGAAGTTCAACTGATGTTTCTAGAGTCTCCCAGCTTTCCTCACATTAATGAAAATAGACTGAGTGACCCCTGTGATAATTCTTTAGATTCTGAAGATTATTCTTTACCTCCCTCAATTTCCTTTGTGCCTGATACTGAATCCACTAAAAAACCTTGGACTCAAAAAGAGAACCCGACCCAGAAAACAACTCAATTCATTCTGATTCAAGTGGTTAAAGAGCAGAAGCATTATGGCGATAAACCTGGACAGATTAAAAGCCAACCAGTGAAATCCTATCAATATATCACATACCTTGGGATTCCACTTTGTTCTCATCAACAGTTAATACAATTTCCAATGGATATGGGGACAAAATGTTGGCAGCAAAATGACAAAGATGGGATTAAAACCCAGACGAAAAAGAATTAAAATCACTGGAGAAAAAGAAGAAACCAGTCTTCAACCAAGAGCTTCACCCTGTTACTGTTTTGTTGATATTACCTTTTTGCTTTTTATTCTAATAATCATATTGTGTGTTAAAATTTGGATGATTATGAAACAGTCAGCTCACTGATTACCCCCATCAATACTAGACGATGCCCGCAGTATACACCCGTCCCAGCCCCTCCAGGAGTCCTCAAATCCCATCCTGGTCCCACAGGACACTCCCAACTTCCCCTCAAACACTCCGAGGCCCCCAGATTGACTCCTAGATCCAGAAAACTCTTGCTGCCTGCCCATGGAGTGCCCAGTGTGGCCCACCAACTGCACCACAAAGCCAAAGCTTCCAGGTTTTCTTTCCTGGGAATTAGGGCTGTTGTTTCCTATTTTCAGCCATGCCTCCCAACTGATAGCCCAACTCCCAAACTGCTAGCATGCCTGTTGATACAGAATTGTTAAAATAAACCTTGCCAGTATATGTTTTCAGACACCGATTATTTAGTGTCGTTTCACTTTAATCCACCCCAAGGGAATTATTAATAAAAACCTGAGTTACCCCCTCTCCCCTTTTCCTGGGGCGGGTTGTAACACCAATCAGCACTGACTCCGCCCAGTAGGGATAGCAAAGGAAGTTTCCTTTTGGTTTAGGGTTTAGTGTTAGGGTTAGGGTTAGGGTTAGGGTTTAAGGTTAGGGTTAGGGTTAGGGTTAGGTTTTGAGTTAGGGTTAGGGTTAGAAAGGGTTAGGGTTAGGGTTAGGAAATTTAGGGTTAGAGTTAGCAAAAGTTAGGGTTAGGGTTGGGTTTAGGGTTAGCAAAAGACAGGGTTACTGTTAGGGTTAGGGTTAGGGGTATGGGTAAGGGTTAGGGTTAGGAAGAATTTGTCTTAGTGTGCGATCTAACAATTGCGGTTTTAGCCCATTCTGGACACGCAGTGGTGCCCAATAAGCCCCTCTCAGGCTATAAGCCCGATTCATTGCCCACCGCTGTCAGAATCTTTTGCTTTTTCTCTTGGGTCTCTGCTTTTTCTGTTGCTGTTCAGTTGCGTGTCTGTTAGAATACCCACCGCCGTCCAGTATGTACTCTACTTTTATAGAGCACTGTCCCCTAACCCCAACATTAAAAGAGAGACTGGAAGCTCTGCGCAAACCCTGTTCCCTAACCCTAACCCTAACCAAGAGACTGCAAGCTATGCGCAAACCTTTTTCCCTAACCCTAACCTTAAAAGTGAGAATGCAAGCTATGCGCAAACCCTCTTCCCTAACCCTAACCCTAAAAACGAGACTGTAAACTATGCGCAAACCCTGTTACCTAACCCTAACCTTAAAAAACAGACTGCAACTATACGCAAACCCTTTTCTCTGAACCTAACCTTAAAAAAGAGACTGCAAGCTATGTGCAAACCCGATTCCCTGACCCTAATCCTAAAAAAGCGAATGCAAGCTATGTGCAAACCCTGTTCCCTAACCTTAACCTTAAAAAAGAGACTGCAAGCTATGCAAAAAACCAGTTCCCTAACCCTAACTTTAAAAAAGAGACTGCAAGCTACTAGGGTTAGGGTTAGGGTTAGGGTAAGGGTTAGGGTTGGGGTTAGGGTTTAGGGTTAGGGTTAGGGTTAGGGTTAGGGTTAAGATTTGGGTTAGGGTTAAGGTTAGGGTTAGGGTAAGGGTTAGGGGTTAGGGTTGGGGTTAGGGTTAAGGTTAGTCAGAATCTGTCTCAATGCGTGATCTAACTATCGCGGGTTTACCCCATTCCAGGAACGCAGTGGTGCCCAGTAAACCCCTCTCGGGCTATAAGCCCAATTCAGTGCCCACCGCTGTCAGAATCTTTTGCTTTTTCTCTTGGGTCTCTGCTTTTGCTGTTGCTGTTCTGTTGCGTGTCTGGCAGAGTACCCACCGCCGTCCGGTATGTACTCTGCTTCTATAGAGCACTGACCCCGCCCACTGGGTGGAGTCAAGAGGTGGAGTCCGTGTTGATTGTTCTGCGTCACTGGCTCCGCCTACTGGGCGGAGTCAGTGCTGATTGGTGTTACAACCTGCCCCAGGAAAAGGGGAGAGGGGGTAACTCAGGTTTTTATTAATAATTCCCTTGGGGTGGATTAAAGTGAAATGACACTAAATAATCGGTGTCTGAAAACATATACTGGCAAGGTTTATTTTAACAATTCTGTATCAACAGGCATGCTAGCAGTTTGGGTGCTGTCATACCACAATGTGACACAGAGATAACCTTTGGAGGGGGGAAAGAAAATGCATAGGGGGGAGAAAGGCAGGATAAGAGCAAGGGAGAGTAAGAGAAAGAAAAACTGAGAGTGGACAGATGTATACAGTCACCGCCCACGGGGTCCAACAATGCTTCCATGTCTGTCAGTTGAAGTGGTGGCCTTGATCTGCCGGGGGTGAAGTAGGGAAGTCTCCATACTCCAAGAAGTTATGAGTTATAGTCATGATTAGTGTCACGGACCATGCCTCGAGCCTCCAACATCTCGAGGGTTGCAGTCTCTCTTCTAAGGTTAGGAAACAGGCTTTGGGCATAGCTTGCAGTTACTGTGTGGACCAGTTGTCAGAGACTGAAATGGTTAATGATTTATGCATTCTAGGAGACTTTTCAGGCTTTTGACTTGCATGATACCTCTGATGAGCAGTCGGGCCCCTCCCTCCCTCCAGTGCTGACGGTGTGAAGCCCTGAAAAGGCAAGAGCTGAGCTTACAGGCTTTTGACTGTTGATATATCTGATGAGGCATCAGGCCCCTCCCTCCCTCTGCTATGAGATGTTAGGGTTAGGGTTAGGGTTAAGGTTAGCAAGGGTTAGGGTTTAGGTTTTAGGGTTTACGGTTTGGGGTTTAAGGTAGAGTTAAACCATCAGTTTTGGGGTATGGGACTGATAGCTTAATTAGCTGACCTTACTAGAAAATAATATAGAGGGAGTATAGAGGATTTTGATTCCTTTAGTGTAAGTTCGATTCCTACTTTTCTAAAATTAGGAAATGAGAGGATTGGTATACCTCTATGTTTACTTTATCATAGTAACCCTTTTGGATTCAGGCACATTTCCTTGTGTGTCTTAGGTAGGGGGGTAGGCGTGCATAGGAGATAGGAAGGCTGGTATGCCATAGGCTTATGTTAGGGGTAAGAAGTTTTTTCAAAGCAAATGTATGAGTTGATCATATCGGAATCGAGGGTAAGAGGCGCGGATTCATAAGAATCCTGCGGAAAGGAGGAGGGTTTTTGTAGCTAAAGTAGGGGGAATGAGTTCTTGAGGGAGATTAAGTGAGCTGGGGTTTAGGAATAGAATGGTTGTGAGTGCATTTATTAGTATAATATTAGCATATTCGGCAAGAAAAAACAAGGCGAATGGCCCTGCAGCATATTCTACGTTGAACCCTGAGACTAGTTCAGATTCTCCTTCTGTCAGGTCAAATGAAACGCGGTTTGTTTCGGCAAGAGTGGAGATATATCATATTATTGCTAAGGGCCAGGAGGAGAAAATGAGGTAGAGAGGTTCTTGAGTTGTAGCTAGGGTATTGAGGGTGTAGTTACCCCTAAGGATAATTACGGATAGGAGAATAATGGCTAGGGTAACTTCGTAAGAGATAGTTTGTGCGACTGCTCGGAGGGCGCCAATTAAGGCATATTTTGAGTTAGAGGCTCACCCTGATCATAGAATTGAGTAGACTGCCAAGCTAGATAGAGCTAGAAGGAAGAGTATGCCAAGGTTTAGGTCAGTAAGGGGAAAGGGTAGGGGAAGTGGTGTTCAGATTGTAATTGCTAGGAGAAGGGCTAATATAGGGGTAGATATAAATAGATAGGGGGATGAAGTTGATGGACGAATTGGTTCTTTAATGAATAGCTTTACTCCATCTGCTATAGGTTGTAAGAGGCCAAATGGTCCTACAATATTAGGCCCTTTTCGGGTTTGCATATAACTTATAATCTTATGTTCAACTAGGGTAAGAAATGCTACGGCGATGAGGATGGAGAGAGCATAGGATATTGATATAATAAAGTAAGTGAGGGTTAAGTGAATTGTCATGTGGTTTGCGTTGGAGCTAGGGAGAGGATTTGAACCTCTGGGTAAAGGGCTTAAGCCTTCTGCATTTGCCAAGCTCTGCCATGCTAGAGGTCCTTTTCTAGGAGGGGGTTATGGTGGAGCTCTTAGTAATTTAGTTGGGTTCATTACTGGGTGCGAAGGCGTGCTTGTGGCATAGGCCTTACTTCTTCGATCCTTTCGTACTAGAAGGAGTTGTAACATAGATAGAAACTGACCTGGATTACTCCGGTCTGAACTCAGATCACGTAGGACTGTTAATCGTTGAACAAATGAACCCTTGGTAGCGGTTGCACCACTAGGATGTCCTGATCCAACATCGAGGTCGTAAACCTCCTTGTCGATGTGGGCTCTTGAAGGAGATTGTGCTGTTATCCCTGGGGTAGCTAGGTTCATTACTCAATTATATTGGGTCTGGTTGCTATTAGCACGTTGATGGGTAGTTCTTGGTTAAGATGGATTGTCTGATATTTGGAGGTTAAGTTTGTCTCCAAGGTCGCCCCAACCAAAAAATGCACACCAGTAAAATCCCGGTGGAGTAGGCCCTGTGGGTGAGTATTGTTTATGGGAGTGGTAGCAGATTTTAAAGTTCCACAGGGTCTTCTTGTCTTATGGGGTTATTCCTGCTTTTGCACGGGAAGATCAATTTCACTGATTATCTGTAGGAGACAGCTAAAGACCTCGTTAAGCCATTCATACAAGTCCCGATTTAGGGGACAATTGATTGCGCTACCTTTGCACGGTTAGGATACCGCGGCCGTTGAACGAATTGTCACTGGGCAGGCTTCACCTTTAATACTTGGTTTGCTAAAGGCTATGTTTTTGGTAAACAGTCAGACCTTGGATTTGCCTAGTTCCTTTTACAGATTTTAATCGTCTTTGGGGGCGCTCCATAGGTGGGTTAACAGAGTTTTGGGTATAAGGTCTTGTTAAGGTTAAAAAATATCCTGTGGATTATTAATAATGTTGTAATGTAAGCTTGCGCCATAGAGGGGATCCCTAGTTACTTATTTTAGCATAAATTCTCTTATTTAATATAAGTTGGCCTATTGGGGAAGAGGGAGTCATGAGGAAGTTTAGATTTTTTTAGGTGAGGAACTTTGACGCATTCTTTAATGGTGGCTGCTTGAAGGTCCACAATTAAGCTGTAATTAAATTTATCCGCTAGGGGAGAGTGTATTCTTTTTTAAAGGAGCTGTACCTCCTTTAAATAGCCCTTAATTCGCTTCATGTGGGTTGAGTGTAGTCCTGGGAGGTGAATTAAGAGGGAACTAAGATTCATTTCATAGGCAACCAGCTATCACCCAGTTCAATTGGCTTTTCACCACTACTAACGAGTCTTCCCACTCTTTTGCAACAGAGACGGGTTTGCTCAGTAGATAGCTGCTCGTAAGTAGCTCACTTGGGTTTCGGGGAAGCAAGCTTAAATTGGCGTTTTGCTTGGGTAGTTCTCGCTAAATCATGATGCAAAAGGTACAAGGGTTGGTCTTTGCTATTTATTGCTTGGTTTGTCATTACTATTTCATTCTTCCCTTAGGGTACATGATCTCTATTGCATCTTGAGTTTACCTTTCTATGGCCTATACTAGGTTGACTGAGAGAATGTTTTGATTTAATGGGTAGTATTAACTTAGTTTCTATGTAATCTGGTAGAAGAGCTAGAGTTAGGCTTCAAGGTGATCTGATATGGAACAGATATCTTTCAGGTGTAAGTTGAATGCTTTAGTTATAGCTACGTCTTGGTAGACTAAGTGCCCCTTCCGGTACACTTCCCTTGTTACGACTTGCCTCATCTCTAGCTTAGGGGTTTATTATAAATAAAATTAATCCTAGCTTGTGAGGAGGGTGACGGGCGGTATGTACGTGCTTGAGAGCCAGCTTAAAGGAGGCATTATTATCCTGCTTTACTGCTAAATCCGCCTTTTAGGAGTGATTTCACACTCCTGGTCGTGAGGTATTCTATGCTAGAAAATGTAGCCCATTTCTACCATCTCATGAGCTATACCTTGACCTGTCTTATTAGTGGGATGTTGCTGTTGTGCCCACTGTTAAACCTCAGTTTAGGGGTGGGCTGACGACGGCGGTATATAGGCTGATTTGGCAAGGGATGGTTGGGTGTATCGTGGGTTATCGGTTATAGAACAGGTTCCTCTAGGTGGGTTTGGAGCACCGCCAAGTCCTTAGAGTTTTAAGCGTTTGTGCTCGTAGTTCTCAAGCGGATGCTTAAGTGGTGAAAGCATTGGGATTTAGGGCCAGGCATAGTGGGGTATCTAATCCCAGTTTGTGTCCTGGCTTTCGTGGAGTTTTGTTGATCATGAAACTAAGATCATTTCTATGGGAGTATTGGATGCATCTTGTGCTTATAACAGCTTGGTTACATTTCAGTCTCAGTTGAAGTGATAATGAAAAACCACTCTTTACGCCGTATAAAGTTAATTTGGGTTTCTTGTGTGACCGCGGTGGCTGGCACAAGATTTTCCAAGCCTGGTAAGTTGCTTTAACTAAGTCAAGTTTACACTTATTGCTTAATATTAATCACTGCTGAAAACCCGTGGGGGTGTGGCTAGGCAAGGCGTTTTGGGCTACAATTGGAGTGGTGTGCCTGATGCCTGCTCCTGCTGTCTTTTTAAGGTGCTGAGGGCATTTTCACTAGGATGCGGATACTTGCATGTATATATTTGGCAAGAACTAACTGTAAGGTTAGGACTAAGTCTTTTTTGTCCTTGGGTATGTGTAATAGCCGTCTTAACATCTTCAGTGTTATGCTTTATTGTAAGCTACAAGGACTAAGGCTGTTATAGGCATAGTGATTATTATTGGGGCTTGTTTTAGTTGTAGTGATAGTTGACATTGATTTAGGATTTGTTTAGTGGTTGGAGAAGTAGTTCAATTGGATAACAAAAATGTGTTGTTGAGAGGTTAGAAGGGTAGAAAGGGGTGGGTTTGTTAAGGTTTTATGTTCTTGTAGTTGAAATTACAACGATGATTTTTCAGGCCAAAGGTCTTGGATAGAGGCCAAGCAGGAATTGTTATGACGTACTTTTTTAAGTGTTATTTTTAAGTACTATTTTTAAGTGTTAGCTTTATTTTGGGGGGGTTAGCAGTTGCTTCTAATCCTTCTCCATATTATGCAGTAGTGGGGTTAGTGTTGGCGTCTATTGTAGGGTGTGGATGGTTAATGAGTTTGGGGGTGTCTTTTGTATCATTAGTGCTGTTTCTGGTATATTTAGGTGGGATGTTGGTGGTTTTTGTGTATTCGGTTTCATTGGCAGCAGATCCATTTCCTGAGACCTGAGGGGACTGGCAGGTTGTTGGGTATGGTGCTGGGTTAGTTTTAGTGTTGGGGGGTGGGGTGTTTATTATAGGGCTATCTGAGTTAGAATGGTTAGGGATAAACACAGTGGATAGTGGGGGTGTTTTATCTATTCGGTTGGATTTTGAGGGAGCAGCTATGTTTTATTCTTGGGGGGTGGGACAATTTTTAATTGCGGGCTGGGGTCTGTTGCTGACGTTGTTTGTTGTGCTAGAACTTGTCCGAGGGTTGTCTCGTGGGGCAATTCAGGCGGTTTAAGGAGGTGTGGTTCAGAGAATAGTTTAATGAAAATGCCAGCTTTGGGAGTTGGTGATAAAGGTTTGATTCCTTTTTTTCTGAAGGGTTGGAAAAAAGTTTGGGACCAACCAACTGTTAAAGGTGTATGTGGGTGGAATATTAGTTAGAGTAGTGGGGGCGATTAATTGGGGAGGTAAGAGGGTGAAAGGAAATGATGGGGTAGATTAAAGTGTAAACAAACAAATGAACAAATGAATGATGAAAGGAAATGATGGGGTAGATTAAAGTGTAAACAAACAAATGAACAAATGACTGATGAAAGGAAATGATGGGGTGGATTAAAGTGTAAACAAACAAATGAACAAATGAATGATGAAAGGAAATGATGGGGTAGATTAAAGTGTAAACAAACAACTGAAGAAATGAATGATGAAAGGAAATGATGGGGGAGATTAAAGTGTAAACAAACAACTGAACAAATGAATGATGAAAGGAAATGATGGGGTAGATTAAAGTGTAAACAAACAACTGAAGAAATGAATGATGAAAGGAAATGATGGGGTAGATTAAAGTGTAAACAAACAAATGAACAAATGAATGATGAAAGGAAATGATGGGGTAGATTAAAGTCTGTTAAAAAAATTTAGCAAATTGATGATGCAAATGTCTTAATTGGAAAATTAGGGGAATGGAAAGTTTGTAAAATTTGAAATTTTTGTTAAAAAATTTAAAAACAAAAATTAATGATGAATAGAGGGAAAGTCCCTAGATCATTGCAAAAAATGACAAAATTTTTGTAATTTTTTGTGAAATTGACGACAAAAAATATGTCTGGCGTGCATTAATTAAATTGCAACTTGATGAGAGACGTAATGGAAAAACCAAGCCAACAGCACGTGACAGTGCATCAGTGCAACAGTATGAGACCGAATAACACTTGAAACCATATCATTAATTTTCACGGGAAAGTGAGAAAACCTCTTGCCGACCATAAGGGGTACATGTCAACCATATATGGGAGCCCCCTGGTGGAGCACTCTGAAGAGCTTATTGAGATCTACCCCAAAAAAAAACCCCAAAAGTTTAGAAGAGAGAAAATGCCGCGATCACGAGGTCCAGGTTGGCCAAGCATCCCCAACCATTAGTAACGGAGTGCAAGTTTAGGAAAATTAAGCAAGTTATGGCCCTGACCGAGGAACCAGAGGCGACAAAGAGCAAGTTATGAGAGTGGGTTATTGGTGGAAAGGGAAAGAATGCACCTGAAGCTGGACATGATAGACATTACTAACGCCGGGTTGCTGGTTTCTCGTGAGGAGTACGACTAATAAATAACCCAGCACTTCTTGGTTGGTACATAGAGCAAGTGGTGAGTGGTCCATGGACCATGGATTTTAGGTTCTGTGACGTTCCTCGTATTGAGAAGGATTTTATGCGAAAATTAGCAGTTTTAGGTTTTAGTTCGTTTGGCGGGATTATTCCTAGAACATGACATGTTATGTCCTTGTGTGGGAATGTGCCTAGATCTGTGAATGACAAGGTTTGGATTGTATGGGAGATAGTATGGAAATTTGGATGGTTTTTGCAATAATAGTATGTCAGATTTTCCTACATGCATGTTATGTCTAATGTGGTGGAGGATGCTATGCAAAGTAATACATACCGTAGGGTATGGGGGGAGGGGGGGGCCCTCCCCTTGATGTACGTGTTGATTGGAAAGTTGGGGGGTGCTTGGATATTTTTTGGAAAACTCTAAGAAGGGGGCGGTCTTCAGTCTTTGGTTTACAAGACCAACGTTTTTTATAAACTATTAGAGTGGTTAGAGGTTGAGTATCTTATTTTCTAGGAGACTAGTAATGGGGAATAAGATGAGAATGATTGTGAAGTAGGTAGCTGAGGCGAGTTGTCCGATGATAATAAATGGATGTTCGACTGGTTGCCTACCGATTCATGTAAGGATTAAAAGATTTGTTACTAGGATTCAGAATAGAAGTTGGGAGAGAGGTGGGAAGGTTATAGTTCGTTGCTTTGATATGTGGAGGAATGGGGCTAGAAATAGAATTAAGACGGAGGCGGCTAGGGCTAGGACTCCTCCTAATTTGTTGGGGATTGATCGTAGGATGGCATATGCAAATGGGAAGTACCACTCAGGTTTAATGTGGGGAGGTGTTACTAATGGGTTTGCAGGTGTAAAATTTTCTGGATCTCCTAAGAGGTTGGGTGAGAATATGGCAAGTGTTATTAGAGGAATGAGGAGGAACAAAAGGCCTAGAATATCTTTTATTGAGAAATAGGGGTGAAATGGGATTTTGTCGCAGTCTGAATAAATACCTAGGGGGTTGTTTGAGCCTGTTTCGTGTAAGAAAGTTAAGTGGATGAGGGTGAGACCTGCAATTAAGAATGGGAGGAGGAAGTGGAGGGCAAAGAACCGGGTAAGTATAGGGTTGTCAACTGAGAATCCTCCTCAAGCTCATTCTACAAGTGTTTGGCCAATGTAAGGAATTGCTGAGAATAGGTTAGTAATTACTGTAGCGCCTCAGAATGATATTTCGCCTCATGGGAGGACGTACCCTACGAAGGCAGTTGCTATTAGAGTTAAGAGGAGAATAACTCCTGTGTTTCAGGTTTCTTTATATAGGTAGGAACCATAGTAGAATCCTCGTCCAATGTGTAGGTAAATGCATATGAAGAAGAATGAGGCGTCGTTTGCATGGAGGTTTCGGATTAGTCAGCCGAATTGAACATTTCGGCATGTATGGGCGACGGACGTGAATGCCAGGGTGATATCCGCTGTATAATGTATTGCTAGTAGGAGGCCAGTGGTGATTTGGATTGTTAGGAAGATGCCAAGAAGAGATCCAAAGTTTCATCAGGCGGAAATGTTTGGTGGTGTTGGGAGGTCAATTAAAGAATTGTTGATTATTTTTAGAAGGGGGTGATGCTTTCGTAAGTTAGGGGCCATTAATTCTTAGTTCTGTGTAAATAAGATTATAATTAAGATAGATAGAGCGAAGGATCCTAGATAGGTTTTGATTAGTCTGGAGTGTAGAGTAGTTGAGATTTTGGATACTTTGAGTTGAAGGGTCGCTAGTCCTTCTGGGTCTATTTTTTTATATCAGGATAGGTCGATTAAATGGGATGCAATGTTCTGGCCGTTGTTTAGGAGTTTAGTAGAGCTGAGGCGGTGTATAAGGGGGTTAAAATATCCTAGAGTGCTGGAGAAGTTTATAGTGATATTTTGTTTGGGGCAGAGAAGGTATGTGTGAGTTTTGATAGTTCTAATGCCAGAATGATGCCTAATGTTGTAATAATGATAGCAGTGGTTTTTGTGACCAGTGGTATGGTTATAGGAGGGGTTTTTGTAGGGGAGATATAAGAGGTAATTAATAGACCAGCTATAATACTTCCGAGAGCGAGACGAGTAATTGGGTTTGTGACTGCTGGGTTGTTTTCATTGATGGGAGTAATGGAGGGAATCCGGGTGTAGTCAGTTTGTACTAGTAAGGCTATACGTAGGCTGTAAGTTGCAGTAAAAGCTGTAGCTACGAGGGTTAGGAGGAGTGCTCAGGTGTTTAGATAGGAGGTGTTAAGACTTTCAATAATGAGATCTTTTGAGTAAAACCCTGCTAAAAATGGTGTTCCTATGAGAGCTAAATTACTGATTGTCAGGCATGAGGTAGTTGTAGGGAGTAGTTTCTGTAATCCTCCTATTTTTCGAATGTCTTGTTCACCGTTAAGGCTGTGAATGATAGACCCAGAGCAAAGGAAGAGTATGGCTTTAAAGAATGCATGCGTAGAGATGTGTAGGAAGGCTAGTTGAGGTAGATTTAGGCCAATAGTGACTATTATTAGTCCTAGTTGGCTGGATGTAGAGAAAGCAATAATTTTTTTGATGTCGTTTTGGGTAAGAGCGCATGTAGCGGCAAATAGCGTGGATAGGGCACCTACACAAAGGCACATAGTTAGGGCAATTTGGTTGTTACATAATATGTGGTGAGTGCGAATAAGTAGAAAGATTCCGGCAACTACTATTGTGCTGGAATGGAGTAGGGCAGATACAGGGGTTGGCCCTTCTATAGCTGCTGGGAGTCATGGATGCAGGCCAAATTGGGCGGATTTACCTGTGGCGGCTAGGATGAGCCCTAAGAGAGGGAGAAGGGATATTTGGTTTGGGGAGGATTGCTGTTGAATTTCTCAAGTGTTTATTGAGGATGCTAGTCATGCTATGCAGAGGATTAGTCCAATATCCCCAATACGGTTGTAAAGTACGGCTTGAAGTGCAGCGGTGTTGGCTTCTGCTCGACCGTGTCACCATCCAATCAGGAGGAAGGATATAATTCCGACTCCCTCTCAACCGATAAATAAGAGGAATATGTTATTAGCGATGATTAAGATGAGTATTGCAATGAGAAAGATTAGAAGGTAAAGAGAGAATTTTGTGGTGTGGGGTTCTGAGGCTATACATCATGTTGTAAATTGAAGAATAGATCATGTTACGAATAGTGCAATAGGAAAAAACGTTAAGGAGTATTGGTCTATTTTAAGGCTAAAAGGGATTTTGAAGTTCGCAATAAATTTTCATTCTCAATAGAAAGTGGTATTTTCCATATTTAAGTAGATGGAGAGGATTATGGGAATTAAACTAACTATGAAGGAAGTTTTAACAGTGTGTATGATGGTTGTTGGAGAGTTTAGGTAGTTTTTGGATAGGAGGGGGAGTAGGATGGGTATAGAGAGGGTAGCCAGGGTCAAGAATATAGAGGTGTTGAGGATTAATGGGAAGTCCATTACTTTTACTTGGACTTGCACCAAGATGAATGACTCCTAAGACCAGTGGATTGCTATTATCCTTTAAAAGTAAGGGGCTGAGGTCTTAGGCTCAGATGCAAGAGTTAGCAGTTCTTGTTGGTTAAACCTCCCCTCGGCAGGCAAGAAGAGTTTAACTTCTATTTTTAGGATCAAGTCTAATGTTTGGTTTAAAACTATGCTTGCATGTGGGAATTCCTGAGATTAGCTCTGGTTTTAGGATGAGGAGGGAGGGTAGGATATGAAGTGTTATAAGGAGATGTTCTCGTGTATTTGAATTTTGGGTGGTTGTAATATAGGTTGGAGTTGGACCTCGTTGGGTTATAAGGAGTATGTAGAGGGTATAGGCTGCAGTTAGTAGAGTTGCAGCTCTGGTTAGGATAATGGTGAAGGTAGATCAGTTGAAGAGTGCAATTATGATAGTTAATTCAGCTATCAGGTTAGTGGTAGGAGGAAGGGCTATGTTTGTTAGGTTGGCTAGGAGCCATCAGATTCCTGTTAGAGGTAAAAGGGGTTGTAGGCCTCGTGTTAGAAGGAGAGTACGACTATGTATGCGTTCATAGTTTGTATTAGCGAGGCAAAATAGTATGGAAGAGGTGAGTCCATGTGAAATCATAAGGATTATGGCCCCTGAAAAGGATCAGTGGGTTTGGATTATTGTTGCGGCAATGACTAGACCTATGTGGCTTACTGAGGAGTAGGCGATTAATGACTTGAGGTCGATTTGGCGTAGGGAGATGGAGCTTGTCATTAGTGCCCCTCATAAGGCTAGGGTTAAAAATGGGTAGTAGAGGTAGTCTAATAGGGAGTTTGTAATTATTGAGGTACGCATAATGCCGTATCCCCCAAGTTTGAGGAGGAGCGCAGCTAGGAGTATGGATCCTGCGATTGGTGCCTCTACGTGGGCTTTTGGGAGTCACAGGTGTAGTCCGTAAAGGGGAGCTTTCACTATGAAAGCGAACAATAGGGCTAGACTTGATATGAGGCCTGTTCAGGAGTTTGTAAGAGATGAGTGTGAAAGTTTTATTATAGTGATGTGTATAGTTCCTGTTTGGGTGTGAAGATAGAGGATCACTACTAATAGGGGAAGAGAACTAATTAGTGTATAAAATAAGAGGTAGATTCCAGCACTTAAACGTTCTGGTTGGCTACCCCATCGTGTGATTAGAATTAGGGTAGGGGTTAGGGTAGCTTCGAATGCGATATAAAATAATATCAGTTCTAAGGCTGAGAAGGCCAAGATAATGAATGGTTGGGTGAGGATTATGGTTATGGTAAAAATATATTTTCGTGTGGGAGGTTCTTGTTGAAGGTGATTTTGGCTTGCCAGGATTATAAGAGGTAGAAGTCAACAAGATAGAACTAATAAGGGGGATGAAATTTGATCAGTTCCAAGTCATGGTGATAGGTTTTGCTAGGGTAATAGGTTGAAGGAAGTCATTGTAAGCTAGCGGTTGCAATTAAGAGGCTGTGCGAGGTGACATTGAGTCATAGGAATTTTGGAGGAGATAGGAGGGTTATGGGGAGTAATATGATTGTAGGGAGAATAATTTTTAACATTGTAGAAGGTTTAGATTGTGTAAATGATCCGATCCGTGAGTTCGGGTGGAAGCTACTAGGACTGCTAGACCGGCGCCTGCTTCACAGGCTGAGAATGCTAACATAAGAATGGGCATTAAGGTGGGGGATGTTGTTTGGGTTTGAATAGGTCATATGGAGAGGGCAATGTATATTGATAGTATTATACTTTCTAAGCATAGCAGGACAGAAATTAGGTGTATTCGGTGAAAGGCTAGTCCTAGACTACTTAGGGTGAAGGCAGAGTAGAAGCTTAAATGCAGAAAGGTCACTGAGAAAGTCACGGGGTAGGACTGTGGTTTGTTGAGCCGAAATCAACTGTCTTTGTGTAGAGGATTGGTTAGAAATGCGAGGACATATGAACATGGCTAAGGCTATGGATGAGCTGCTAAAGTATAAGACTACTGCTAAAGTATAAGCAGTTTTCACTAGGCCCATGAGAAAGTTTGAGATAGCAGGGCCGTGAGAAAGCGGCAGTGTCCTTGGGTATTCTAAATTGAGCTGAAAAACAGGAGCTAGGCATTACCAAAACAAAGGCACTTAATGAGCCACCTGTGTAAACAATGGAAAGCAGTTAAGATGATATCACCACCTAACTGAGTACCAATAATGAGCCTAATTTCTATAATATTAATGAACCTATTATAGAGTGTATATTAAGCTACTGTCAATCTACAATAAACGAAGTTCCTGGATTCTCACATTGAGGTGTCTAGAGCTTTCCGTCGCAACATCTTTGCTAGACTAACTTTCTGAAGTTATTCTGCTCATTCAAAGCCCCCTTGAATTCATTCATAAATTAGCCCTAGTGCAAGGAAGAGAATGACTGTGGAGGTTCATGTTAAGGTAGTGAGGGGGGAGAGGAGTTGAGTAGCCCATGGGAGGGGCAGTAGGAGGGCAATTTCTAGGTCGAACAAGAGGAATAAGATTGCGACAAGGAAGAATTGGATTGAAAATGGGAGGCGGGCAGAGCCCAGTGGTCAAAGCCACATTCGTATGGGGATAATTTTTCTGAATCTGGATTTATTTGAGCTAATCAAAGGTTTAGTGAAGTTAAGATAATACATAGTGATAGAGAAATTGTGAATATAAAGAGGATGATGTTAATTGCCTTTCTCTGGTTTTGATCCAGATTTTAGAGATTGGAAGTCAATTGTAATTAATATACTAGAAGGGCAAGATCCTCATCAATAGATTGTTATGTAGAGGAACAGTCAGATAATGTCAACAAAATGTCAGTATCAGGCCGCTGCTTCAAAGCCAAAGTGGTGGTTGGATGTGAAGTGGAATTTTACGAGGCGGAGGAGGCAAATCAAGAGGAAGGAGGATCCAATGATTACTTGGAGACCATGAAATCCTGTGGCGACGAAAAAGGTTGATCCATACACTCCGTCGGCAATTGAGAATGGAGCTTCATAATATTCTATTGCTTGAAGTGCTGTAAAGTAGAATCCTAATAGGACGGTTATAAGTAGGGCTTGGGTAGCTTGGTTCGATTGCCCTCTGTAATGTTGTGATGTGCTCATGTGACAGTGACTCCTGAGGCTAGGAGGATAGCAGTGTTTAGTAGGGGGACTTCTATTGGATTGAGAGGGTTGATTCCTATAGGAGGTCATTGTCCTCTGAGTTCTGGAGTGGGGACTAA
>NW_021938621.1:57500-87743 GCF_001715985.3 Manacus vitellinus | reverse complement strand
ACCACCCTAACCCTAGCCCCTAACCCTACACCTACCCCTAACTCTAAAACCTAACCCTAACCCTAATAAACCAATAAACCTTCAAGGAAACATGTCAAATATGTAAAAGGATTGTCACCCCTATATATATCTAACCCTCAAAGTCTGGCATGCATGGAGGCCAGATCCCCTCGTACCAGGATTCAGAGAGATGTAACTGGATGGTTTGGTACAGGATTAGGTGTATTAAACACCATAGATCAAGAAGTATTGGTGAATATACTGAGTGCTGTCACATCTGATCTAGGAAAACAAAGTCCTTTTAAGATCATCTTTGCTAACTTTGGCAGAAACACGATCATTAGCAGTTAAATTGTTAACTTTAGTAGCTAATCACACTGCAAATTATTTCACCAAAATTCGTTGACTGTGCTAGTGCCATCCATAAAATATTTGCACTTGCAGTACAATGTCTCAAACCCAACAGTGGGTAGAGTCTGTAGCTGCAGGAATATTAAGAGAAGGAACTTCAGGATTATTAGCACAAGAAGTAAGAGAAATAATAGCTAGAAACAGTTCCATTACACAATTTGAGAAAGATTACCATGCGTGGTGGCAGTTCCTGAATTTCACTTACAACCCTCAACATGAACAAATTGGAACTTATGTACTCACTATCAGTGCAACTAAAGAAAAGACCATCTTTCCTATCCTGACATTAGGAAGCCATACACCAGAATGTAATTTTCAGACCAAAAGACCATAGTATCTGGGCAAGCTACGATCACACCAAGAAAAGGTGGCAATCAGTTAGTACTGAGGCTAGTACTCCTAAAGGACAATTGGGGTATATCTGTGAAAATGCTGTAGTAGAAAATAAAGATTTATGTTTAGATACTGAGAATAGTTTGGGAACCTCTGAGATGCTTCCCCATTCTAAATCCCAATCACAAGTCTACTATGTAGGAAATGGGTGTGAATGTGTTAGGACTTTTTGTGCTAATTTTTCTATAGATGCTTGTCATGAAATCACAAATGGTACTAATTTTTGTGTATGTAATTTTACTCGAATCACAGGCTGTGATTTGATTTTACGTTCCAGTGACTACTAGACAATTGATTGAAGCTGATTATATAATGTATCATGATGTGCCAAAATTACAGTTACAAATGAACATTAATCTTTTCAAAGCAATGCTCAAATATCCTGATATAGAAAAACCGGTCTAAGAAGTAAAGAGAACGACTAAACTCTGGCAAGTGGAACACAACACTGAGAGCATAAAAACTGTTTTAACCAAAGCGGAAAAAGTGGGAGAACACCACCGGTGGGACATCTTTACCGGATACTCCCCTACGGCATCACAAGTGTTCCACTATTTGCTATATCCAATAATGGTTTTAGGAGCTAGCATGATTATACTACTGATCCTAATTATTTGGCTATGGCACAAATCAAGCATCATGGTTAGAAAGATGCAGATAATGTCGGCTGTTATGCATACCTACCAAAATCCATTGGAACTTGACGAAGGAATTCGTAAATTCTAAACAAAAATTGGGGAATGATATAGGAGGCTAGGCCCAAAAGAGTTAACTAAGAGATTTGGGCCTGCAAACAAGTTACCAATATCCAAAATGATCTCTACCCTTTCTGTTCTACTCACTGGACCAAAGATTAAGAGAATAATACAAGAACATGCAATAGGCCTAGAGGCAAAAAATTAGAAATACAGCAGGATCGGGTAGACATTTGAAGAGAAGAAATAGGCCTGGAGCCAGGACCTTTTCCAAGCTTCAGTGAGCGGGTCAAGAACAATGGAAAGGAAGAAGGGTCAAGCTGAGGAAGATGTGTTAGAGACCTTTACCTTATGGAGGAAGATGGGAACGACCCCTCGAAATGGAGTACCAAGAGAAGCACCGCCCCAAGCTTCGCGTATCCTCCGCCTATTTTTAATATGTATTGATAGATGTTGTAATAGTTTGAATATGCATTTAATCACATCTGAAAATGTATACAAGTGCTGATTTTCTGAGGAACTGGCGAGCAAGTTTTTCCATCAATAGCTGGCTTGCTCCCAGCGCTGCTAACAAATACCTTTGCTGGTCAAAAGATAAAAAGTCTCTGAGCAGTTTGCCGGACCGGCTTTGCGGATTCACTTCCACCCTCAAGGCAAGGTCAGATCCTTCTTCCTGTCCAAAGAGAAAAGATCTTCATGAGCCAGAGAAGAAAGAAAGGTGCAAGGAAGGTGTAAGGAAACCATGGGTCAGGAGAAGTTAGGAACACACGTTGCAGCTGACTGCAGTATGACTAGGCTTGTGCTGCCCTGTGCTGTGTAATGTCACTTTGCATACTCTCACAAGCCTGTGCTCTGCTTAGGACAGAATCTTCTTGGTTTCATAGGGGCGTTAATTTGCTCCGCAGTACAACGAATAAACCGAGTTGTGTATTTATAAGAAAGCTCCAAAACGATGGTGTCAATGATTCGGCGTCTGCCACGGAGCAGAGCCACGTGCCCATGAGGGGGCCAGGAGAGTCAGAGGATGGTGGAAATACGGTCTCCTAACACCGGCAGCTCTCTGAACCCTTTAGAATTGCGTGCCAGAATCTCGGGGCTGTGGAAAGGGAACTGCCGGTAGAAATGGATAAACTCACCTATCCTTATGTTCCTTATCCTCCCAGTACAAATGCAGACTCCTCACCTTCCTGTAAATGTGTTATCTCTGCTCTGATATCAAAGAGGTCAGGAGAACACCGGCATAGGGAAGGTGAGCTTGATGCTGTTCTTCCACCTGGGAAGACTGTGAAAACCTCAGGACCCTCCACCTGCTTAGAAGTCCCTTTTAGGCATTGAGGAGGTGCAGCACTTCCAGCGGAATGCTCTTACTCTTACCATTATCATCATTCCATCGTTTTTCTCCTCCTCATGAATGTTTTGTAAGGGAAAGGACATTTTAGACTTAACCAAATTGAACAGAATATTTCCTGTTGTGTGATGGGTGCCTGGGATCGCTGGGGAGTTGATCTAAGAAGGGGCTGGGAGTAAGGGTCTCCATCTGTCAAGACCCCAGACCTTAAGCTGCCCTTTCAGATGGGTGGACCAGGGCTCTCCCAGCACCACCACTGGCACGAAACACTCAGGTGGTTGCGCCGTGTGCTCCCTTCTTGTGCTTTATTATCACCTACTGAGTGTTCATCCTGTTCCCTTCTCAACCCTCAGAATATTCCCTACGGTTTTTGCTGTCTTTGCCACCGTTGGGGCTGGGATATCCAGCAGCCCTGCTGGAACCACCTTCCTCTCTCGCACTGTGCATTTTCCCAGCAGAGAAAGGCACAGCCAGAGACCCTGGGCTGCTGCAAAGCAAGTCTCATCTCCTGGCGAGCTGGGAGAGAGGCATTGTTCCTAGGCAGATGAAGAAGGACAACGGAGAAGACACAGAGGAGGAGGAGACACTTGTTCTCCGAGGAAGCGGCAAGCAGTACAGAGAGCAAAGAGCAAAGCACGGGAAGATGTGAAAGGTGTAGTAGGGAATAAGGCATGAAGCTCCCAAAAGCGCAGCAGTGGGTGTGAAGCAGAGCAGGCGATTGCAACTGGGGAGAGGACAGCAGTGCGAGCTGACAGGGAACAGCCCCTCCCCAAAAGTGAAGCTCCAGAGCCAGGCATAGCTCAGAATGCCATCGGCTGATGGAGCCACAGGGGCTACTGCTGGGGGAGGGAGAAACCCAAAGGGGTTCAGGCACAGAAACAACAGTACATTTCTCTTCCGTCCTGCTTCCTTTGATCCCCAAGAGAGTCGTTTCTGGCAGCTCTCTTCTCTGGACAGGAAGGTGATTTCTAACGCTCTCAGCAGACAGGCAGGTTGGTCTCAGCATGAATTTCGGCTATCTCGTCCTTAATTTCTGCCTTGGTCACCTCTTCTCTACAGTGCCGCCGGCAGAGCCAGAGGACGGTGGAAAGACGATCTCCCGGCAACGGCAGGCGCCCGCAGACAGCAGCACGGTTGGCGCCCGCAGCTCTCTGGACCCTTTAGCAGCGCGTGCCAGGAGCTCGGGGCTGTGGACCGAGAGCTGCCGGTAGAAATGGATAAAATGACAGATCCGTATGTTGGGGTGTGCGCACTTGATGGTGATTTCACTGCCCTCGGTGGTCTCTCCCAATGGGTCCTGCTGCACCTGGCCTCTGCCGGCAGACATTGGCGGGTTGATAAAGAAGGTAAGCCGTAAGAAGTGCTTTTCGCACTGGATGTTGTTTCCCAGAAGAAAGGGCGCAGAAGCAGTAGGGACCATACAGAGAAGAATTTTAAGAGGATGTCAATGTGTGCAGTAGTGGAAGTGTCCATTAGTATTTGCTGGAGAGATGAGTGCGGGAAAGAGAGGTGGACCTATGAAGTCCTTGGTTCCAGGAGACCCTACAGTGTTGTAGTGGGTTGACCTTGCCTGGATGCCAGGTGCCCACCAATCCACTCTATCGCTGCCCTTCCCAGCCAGACAGGAGAGACAGAATAAGATGGAAAATGACTTCTACCTTGAGATCAGGCACTTTATTACAGCAAAAGTTAAAGTTTGTGCATTCATAAGTGAAGAGGAAAATAAAAAGATTTATTCTCTACTTCCCTTCAGCAGCCACGCCTGGCCACTTCACGGGAAGCAGGGCTTCACCACACAGAGAGGTCGCTCAGAAGGTAAGTATTTCAAAAAAATGGATTTCTCCTATTTCCTGTTCCTTTCCTGAGCTTTTTTAGGGAGGAAGTTGACGATGTGGATGCTGCACCAGCCCTGCTCAGCAGTTGCCAAAGCACTGGTGTGATTAACCCCTTTGCATCTCCCAATGCAAAGCACAGCACTGGAACGGCTGCAGGGACAAAATGAACTCCAGCTCAGACAGACCCAACACACGTGGGATTCTGAAATGTCTCAGGGTTCGTTTGGTTCCACGATGCCCCCCGTGTCACCGTGACGCAGCTCTCAGACCTGGTAGTAGAAAAATAAATCAAAAAATTCAGAAGAAATCATCTTAAAGTCATGCTAAGCCTGTCTTCTACAGTCCAGAATCTACATATGTGTGACTGCAGATACTTGGGATGAGGGTAGATGCTCAGAAAAATCCATGGGTTTGAGCTACAAAACCTGTCCCAAAGTTTTCACTGCATTTTCCTCCTTGGACACTTCCTGATGCCCCAAGGAAGCTCATGTCCAACAGCAGCTCCATCCCCCAGTTCCTCCTCCTGGCTGCAGCTCTGGCACTTCTGCTTCTTCCTGGGCATCTCCCTGGCTGCCCTCCTGGCCAACGGCCTCATCCTCAGCGCTGTAGCCTGCCACCACCAGCTGCACACCCACCCACAGGGACTTCTTCCTGCTCCACCTCTCCCTCACACACCTGGGCTGCATCTGCACCACTGTCCCCAAAGCCATGGTCAATTCCCTCTGGAACACCAGGAGCATCTTCTACTCAGGATGAACTGCACAGGTGTTTTTTGTTTTTCTTCTTGATCACAGCGCAGGTTGCCCTTTTCACCATCATGTTCTACGACCACTACGTGGCCATCTGCAAAACCCTTCACTACAGGACCCTCCTGGGCAGCAGAGCTTGTGCCCATGTGGCAGCAGCTGCCCGGGCCACTGGGAAGTGGGTCTGGCCCTGGGGTTGCAGGAACTGCCGCCTGAGTTGATGATCTTCTGAGCAGTCCAGACACACAGTCACTGTTCCTGTCCTCTATTTCCTCCCTTTCTTGCTGCAGGACCAGAAACGACTGCGCTGCTCTGCTGGGCTGGGGCGGGGCACAGAGATGGGGGGACCGGGGAGGGGTTGGACTGGGCAGTTCCAGGGAGTAGAAAACCCCAACGTTCATCTGAAGTGTAGGAGCGGGTAGGGTGGGAGCACTCCATGGCTGAGGTGGCTCCAGGCTCCGGAAGTGGCAGCAGGAGCCCAGGGAGACATGGTCTGCAATGAACTGCCTATGCGTGTGCGAGGGAAGGACTCGTGTCTCTGAGCACTCCCAGTGTGTGTGAGCAGTGCATCAGTCCAGCTCAGGTGTGGACACCTCTCAGAGCCCTGACACACAGCCGTGTGTGTGACTCCAGGAAAACCCCCACTGTGCCAGGGAGTTACTAGATCCTTTGCTGTCATCCTCCTGGTGTCCTGTGTAATGATGAAACTAGAAAAGGTGATCATCATACCCCGTTAATTTTCTAAGAGGACAAATGTCACTGTTGGAAAGAAGTGTCACTGAAGATGTGAGAAGAGGGTGAATATCGTTGTTTCCTTCAGCCTGTTCCACAGCAGGTTCCCCTGGAGCCCCAGGGACACCTGCAGGGAACCCAGACGCGCAGAGAAAGGGCTGCCTTTGGTTCTTGCTGTGCTGCTCAGCTGGGCCGGGCTCCTGGTACACAGGGAGCTCCTGGTAAGCGGGGAGCACTGCAGAGAGACAGCTCTGCCCAGGAACAGCTCCTCTGCACAGCCCACAGTAGGGCCGAGGGCACTGCCTGTAGCCACAAGAGAAGAGAAGCAAGGCAGAGGGAGGTTAAAGGCAGCGGAAAGATGGGAGTTGTTCAGCTGAGACTTCCCTTGGGGACACTGCTTCACACTCCTCTGCAGAGTGAGTCTACAGGTGCAGGGCAATGTCGTTTGTGTTCCTGGAGGAATCTCCTAAAACTACCACATCCCACAGCCTCGCGCATCTGTCAGGACTCTCCCAGTTTCTCTGTTGCACAGGAGGACGATGTTCTCCAGGGCAGGCCTTCCCTGCAGCACCGTCAGAGGGACAGTGCAGGTGGGCTCCTTCTGCCAGCGATGGCTGCGGGGTGGGAAGGTGGTGATGCAGCCAGAGGTGCCCGGGGCTGTCATGCAGAGCAGGGTCCCTGTGCTCCGGGGTTCTTCGTGTCAGGGCAGGGACTTTGCTGCCTGCCAGGGTCAGGCATCATCCTGCCTGGGTAGTTGCCCACACCTCTGCAGGGAGAAGCTGTCGGTGGGGGAGGGATCACAGAATGGGGGAGAGGTCACAGAGTGGGGGGAGGCCACAGAGTGGGGGAGGGGCCATAGAGTGGGGGAGGGGGTCACAGAGTGGCAGGGAGGGGCCATAGAGTGGGGGAGGGGTCATAAAGTGTGGGAGGGGTCACAGAGTGGGGAGGGATCACAGAGTGGGGGAGAGGCCATAAAGTGGGGGAGGGGTCACAGAGTGGGGGAGGGGCCACGGGATGGGGCAGGGGCCACGGGATTGGGGAGGGGCAACAGAGTGGGGGAGGGGTCACAGAGTGGGGGAGGGGTCTGAGGGTGGGGAAGGGGTCACAACCCAGACCCGGGGGGGGCAGGGTAGTGACGCCAGGGAGGGAGAGGGGTCAGGGGGTGGAAAGGGGTCTCACCTGATCCCGGGGCCATCGGGTCCATGGTTGGGCCGAACCCCGTGGGGACACCCAAGTTTTTCCCAAATTTCCCCTCATTTTTCCCAATTTTTCATCCATTTTTCCCAAATTTTCCACTTTTTTCCCAAATTCCCCCAATTATTTTCCAAATTCCTCCTATTTTTCCCAAATTCCTCCATTTTTCTCAATTCCATCCATTTTTCCCAAATTTCCCCCATTTTTTCCCCATTTTTCCCAAATTTCCCCCCATTTTTCACAATTTCTCCCAAATTTTCCCCAATTTTTCATCCAATTTTTCCCAAATTCCCCCATTTTTTCTCAATTCACCCCATTTCTCCCAAATTTCTTCATTTCCCCCAAGTTCCACCATTTTCCCCCAATTTTTTCCCAAACTCCCCTAATTTTTCCCAATTTTCCCTTATTTTTTGTGATTTTTCACCTGTTTTCCCCAAATTTCCAACTTTTTTCCCAATGTTCCTTGCATTTCCTCTCAAAATACCCCATCTTCCCAAATTTCTGAGTTTGTCCCCAAAATTTCCGTCCTTTTTCCCAAATTCTCCCCATTTCTCCCACTCCCCCATTTTCCCACTTTTTTCCCCAATTTTCCCTCATTTTCCCTGAAATTCCTGCTTTTTCCCAAATTTCCGTCCATTTTTTCCCACTGGGGAAATTTGGAAAACTGGGCGCCCAAAAATCCAGGAAAATGGGGACAAATGGGGGGGAAATGGGGGAAAAATATGGAGAAAAATATGGGAAAATATGGAAAAAATTGGGGGGGAAATTGGGAAAATGGGAAAAAACCTGGGAAAATGTAGAAAAAATGGGGGAAAAAAAAGAAAATGGGGGGAAAAAGGGGGAAAAAGTGTGAAATTCTGGAAAAAATGAGGGGTTGAAAACAGGAAACAACAACCATTATCCCCAGGAAAGAAAGAATGGAAACCTTTGCTTTTTTTGCAGTTCATGTGTCAACCTGGAGACTCCTTGGGCAGCAAGAGCTTTCTGTGTTGGCCCCTTTGCTGTGGGAGGAATCCTGGTCCGTATGCAATTTTGGGAGTTGGGCTGGCACTTGAGAGGCAGGGTTGAAAACATGAAACAACAACCCTTATCCCCAGGAAAGAAACACTGGAAGATTTGGTTTTGTGGTGCAGTTGGTGGGCCAGGCTATGTACTCTATGAGCAGCAAGCACTTTTTGTGCTGGTACCTTTGATCTGTGAGGAATCTTCATCCATACGCAATTTTGGGAGCCTGGCTGGTAGTTGGGAGGCAGGGCTGGAAACAGGAAACAACAGTCCTTATCCCCAGGAAAGAAGGACTGGAAGTTTTATCTTTTTGTTGCAGTGGGTTTGCCAGTATAAAGACTCCTTGGGCAGCAAGAGATTTCTTTGCTGGCACCTTTCTTGTGGGAGGAATCTTCGTCCGTATGCAATTTTGGGAGTCTGGCTGGCATTTGGGAGGCAGGGCTGAAAACAGGAAACAGCAGCCCTTCTGGTCAGGAAAGAAAGACCGGAAGCTGTGGTTTTGTGGTGCAGTTCGTGTGTTAACCTGGGGACTCCTTGCACAGCACGAGCTTTACTTGCTGGCACCTTGGTTCTGGGAGGAATCTTCAATTGTATGCAATTTTGAGAAAACGGTTGGCAGCTTGGAAGCAGGACTGAAAACCCTAAGTCTAACCCTAAGCCTAACCCTAACCCTAACCCTAACCCTAACCCTAACCCTAACCCTAACCCTAACCCTAACCCTAACCCTAACCCTAACCCTAACCCTAACCCTAACCCTAACCCTAACCCTAACCCTAACCCTAACCCTAACCCTAACCCTAACCCTAACCCAACACTAGCCCTAACTGAAAACCCTAACCCTAACTAAACCTAACCCTAACCCTAACCCTAAACCCTAACCGAAACTAACCCAAAACCTAACCCTAACCCTAACGCTAACCCTAATGCTAACCCTAACCCTAAACTCTACCCCCTAACCCTAACCCTAACGCTAACCCTAACCCCAACCCTAACCCTAAAGTCTAACCCTAACTAACCCTAACCCTAACCCTAACTCCTAACCCTAACCCTAAACCCTAATCCTAAACCCACACCGTAACTAACCCTAACCCTAAGCCTAAGCCTAACCCTAACCCTAACCCTAACCCATAACCCTAATCGTAACCCTAACCCTAACCCTAACCCGAATCCTAATCCTAACCCTAAACCCTAACCCTAACCCTAACCCTAAACCTAACCCTTAACCTAACCCTAACCCTAACCCTAACCCTAACCCTAAAATCTAACCCTTACTTGCTCTAACACTAAATCTAACACAAACTCTAACCTTAACCCTAAACGCTAACCCTAAAAAACCCTAACACAAACCCTAACCCTAACCAACCCGAACCCGAACCCGAACCCGAACCCTAACCCTAAACCTAACCCTAACCCAAACCCAGAACCGTAACCCTAACTAACCCGATCCCTCACCCTAACCCTTAAACCTAACCCTTCCTAAACCTAACCCTAACCCTAACCTCAACCTTAACCCTAACCCTAAATCTAACCCAAACCCTAACCCAAACCCTAACCCAAACCCAAACCCTAAACCTAACCCTAACCCTAACCTTAACCCTAACCCTAACACTCACCCTAACACTACCACTAACTAACCCTAACCCTAACCCTAACCCTAAATCAAACCCAAACCCTAACCTTAACCCAAAATGCAAACCCTAACTACCCCTAACCCTAACCCTAACCCTAACCCTAACCAACACTAAACGTAACACTAACCCTAACCCTAACCCAAAACCGTAACCCTAACAAACCCGAACCCTCACCCTAACCCTAAAACCTAACCCTTACTAACCCTAACCCTAACCCTAAGTCTAACCCTAACCCTAACCCAAACCCTAACCCTAACCCTAACCCAAACCCTAACCCTAACACAAACCCTAACCGTAAACCCTAAACATAACTAACCCTAAACCTAAGCCGAAACCTAACCCTAGCACCTAAACCTAACCCTAACCGTAACCATAACTAACTCTAACCCTAACCCTAACCCCAAACTCAAACCCTAGAAAACCCTAACCCTAACCCTAAACCCTAAATACGCAACCTAACACTAACCCTAACCCAAACCCTAACCCTAACCCTAATCCCTAAATCCTAAACCCTGACCCTAACCCTAAACCCTAAACCTAACCCTAACCTTTACCCTAACCCTAACCCTTACAAACCCTAACATTAACTCTAACCCTAACCCTAAACCACAAAACCTAAACCCTAAACCCTGACCCTAACCCTAAACACCAACCCTAAAACCAAACCATAACCCGAAACCTAAACACTAAACCCTAAATCAAAAACCTGACCCTAACCCTAAACCCAAAACCTAACCCTAATCCTAACCCTAACCCTAACCCTACCCCTAAACCCTCACCCTAACCCTAACCCTAACACTAACTCCTAACCCTTACACTAAACCCTAATCCTAAACCCTAACCGTAACTAACACTAACCCTAAGCCTAAACCCTAACCCTAACTCCAGCCCCTAACCCTAACCCTAACCCTAACCCTAACCCTAACTCTAGCCCCTAACCCTAACCCTAACCCTAAACCCTAACCCTAAACCCTAACCCTAACCCCAACCAAAACCCTAAACACCAATGCCTAACCCTAACCCTAATCCTAACCCTAACCCTAACCTTAACATTAACCCTGAACACTAAACCAAAACACTAACCATAAACCCAAACCCTAACCCTAACCCAAACTCTAACCGTAAACCCTAAACCTAACAAACCCTAAACCTAACCCGAAACCTAACCCTAGCACCTAAGCCTAACCCTAACCCTAACCCTAACTAACTCTAACCCTAACCCTAACCCTAACCCTAACCCTAACCCCAACCCTAACCCTAACCCTAACCCTAACCCTAACCCTAACCCTAACCCTAACCCGAACCCTAACCCTAAACCCTAAACCCTGACCCTAACCCTAAACCCTAAACCTAACCCTAACCTTTACCCTAACCCTAATCCTTACTAACCCTAACATTAACTCTAACCCTAAGCCTAAACCCTAAACCCTAAACCCTAAACCCTGACCCTAAACCTAAACCCCAACCCTAAAACCTAACCCTAACCCGAAACCTAAACACAAAACCCTAAATCATAAAACCTGACCCTAACCCTAAACCCAAAACCTAACCCTAACCCTAACCCTAACCCTAAACCATAAACCCTAAACCCTAACCCTACACCTAAACCCTCATCCTTACCCTAACCCTAACCCTAACCCTAACGCTAACCCTAACACTAACCCTAACCATAAACCCTACCCCCTAACCCTAACCCTAACGCTAACCCTAACCCCAACCCTAACCCTAAAGCCTAACCCTAACTAACCCTAAACCCTAACCCTAACTCTAGCCCCTAACCCTAACCCTAACCCTAAACCCTAACCCTAAACCCTAACCCTAACCCTAATCAAAACCCTAAACCCCAATTCCTAACCCTAACCCTAATCCTAACCCTAACCCTAACCTTAACATTAACCCTGAACACTAAACCAAAACACTAATCATAAACCCAAACCCTAACCCTAACCCAAACCCTAACCGTAAACCCTAAACCTAACTAACCCTAAACTTAACCCGAAACCTAACCATAGCACCTAAACCTAACCCTAACCCTAACCCTAACCCTAAACCCTAAACCCTGACCCTAAACCTAAACCCTAAACCTAACCATAACCTTTACCCTAACCCTAACCCTTACTAACCTTAACATTAACTCTAACCCTAACTCTAAACCACAAAACCTAAACCCTAAACCCTGACCCTAACCCTAAACCACAACCCTAAAACCTAACCCTAACCCTAAGCCTAAACCCTAAACCCTAAATCATAAAACCTGACCCTAACCATAAACCCAAAACCTAACCCTAACCCTAACCCTAACCCTAAACCCTAAACCGTAAACCCTAACTCTAAACCCTAATCCTAACCGTAACCATGAACCCTAAACCAAATCCTAAACCCAACCATAAACCCTTAACCTAAAGCCTAAACCTAAACCCTAAGCCTAACCCTAATCCCTAACCCCTACCCTAACCCTTACGCTAACCCTAACCCTAACCCTAACCATAACCTTAACCCTTGCCTACCCTAACCCTAACCCTAACCCTAATCCATAACCCTAATCCTAACCCTAACCCTAACACTAACCCTAAACATAACCCTAATACTAACCGTAACCCAAAACCCTAACCCGAACCCTAACCCTAACCCTTACCCTAGACCTACTCCTAACCCTAAACCCTAAACCCTAACCCTAAGCCTAACCCTAACCCTAACCCTAACCCTAACCCTAACCCTAACCCTAAACACTAACCCCTAACCCCTAACCCTAACACTTACACTAAACCTAACCCAAACCCTAAACCCTAACCCCTAACCCTAAAACCTAACCCCTAAACCTAAGCCTAACTCTAACCCTAATCCTAACCCTAACCTTAACCCTAAACCTAACCCTAACCCTAACCTTAACCCTAACCCTAACCCTAAAACCTAACCCTTACTAGTCCTAACCCTAAATCGAAACGAAACGCTAACCTTAACCCTAAACGCTAACCCTAAGTAACCCTAACCCTAACCATAACCTAACCAACACTAACCCTAACCCTAACCCTTACCCTAACCCTAAACCTAACCCGAACCCAAACACAAAATGGTAACCCTAACTAACCCGAACCCTCACCCTAACCCTAAAACCTAACCCTTACGAACCCTAGCCGTAACCCTAACCCTAACCCCTAAAACCTAACCCCTAACCCTAACCCTTCCACTAAACCTAACCCTAACCCTACACCCTAAACCTAAACCCTAACTCTAAACCCTAATCCTAACCCTAACCATAAACCCTAACCCTATTCCTAAGCCCAAATCAAAACCCTAAACCTAAAGCCTATCCCTAAACCCTAACCCGAACCCTAATCCCTAACCCCTACCCTAACCCTTACCCTAACCCTAACCCTAACCCTGAACCCTAAACCCTAACCCTAACCCTAACCCTAATCCCTAACCCCTAACCCTAACGCTTACCCTAAACCTAACCCTAACCCTGAACCCTAAACCCTAACCCAAACCCTAACCCTAACCCTAACCCTAACCCTAACCCTAACCCTAACCCTAACCACCCTAACCCTAACCCCTAACTCCTAACCCTAACCCTAACCCTTAAACCAAACCCTAACCCTAACCCTAACTCTAACCTTAACCTTAATCCCTGGTACGAGGGGATCTGGCCTCCATGCATGCCAGACTTTGAGGGTTAGATATATATAGGGGTGACAATCCTTTTATATATTTGACATGTTTCCTTGAAGGTTTATTGGTTTATTAGGGTTATGTTAGGGTTAGGTTTTAGAGTTAGGGTTAGGGTTAGGGGTTAGGGTTTGGGTTCGATTTAGGGTTAGGACTAGTAAGGGTTAGGTTTTAGGGTTAGGGTTAGGGTTAAGGTTAGGGTTAGAGTTAAGTTTAGGGTTAGGGTTAGGATTAGGGTTAGGGTTAGGCTTAGGTTTAGGGGTTAGGGTTTAGGGTTAGGGGTTAGGGTTTAGGGTTTGGGTTAGGTTTAGTGTAAGTGTTAGGGTTAGGGGTTAGGGCTTAGGGTTTAGGGTTAGGGTTAGGGTTAGGGTTTAAGGAAAGGGTTAGGGTTAGGATTAGGGTTATGGTGAGTTAGGGTTAGGGTTTAGGGTTAGGGTTAGGGGTTAGGGTTTAGGGGTTAGGGTTAGGGTTAGGGTTAGGGTTAGGGTTAGTAAGGGTTAGGTTTTAGGGTTAGGGTGAGGGTTCGGGTTTGTTAGGGTTACGGTTTTGGGTTAGGGTTAGGGTTAGTGTTACGTTTAGTGTTGGTTAGGGTTAGGGTTAGGGTTAGGGTTAGGGGTAGTTAGGGTTTGCATTTTGGGTTGAGGTCAGGGTTTGGGTTTGATTTAGGGTCAGGGTTAGGGTTAGGGTTAGTTAGTGGTAGTGTTAGGGTGAGGGTTAGGGTTAGGGTTAAGGTTAGGGTTAGGGTTAGGTTTAGGGTTTGGGTTTGGGTTAGGGTTTGGGTTAGGGTTTGGGTTAGATTTAGGGTTAGGGTTAAGGTTGGGGTTAGGGTTAGGGTTAGGGTTAGGAAGGGTTAGGTTTAAGGGTTAGGGTGAGGGATCGGGTTAGTTAGGGTTACGGTTCTGGGTTTGGGTTAGGGTTAGGGTTCGTTAGGGTTAAGGTTAGGGTTAGGGTCAGGGTCAGGTTTTGGGTTAGGGTTAGGGTTAGGGTTAGTGTTGAGGGTTAGGGTTAAGTTTAGGGTCAGGGCTAGGGTTAGGTTTAGCTGTTAGGGTTAGGATTAGGGTTATTGTTAGGGTTAGGATTAGGGTTAGGGTTAGGGTTAGGGTTATGGTTAGGGTTAGGGGTTAGTGTTTAGGGTTAGGGGTTAGGGTTAGGGTTAGGGTGAGGTTTATTTTAAGTGTTAGGGTTAGGGGTTAGGGTTTAGGGTTAGGGTTAGGTTTAGTGTAAGTGTTAGGGTTAGGGGTTAGGGTTTAGGGTTACGGTTAGGGTTAGGGTTAGGGTTAGGGTTAAGGTAGGGGTTAGGGATTAGGGTTTAGGTTTAGGGTTTAGGGTTAGGGTTAGGTTTAGTGTAGGGGTTAGGGTTAGGGGTTAGGGTTAAGGGGTTAGGGTGAGGGTTACGGTTAGGGTTAGTAAGGGTTAGGTTTTAGGGTTAGGGTGAGGGTTCTGTTTAGTTAGTATTACGGTTTTGGGTTTGGGTTAGGCTTAGGTTTAGGGTTAGGGTTCGGGTTCGGGTTAGGGTTAGGGTTGGTTAGGGTTAGGGTTTGTGTTAGGGTTTTTTAGGGTTAGCGTTTAGGGTTAAGGTTAGAGTTTGTGTTAGATTTAGTGTTAGGGCAAGTAAGGGTTAGATTTTAGGGTTAGGGTTAGGGTTAGGGTTAGGTTAAGGGTTAGGTTTAGGGTTAGGGTTAGGGTTAGGGTTTAGGGTTAGGATTAGGATTCGGGTTAGGGTTAGGGTTAGGGTTACGATTATGGTTATGGGTTAGGGTTAGGGTTAGGGTTAGGCTTAGGCTTAGGGTTAGGGTTAGTTACGGTGTGGGTTTAGGATTAGGGTTTAGGGTTAGGGTTAGGAGTTAGGGTTAGGGTTAGGGTGAGGGTTTAGGGGTAGGGTTAGGGTTTAGGGTTTAGGGTTTAGGGTTAGGGATGGGGTTAGGTTTTGGGTTTAGGGTTAGGGTCAGGTTTTATGATTTAGGGTTTAGTGTTTAGGTTTCGGGTTAGGGTTAGGTTTTAGGGTTGGGGTTTAGGGTTAGGGTCAGGGTTTAGGGTTTAGGTTTTGTGGTTTAGGGTTAGGGTTAGAGTTAATGTTAGGGTTAGTAAGGGTTCGGGTTAGGATAAATGTTAGGCTTAGGTTTAGGGTTTAGGGTTTAGGGTTAGGGTCAGGGTTTAGGGTTTAGGGTTAGGGTTTGGGTTAGGGTTAGGGTTAGGGTTAGGGTTGGGGTTAGGGTTAGGGTTAGGGTTACGATTAGGGTTATGGGTTAGGGTTAGGGTTAGGGTTAGGCTTAGGCTTCGGGTTAGGGTTAGTTACGGTGTGGGTTTAGGATTAGGGTTTAGGGTTAGGGTTAGGAGTTAGGGTTAGGGTTAGGGTTAGGCTTAGAGTTAGGGTTAGGGTTTAGGGTTAGTTAGGGTTAGACTTTAGGGTTAGGGTTGGGGTTAGGGTTAGCGTTAGGGTTAGGGTTAGGGGGTAGGGTTTAGGGTTAGGGTTAGCATTAGGGTTAGCGTTAGGGTTAGGGTTAGGTTTTGGGTTAGTTTCGGTTAGGGTTTAGGGTTAGGGTTAGGGTTAGGTTTAGTTAGGGTTAGGGTTTTCAGTTAGGGCTAGTGTTGGGTTAGGGTTAGGGTTTTCAGTTAGGGCTAGTGTTGGGTTAGGGTTAGGTTTAGGGTTAGGGTTAGGGTTAGGGTTAGGGTTAGGGTTTGGTTTAGGGTTATGGTTAGTGTTAGGGTTAGGGTTAGGGTTAGGGTTTGTTAGGGTTAGGGTTAGGGTTAGTTAGGGTTAGGGTTTTGGGTTAGGGTTATGGTTAGGGTTAGGCTTAGGGTTAGGCTTATGGTTTTCAGTCCTGCTTCCAAGCTGCCAACCGTTTTCTCAAAATTGCATACAATTGAAGATTCCTCCCAGAACCAAGGTGCCAGCAAGTAAAGCTCGTGCTGTGCAAGGAGTCCCCAGGTTATCACACGAACTGCACCACAAAACCACAGCTTCCGGTCTTTCTTTCCTGACCAGAAGGACTGCTGTTTCCTGTTTTCAGCCCTGCCTCCCAAATGCCAGCCAGACTCCCAAAATTGCATACGGACGAAGATTCCTCCCACAAGAAAGGTGCCAGCAAAGAAATCTCTTGCTGCCCAAGGAGTCTTTATACTGGCAAACCCACTGCAACAAAAAGATAAAACTTCCAGTCCTTCTTTCCTGGGCATAAGGACTGTTGTTTCCTGTTTCCAGCCCTGCCTCCCAACTACCAGCCAGGCTCCCAAAATTGCGTATGGATGAAGATTCCTCACAGATCAAAGGTACCAGCACAAAAAGTGCTTGCTGCTCATAGAGTACATAGCCTGGCCCACCAACTGCACCACAAAACCAAATCTTCCAGTGTTTCTTTCCTGGGGATAAGGGTTGTTGTTTCCTGTTTTCAACCCCTCATTTTTTCCAGAATTTCCCACATTTTTCCCCCTTTTTCCCCCCATTTTCTTTTTTTTCCCCCATTTTTTCTACATTTTCCCAGGTTTTTTCCCATTTTCCCAATTTCCCCCCCAATTTTTTCCATATTTTCCCATATTTTTCTCCATATTTTTCCCCCATTTCCCCCCCATTTGTCCCCATTTTCCTGGATTTTTGGGCGCCCAGTTTTCCAAATTTCCCCAGTGGGAAAAAATGGGCGGAAATTTGGGAAAAAGCAGGAATTTCAGGGAAAATGGGGGAAAATTGGGGAAAAAAGTGGGAAAATGGGGGGGTGGGAAAAATGGGGAGAATTTGGGAAAAAGGACGGAAATTTTGGGGAAAAACTCAGAAATTTGGGAAGATGGGGTATTTTGAGGGGAAATGCAAGGAACATTGGGAAAAAAGTTGGAAATTTGGGGAAAACAGGTGAAAAATCACAAAAAATAAGGGAAAATTGGGAAAAATTAGGGGAGTTTGGGAAAAAATTGGGGAAAAATGGTGGAACTTGGGGGAAATGAAGAAATTTGGGAGAAATGGGGTGAATTGAGAAAAAATGGGGGAATTTGGGAAAAATTGGATGAAAAATTGGGGAAAATTTGGGAGAAATTGTGAAAAATGGGGGGAAATTTGGGAAAAATGGGGAAAAAATGGGGGAAATTTGGGAAAAATGGATGGAATTGAGAAAAATGGAGGAATTTGGGAAAAATAGGAGGAATTTGGAAAATAATTGGGGGAATTTGGGAAAAAAGTGGAAAATTTGGGAAAAATGGATGAAAAATTGGGAAAAATGAGGGGAAATTTGGGAAAAACTTGGGTGTCCCCACGGGGTTCGGCCCAACCATGGACCCGATGGCCCCGGGATCAGGTGAGACCCCTTTCCACCCCCTGACCCCTCTCCCTCCCTGGCGTCACTACCCTGCCCCCCCCGGGTCTGGGTTGTGACCCCTTCCCCACCCTCAGACCCCTCCCCCACTCTGTGACCCCTCCCCCACTCTGTTGCCCCTCCCCAATCCCGTGGCCCCTGCCCCATCCCGTGGCCCCTCCCCCACTCTGTGACCCCTCCCCCACTTTATGGCCTCTCCCCCACTCTGTGATCCCTCCCCACTCTGTGACCCCTCCCACACTTTATGACCCCTCCCCCACTCTATGGCCCCTCCCCCACTCTGTGACCCCTCCCCCACTCTATGGCCCCTCCCCCACTCTGTGGCCTCCCCCCACTCTGTGACCTCTCCCCCATTCTGTGATCCCTCCCCCACCGACAGCTTCTCCCTGCAGAGGTGTGGGCAACTACCCAGGCAGGATGATGCCTGACCCTGGCAGGCAGCAAAGTCCCTGCCCTGACACGAAGAACCCCGGAGCACAGGGACCCTGCTCTGCATGACAGCCCCGGGCACCTCTGGCTGCATCACCACCTTCCCACCCCGCAGCCATCGCTGGCAGAAGGAGCCCACCTGCACTGTCCCTCTGACGGTGCTGCAGGGAAGGCCTGCCCTGGAGAACATCGTCCTCCTGTGCAACAGAGAAACTGGGAGAGTCCTGACAGATGCGCGAGGCTGTGGGATGTGGTAGCTTTAGGAGATTCCTCCAGGAACACAAACGACATTGCCCTGCACCTGTAGACTCACTCTGCAGAGGAGTGTGAAGCAGTGTCCCCAGGGGAAGTCTCAGCTGATCAACTCCCATCTTTCCGCTGCCTTTAACCTCCCTCTGCCTTGCTTCTCTTCTCTTGTGGCTACAGGCAGTGCCCTCGGCCCTACTGTGGGCTGTGCAGAGGAGCTGTTCCTGGGCAGAGCTGTCTCTCTGCAGTGCTCCCCGCTTACCAGGAGCTCCCTGTGTACCAGGAGCCCGGCCCAGCTGAGCAGCACAGCAAGAACCAAAGGCAGCCCTTTCTCTGCCCGTCTGGGTTCCCTGCAGGTGTCCCTGGGGCTCCAGGGGAACCTGCTGTGGAACAGGCTGAAGGAAACAACGATATTCACCCTCTTCTCACATCTTCAGTGACACTTCTTTCCAACAGTGACATTTGTCCTCTTAGAAAATTAACGGGGTATGATGATCACCTTTTCTAGTTTCATCATTACACAGGACACCAGGAGGATGACAGCAAAGGATCTAGTAACTCCCTGGCACAGTGGGGGTTTTCCTGGAGTCACACACACGGCTGTGTGTCAGGGCTCTGAGAGGTGTCCACACCTGAGCTGGACTGATGCACTGCTCACACACACTGGGAGTGCTCAGAGACACGAGTCCTTCCCTCGCACACGCATAGGCAGTTCATTGCAGACCATGTCTCCCTGGGCTCCTGCTGCCACTTCCGGAGCCTGGAGCCACCTCAGCCATGGAGTGCTCCCACCCTGCCCGCTCCTACACTTCAGATGAACGTTGGGGTTTTCTACTCCCTGGAACTGCCCAGTCCAACCCCTCCCCGGTCCCCCCATCTCTGTGCCCCGCCCCAGCCCAGCAGAGCAGCGCAGTCGTTTCTGGTCCTGCAGCAAGAAAGGGAGGAAATAGAGGACAGGAACAGTGACTGCGTGTCTGGACTGCTCAGAAGATCATCAACTCAGGCGGCAGTTCCTGCAACCCCAGGGCCAGACCCACTTCCCAGTGGCCCGGGCAGCTGCTGCCACATGGGCACAAGCTCTGCTGCCCAGGAGGGTCCTGTAGTGAAGGGTTTTGCAGATGGCCACGTAGTGGTCGTAGAACATGATGGTGAAAAGGGCAACCTGCGCTGTGATCAAGAAGAAAAACAAAAAACACCTGTGCAGTTCATCCTGAGTAGAAGATGCTCCTGGTGTTCCAGAGGGAATTGACCATGGCTTTGGGGACAGTGGTGCAGATGCAGCCCAGGTGTGTGAGGGAGAGGTGGAGCAGGAAGAAGTCCCTGTGGGTGGGTGTGCAGCTGGTGGTGGCAGGCTACAGCGCTGAGGATGAGGCCGTTGGCCAGGAGGGCAGCCAGGGAGATGCCCAGGAAGAAGCAGAAGTGCCAGAGCTGCAGCCAGGAGGAGGAACTGGGGGATGGAGCTGCTGTTGGACATGAGCTTCCTTGGGGCATCAGGAAGTGTCCAAGGAGGAAAATGCAGTGAAAACTTTGGGACAGGTTTTGTAGCTCAAACCCATGGATTTTTCTGAGCATCTACCCTCATCCCAAGTATCTGCAGTCACACATATGTAGATTCTGGACTGTAGAAGACAGGCTTAGCATGACTTTAAGATGATTTCTTCTGAATTTTTTGATTTATTTTTCTACTACCAGGTCTGAGAGCTGCGTCACGGTGACACGGGGGGCATCGTGGAACCAAACGAACCCTGAGACATTTCAGAATCCCACGTGTGTTGGGTCTGTCTGAGCTGGAGTTCATTTTGTCCCTGCAGCCGTCCCAGTGCTGTGCTTTGCATTGGGAGATGCAAAGGGGTTAATCACACCAGTGCTTTGGCAACTGCTGAGCAGGGCTGGCGCAGCATCCACATCGTCAACTTCCTCCCTAAAAAAGCTCAGGAAAGGAACAGGAAATAGGAGAAATCCATTTTTTTGAAATACTTACCTTCTGAGCGACCTCTCTGTGTGGTGAAGCCCTGCTTCCCGTGAAGTGGCCAGGCGTGGCTGCTGAAGGGAAGTAGAGAATAAATCTTTTTATTTTCCTCTTCACTTATGAATGCACAAACTTTAACTTTTGCTGTAGTAAAGTGCCTGATCTCAAGGTAGAAGTCATTTTCCATCTTATTCTGTCTCTCCTGTCTGGCTGGGAAGGGCAGCGATAGAGTGGATTGGTGGGCACCTGGCATCCAGGCAAGGTCGACCCACTACAGCATTGTAGGGTCTCCTGGAACCAAGGACTGTTGGGACACTGGGGGAACTCACAGAATCAAGCGGCCGTTGTGACACTGTCCTGCATCATGGAAGCAAATGTTCCCTGGGAAACTACAGAAAAGCAGGGAATTACGGGACGTCATTGGGATGTGCAGGACCTCATGGAATTAAACAAACCCTGGGATATCTTTGGAACCTCAGAAATCAAAGGTGTAAAACAAAAGAATTAAACCCATTGGCCAGAAACCATTGGATGGAATATTTCTTTAAGATGCCAGTTGGGGATTCGTGGGGGTACTCTGCCATGCATGAATCAAAGAATCAGTATAAATTTTGGACTATAAATACAGTGATACTTGAAAGACCCTTCCCTTCACAAGCAGTCCAGAGTTATGTGATGATTTTGCGGTCAAATAGGATCTGGGATTTTATTCGTGGAGCAAGACTGCCGACTAGCGTCCATTTCTTCCGGAAAGGGCAGTCATTTTCGCAGAGTGGTCTTCTCACTTCGCAGGCCTCTTAGCATCTCTGATTGATCTATCCGACCTCTAATCCCAAAAATAAATGTTCTAGGACCAGCTAAGACATGTGTCTTATGACTTCTCATTTGCTTAAACAATGTTTAATTGACTTTCTTCTTAAAGAGAACAATCTCTCTCTCCTAAAATTAATTGTAATCATAAAAGAAAAGACCACTACCACGCCTAGTAAGCAAATCCCTTTGTCCATTAGGATTTTTTGTCTAAGAAAAACGTCTTATTTCCTAAGTCATTTAGAAAGGAAATCCTCTCATTTCTGTGCCATTGTGACAATATGGGGCCCCAGGTAACACCTGGAACACTGAACACTGCAGATTCCTATGGAATCAAGGGACTATTTTGACATTCCAGGGTCTCATGGAAGAGGGAGGCCCCGCAGAGAGATTCCAAATCAGAGGTTTGGGCAATCGTCAACCAGAGGAAGTTCAACAAGGGGATGTGCCGGATTCTGTCATCGGGATGGGGCAACCCTGGATGTACGGACAGACTGGGAATGACATGCTGCATAGCAGCGCTGGAAAATGACTTCTGGGGTCCTGGTGGATGGCCAGTTGGCCAAGAGTCAGTGGTGCCCTGACAGGGGCTCACCGCTTGGTCAAACAAGGGTTTTCAGACACAGGAGTCCTTCCGTTGCACACCACGCAGAGAGTTCATGGCAGCAGTGGCAGTATCTTCTCGGGTTCCTGCTGCCACGCCCGGAGCCTGGATGTACTTCAGTCCTTGTGGGGTGCCACTATCAGAGATACCCCACAGCCTGAGGGGCATTTACAGTTTAGTACTGTAAATGCAAAGTGAAACAGAGACACTCTTTGCCCCACCTAACTTCAAGGCTCCCGCAGGAGACTGATGGCATCTGTACTTGCTCAGGGTCATCTCCCCGCACCACTACCAGGTAGGTGCTCAAGACTTGTCTGTGCAATGCAAACAGAGAAAACTTCTTTGGTCCTTCCGTGTCTCTCCAGAGAAGGCTAAAGAACCTCTGTGGGCTCGGTGAGAACTCAATGCTGGAAGTAATGATTCTATTGTGCGTGGCAAACAAGAGTGTTTGTCAGGTATGAGATGAATGCCCTGGGGACCTTACCGGGGTTTTCCAGTGCTCATGGCAACAGATCACACCCTACCCTGGTGGTCCTTCTTGTCCTCCTACGGAGTTGGGTGATAACGATGGGAAAGAGAATGAACTTTTGTACTGTGCCGCTGAGTGCCCTTAAACTTGCTGCATATATGCTGCTTCCAGCACATCCAGTTCAGGTGTGACAGGCTGTTCCCTGCTCCGAGGAGCAAGAGGAGCAGGAGGAGGGACACAGCAGAACTCACTTACAGAGACTGCTTCTCCATGAAGTCCAAAGCAGGTGGGAGATGCCACGCCAGGTCCGATCTTTCTCTGGGGAAGGTGCTTCTCCCACGCACTGCCTCCCCGTAACACTGGGGCCACAGCCCCTGAAAAAAGCCAAGTGGTCTTTGTCTCCCGCAGAAGTGCTCCTGCTGCCAGCAGGGATGCTCCCCGGGACAGGTCAGGAGAGGCTGAGCCCGCGGTGCTGAGCCCGCGGTGCTGAGCCCGGAGGGACGTTCTGCCTCTCGTGCTTTTCGACCATTCTCACAAGCGCGTGCCCTGGAGGAAAATTCAGGTGTCTCCACGTGCCGACAGACGAGGGATGTGAGGGAAGAGACGATGGCGGTGAAATGAGCTCATGGTCTGTCAATCTTGAGCTCCCCGATACCAACCCCCACCCCTGCCACCCAGCCCGACCCCGCCGCCTCCGCGGTGCAGAGTCCCGAGAGCCGGCTCGCTGCCGCCGCTCTCGCCAGGCGTCCTCATCCAGCCCGCACCCGATGAGAGTCCGAGCGGCGCCGGCGCCGGGCTCAGCCGCGGGCCGGAATTGTCGGAGGAGGGCAGGGGAGGGAGAGGAGGTGAAGAGCAGGCGGCTCGCCCGGAGCAGAGATCCGGGGCTGGCGGGGCAGCGAGACGCCGGGCGGTTGATCGGCGGTGCTGGACTGGCGGTGCTGGCCGCGGTTCTGCTCTGTGCGCAGGGCTGGCGGCCGCGGACCGTGGGAGTCGGCGCAGCCGGCGGGGTGGCCCTGCATGTGCCTCGAGGCTGCCGTCCTGCCTGGCAGGTTCTTCACAGAGCTCTGCCCCCGAACTATCCTCACGTCCCTCCCTCCCTCTGCTCCATAAAGCATTCCCTCGGAACACTCCTGGCTTTTTTCTTTGTCAAACCGTTCCTCTTTCCTTGACTTACTCTCTGTCCTTCAGAGAACTCTTGCAGTCCGTCCTTCCCCTTTCCTACTTTTCTTCCTCTCTTTGCTTTGCTTAGTAAAGCCCCTTTCCATTCTTCAGTGACTTCATAGGTCCACCTCTCTTTCCCGCACTCATCTCTCCAGCAAATACTAATGGACACTTCCACTACTGCACACATTGACATCCTCTTAAAATTCTTCTCTGTATGGTCCCTACTGCTTCTGCGCCCTTTCTTCTGGGAAACAACATCCAGTGCGAAAAGCACTTCTTACGGCTTACCTTCTTTATCAACCCGCCAATGTCCGCCGGCAGAGGCCAGGTGCAGCAGGACCCATTGGGAGAGACCACCGAGGGCAGTGAAATCACCATCAAGTGCGCACACCCCAACATACGGATCTGTCATTTTATCCATTTCTACCGGCAGCTCTCGGTCCACAGCCCCGAGCTCCTGGCACGCGCTGCTAAAGGGTCCAGAGAGCTGCGGGCGCCAACCGTGCTGCTGTCTGCGGGCGCCTGCCGTTGCCGGGAGATCGTCTTTCCACCGTCCTCTGGCTCTGCCGGCGGCACTGTAGAGAAGAGGTGACCAAGGCAGAAATTAAGGACGAGATAGCCGAAATTCATGCTGAGACCAACCTGCCTGTCTGCTGAGAGCGTTAGAAATCACCTTCCTGTCCAGAGAAGAGAGCTGCCAGAAACGACTCTCTTGGGGATCAAAGGAAGCAGGACGGAAGAGAAATGTACTGTTGTTTCTGTGCCTGAACCCCTTTGGGTTTCTCCCTCCCCCAGCAGTAGCCCCTGTGGCTCCATCAGCCGATGGCATTCTGAGCTATGCCTGGCTCTGGAGCTTCACTTTTGGGGAGGGGCTGTTCCCTGTCAGCTCGCACTGCTGTCCTCTCCCCAGTTGCAATCGCCTGCTCTGCTTCACACCCACTGCTGCGCTTTTGGGAGCTCCATGCCTTATTCCCTACTACACCTTTCACATCTTCCCGTGCTTTGCTCTTTGCTCTCTGTACTGCTTGCCGCTTCCTCGGAGAACAAGTGTCTCCTCCTCCTCTGTGTCTTCTCCGTTGTCCTTCTTCATCTGCCTAGGAACAATGCCTCTCTCCCAGCTCGCCAGGAGATGAGACTTGCTTTGCAGCAGCCCAGAGTCTCTGGCTGTGCCTTTCTCTGCTGGGAAAATGCACAGTGCGAGAGAGGAAGGTGGTTCCAGCAGGGCTGCTGGATATCCCAGCCCCAACGGTGGCAAAGACAGCAAAAACCGTAGGGAATATTCTGAGGGTTGAGAAGGGAACAGGATGAACACTCAGTAGGTGATAATAAAGCACAAGAAGGGAGCACACGGCGCAACCACCTGAGTGTTTCGTGCCAGTGGTGGTGCTGGGAGAACCCTGGTCCACCCATCTGAAAGGGCAGCTTAAGGTCTGGGGTCTTGACAGATGGAGACCCTTACTCCCAGCCCCTTCTTAGATCAACTCCCCAGCGATCCCAGGCACCCATCACACAACAGGAAATATTCTGTTCAATTTGGTTAAGTCTAAAATGTCCTTTCCCTTACAAAACATTCATGAGGAGGAGAAAAACGATGGAATGATGATAATGGTAAGAGTAAGAGCATTCCGCTGGAAGTACTGCACCTCCTCAATGCCTAAAAGGGACTTCTAAGCAGGTGGAGGGTCCTGAGGTTTTCACAGTCTTCCCAGGTGGAAGAACAGCATCAAGCTCACCTTCCCTATGCCGGTGTTCTCCTGACCTCTTAGATATCAGAGCAGAGATAACACATTTACAGGAAGGTGAGGAGTCTGCATTTGTACTGGGAGGATAAGGAACATAAGGATAGGTGAGTTTATCCATTTCTACCGGCAGTTCCCTTTCCACAGCCCCGAGATTCTGGCACGCAATTCTAAAGGGTTCAGAGAGCTGCCGGTGTCAGGAGACCGTATTTCCACCATCCTCTGACTCTCCTGGCCCCCTCATGGGCACGTGGCTCTGCTCCGTGGCAGACGCCGAATCATTGACACCATCGTTTTGGAGCTTTCTTATAAATACACAACTCGGTTTATTCGTTGTACTGCGGAGCAAATTAACGCCCCTATGAAACCAAGAAGATTCAGTCCTAAGCAGAGCACAGGCTTGTGAGAGTATGCAAAGTGACATTACACAGCACAGGGCAGCACAAGCCTAGTCATACTGCAGTCAGCTGCAACGTGTGTTCCTAACTTCTCCTGACCCATGGTTTCCTTACACCTTCCTTGCACCTTTCTTTCTTCTCTGGCTCATGAAGATCTTTTCTCTTTGGACAGGAAGAAGGATCTGACCTTGCCTTGAGGGTGGAAGTGAATCCGCAAAGCCGGTCCGGCAAACTGCTCAGAGACTTTTTATCTTTTGACCAGCAAAGGTATTTGTTAGCAGCGCTGGGAGCAAGCCAGCTATTGATGGAAAAACTTGCTCGCCAGTTCCTCAGAAAATCAGCACTTGTATACATTTTCAGATGTGATTAAATGCATATTCAAACTATTACAACATCTATCAATACATATTAAAAATAGGCGGAGTATACGCGAAGCTTGGGGCGGTGCTTCTCTTGGTACTCCATTTCGAGGGGTCGTTCCCATCTTCCTCCATAAGGTAAAGGTCTCTAACACATCTTCCTCAGCTTGACCCTTCTTCCTTTCCATTGTTCTTGACCCGCTCACTGAAGCTTGGAAAAGGTCCTGGCTCCAGGCCTATTTCTTCTCTTCAAATGTCTACCCGATCCTGCTGTATTTCTAATTTTTTGCCTCTAGGCCTATTGCATGTTCTTGTATTATTCTCTTAATCTTTGGTCCAGTGAGTAGAACAGAAAGGGTAGAGATCATTTTGGATATTGGTAACTTGTTTGCAGGCCCAAATCTCTTAGTTAACTCTTTTGGGCCTAGCCTCCTATATCATTCCCCAATTTTTGTTTAGAATTTACGAATTCCTTCGTCAAGTTCCAATGGATTTTGGTAGGTATGCATAACAGCCGACATTATCTGCATCTTTCTAACCATGATGCTTGATTTGTGCCATAGCCAAATAATTAGGATCAGTAGTATAATCATGCTAGCTCCTAAAACCATTATTGGATATAGCAAATAGTGGAACACTTGTGATGCCGTAGAGGAGTATCCGGTAAAGATGTCCCACCGGTGGTGTTCTCCCACTTTTTCCACTTTGGTTAAAACAGTTTTTATGCTCTCAGTGTTGTGTTCCACTTGCCAGAGTTTAGTCGTTCTCTTTACTTCTTAGACCGGTTTTTCTATATCAGGATATTTGAGCATTGCTTTGAAAAGATTAATGTTCATTTGTAACTGTAATTTTGGCACATCATGATACATTATATAATCAGCTTCAATCAATTGTCTAGTAGTCACTGGAACGTAAAATCAAATCACAGCCTGTGATTCGAGTAAAATTACATACACAAAAATTAGTACCATTTGTGATTTCATGACAAGCATCTATAGAAAAATTAGCACAAAAAGTCCTAACACATTCACACCCATTTCCTACATAGTAGACTTGTGATTGGGATTTAGAATGGGGAAGCATCTCAGAGGTTCCCAAACTATTCTCAGTATCTAAACATAAATCTTTATTTTCTACTACAGCATTTTCACAGATATACCCCAATTGTCCTTTAGGAGTACTAGCCTCAGTACTAACTGATTGCCACCTTTTCTTGGTGTGATCGTAGCTTGCCCAGATACTATGGTCTTTTGGTCTGAAAATTACATTCTGGTGTATGGCTTCCTAATGTCAGGATAGGAAAGATGGTCTTTTCTTTAGTTGCACTGATAGTGAGTACATAAGTTCCAATTTGTTCATGTTGAGGGTTGTAAGTGAAATTCAGGAACTGCCACCACGCATGGTAATCTTTCTCAAATTGTGTAATGGAACTGTTTCTAGCTATTATTTCTCTTACTTCTTGTGCTAATAATCCTGAAGTTCCTTCTCTTAATATTCCTGCAGCTACAGACTCTACCCACTGTTGGGTTTGAGACATTGTACTGCAAGTGCAAATATTTTATGGATGGCACTAGCACAGTCAACGAATTTTGGTGAAATAATTTGCAGTGTGATTAGCTACTAAAGTTAACAATTTAACTGCTAATGATCGTGTTTCTGCCAAAGTTAGCAAAGATGATCTTAAAAGGACTTTGTTTTCCTAGATCAGATGTGACAGCACTCAGTATATTCACCAATACTTCTTGATCTATGGTGTTTAATACACCTAATCCTGTACCAAACCATCCAGTTACATCTCTCTGAATCCTGGTACGAGGGGATCTGGCCTCCATGCATGCCAGACTTTGAGGGTTAGATATATATAGGGGTGACAATCCTTTTATATATTTGACATGTTTCCTTGAAGGTTTATTGGTTTATTAGGGTTAGGGTTAGGTTTTAGAGTTAGGGTTAGGTTTAGGGTTAGGGGTTAGGGTTAGGGTGGTTAGGGTTAGGGTTTGGGTTAGGTTTAGGCGTTAGGGTTAGGGGTTCGGGTTTAGGGTTAGTGTTCGGGTTAGGGTTAGGGTTAGGGTTTAGGGTTAGCCTTTAGGTTTAGGGTTTATGGTTGGGTTTAGGAATAGGGTTGGGGTTTATGGTTACGGTTAGGATTTGGGTTTAGAGTTAGGGTTTAGGTTTAGGGTTTAGCGTTAGAGTTAGGTTTAGTGTAAGGGTTAGGGTTAAGGGTTAGGGTTTAGGGGTTAGGGTTAGGGTTACGGTTAGGGTTAGTAAGGGTTAGGTTTTCGGGTTAGGGTGACGGTTCTGGTTAGTTAGTATTGCGGTTTTGGGTTTGGGTTAGGGTTAGGGTTAGGGTTAGGGTTAGGGTTAGGGTTCGGGTTCGGGTTCGGGTTACGGTTAGGGTTAGGGTTAGGGTTCCGACTAGTGTTATGGTTAGGTTTAGGGTTAGGGTTAGGGTGAGGGTTAGGGTTAGTGTTAGGGTAAGGGTAGGCGAGGGTTAAGGTTAGAGTTAGGGTTAGTGTTAGGGTTTGGTTTACGGGTTAGGGTTAGGAGTTAGGGGTTAGGGTTAGGATGGTTAGGGTTAGGGTTATGGTTAGGGTTAGTGTTAGGGTAAGGGTAGGCGAGGGTTAAGGTTAGAGTTAGGGTTAGGGTTAGGGTTTGGTTTACGGGTTAGGGTTAGGGTTAGGAGTTAGGGGTTAGGGTTAGGATGGTTAGGGTTAGGGTTAGGGTTAGGGTTAGGGTTAGGGTTAGGGTTAGGGTTAGGGTTAGGGTTAGGCTAAGCGTTAGGGTTAGGGGTTAGGGATTATGGTTAGGGTTAGGGTTAGGGTTTAGGGTTCAGGGTTAGGGTTAGGGTTAGGGTAAGGGTTAGGGTAGGGGTTAGGGATTAGGGTTAGCTTTTGGGTTTAGGGTTAGGCTTTAGGTTTAGGGTTTTGATTTGGGCTTAGGAATAGGGTTAGGGTTTATGGTTAGGGTTAGGATTAGGGTTTAGTTTTAGGGTTTAGGTTTAGGGTGTATGGTTAGGGTTAGGTTTAGTGGAAGGGTTAGGGTAGGGGTTAGGTTTTAGGGGTTAGGGTTAGGGTTACGGCTAGGGTTCGTAAGGGTTAGGTTTTAGGGTTAGGGTGAGGGTTCGGGTTAGTTATGGTTACCGTTTTGGGTTTGGGTTGGGATTAGGTTTAGGGTTAGGGTAAGGGTTAGGGTTAGGGTTAGTGTTGGTTAGGTTATGGTTAGGGTTAGGGTTAGTTAGGGTTTGCGTTTAGGGTTAAGGTTAGGGTTTGGGTTCGATTTAGGGTTAGGACTAGTAAGGGTTAGGTTTTAGGGTAAGGGTTAGGGTTAAGGTTAGGGTTAGGGTGAGGTTTAGGGTTAGGGTTAGGATTAGGGTTAGGGTTAGGTTTAGGTTTAGGCGTTAGGGTTTAGGGTTAGAGGTTAGGGTTTAGGGTTTGGGTTAGGTTTAGTGTAAGTGTTAGGGTTAGGGGTTAGGGCTTAGGGTTTAGGGTTAGGGTTAGGGTTAGGGTTAGGGTTAGGGTTAGGGTTAGGGTTAGGGTTAGGGTTAGGGTTAGGGTTAGGGTTAGGGTTAGGGTTTAGGGTTTAGGGTTAGGACTAGGTCTATGGTAAGGGTTAGGGTTAGGGGTTAGGGGTTAGGGGTTAGGGATTAGGTTTAGGGTTAGGGTTTATGGTTAGGCTTTCAGTTTAGGGTTTAGGGTTAGGCTTTGGATTAGGGTTAGGGTTAGTGTTTATGGTTAGGGTTAGACTTAGCGTTTAGAGTTAGGGTTTAGGTTTAGGGTTTAGGGTTAGGGTTAGGTTTAGTGTAAGGGTTAGGGTTAGGGCTTAGGACTTAGGGGTTAGGGTTAGGGTTAGGGTTGGGGTAAGGTTTAGGGTTCGGTTTAGGGTTAGGTTTATGGTTAATTAGGGTTAGGGTTAGGGTTTAAGGTAAGGGTTAGGGTTAGGATTAGGGTTATGGTGAGTTAGGGTTAGGGTTTAGGGTTAAGGTTAGGGGTTAGGGTTAGGGTTAGGGTTAGGGTTAGGGTTAGGGTTAGGGTTAGTAAGGGTTAGGTTTTAGGGTTAGGGTGAGGGTTCGGGTTTGTTAGGGCTACGGTTTTGGGTTAGG
>NW_021938621.1:37500-50000 GCF_001715985.3 Manacus vitellinus | reverse complement strand
GGGAAAAATAGGAGGAATTTGGAAAATAATTGGGGGAATTTGGGAAAAAAGTGGAAAATTTGGGAAAAATGGATGAAAAATTGGGAAAAATGAGGGGAAATTTGGGAAAAACTTGGGTGTCCCCACGGGGTTCGGCCCAACCATGGACCCGATGGCCCCGGGATCAGGTGAGACCCCTTTCCACCCCCTGACCCCTCTCCCTCCCTGGCGTCACTACCCTGCCCCCCCCGGGTCTGGGTTGTGACCCCTTCCCCACCCTCAGACCCCTCCCCCACTCTGTGACCCCTCCCCCACTCTGTTGCCCCTCCCCAATCCCGTGGCCCCTGCCCCATCCCGTGGCCCCTCCCCCACTCTGTGACCCCTCCCCCACTTTATGGCCTCTCCCCCACTCTGTGATCCCTCCCCACTCTGTGACCCCTCCCACACTTTATGACCCCTCCCCCACTCTATGGCCCCTCCCCCACTCTGTGACCCCTCCCCCACTCTATGGCCCCTCCCCCACTCTGTGGCCTCCCCCCACTCTGTGACCTCTCCCCCATTCTGTGATCCCTCCCCCACCGACAGCTTCTCCCTGCAGAGGTGTGGGCAACTACCCAGGCAGGATGATGCCTGACCCTGGCAGGCAGCAAAGTCCCTGCCCTGACACGAAGAACCCCGGAGCACAGGGACCCTGCTCTGCATGACAGCCCCGGGCACCTCTGGCTGCATCACCACCTTCCCACCCCGCAGCCATCGCTGGCAGAAGGAGCCCACCTGCACTGTCCCTCTGACGGTGCTGCAGGGAAGGCCTGCCCTGGAGAACATCGTCCTCCTGTGCAACAGAGAAACTGGGAGAGTCCTGACAGATGCGCGAGGCTGTGGGATGTGGTAGCTTTAGGAGATTCCTCCAGGAACACAAACGACATTGCCCTGCACCTGTAGACTCACTCTGCAGAGGAGTGTGAAGCAGTGTCCCCAGGGGAAGTCTCAGCTGATCAACTCCCATCTTTCCGCTGCCTTTAACCTCCCTCTGCCTTGCTTCTCTTCTCTTGTGGCTACAGGCAGTGCCCTCGGCCCTACTGTGGGCTGTGCAGAGGAGCTGTTCCTGGGCAGAGCTGTCTCTCTGCAGTGCTCCCCGCTTACCAGGAGCTCCCTGTGTACCAGGAGCCCGGCCCAGCTGAGCAGCACAGCAAGAACCAAAGGCAGCCCTTTCTCTGCCCGTCTGGGTTCCCTGCAGGTGTCCCTGGGGCTCCAGGGGAACCTGCTGTGGAACAGGCTGAAGGAAACAACGATATTCACCCTCTTCTCACATCTTCAGTGACACTTCTTTCCAACAGTGACATTTGTCCTCTTAGAAAATTAACGGGGTATGATGATCACCTTTTCTAGTTTCATCGTTACACAGGACACCAGGAGGATGACAGCAAAGGATCTAGTAACTCCCTGGCACAGTGGGGGTTTTCCTGGAGTCACACACACGGCTGTGTGTCAGGGCTCTGAGAGGTGTCCACACCTGAGCTGGACTGATGCACTGCTCACACACACTGGGAGTGCTCAGAGACACGAGTCCTTCCCTCGCACACGCATAGGCAGTTCATTGCAGACCATGTCTCCCTGGGCTCCTGCTGCCACTTCCGGAGCCTGGAGCCACCTCAGCCATGGAGTGCTCCCACCCTGCCCGCTCCTACACTTCAGATGAACGTTGGGGTTTTCTACTCCCTGGAACTGCCCAGTCCAGCCCCTCCCCGGTCCCCCCATCTCTGTGCCCCGCCCCAGCCCAGCAGAGCAGCGCAGTCGTTTCTGGTCCTGCAGCAAGAAAGGGAGGAAATAGAGGACAGGAACAGTGACTGCGTGTCTGGACTGCTCAGAAGATCATCAACTCAGGCGGCAGTTCCTGCAACCCCAGGGCCAGACCCACTTCCCAGTGGCCCGGGCAGCTGCTGCCACATGGGCACAAGCTCTGCTGCCCAGGAGGGTCCTGTAGTGAAGGGTTTTGCAGATGGCCACGTAGTGGTCGTAGAACATGATGGTGAAAAGGGCAACCTGCACTGTGATCAAGAAGAAAAACAAAAAACACCTGTGCAGTTCATCCTGAGTAGAAGATGCTCCTGGTGTTCCAGAGGGAATTGACCATGGCTTTGGGGACAGTGGTGCAGATGCAGCCCAGGTGTGTGAGGGAGAGGTGGAGCAGGAAGAAGTCCCTGTGGGTGGGTGTGCAGCTGGTGGTGGCAGGCTACAGCGCTGAGGATGAGGCCGTTGGCCAGGAGGGCAGCCAGGGAGATGCCCAGGAAGAAGCAGAAGTGCCAGAGCTGCAGCCAGGAGGAGGAACTGGGGGATGGAGCTGCTGTTGGACATGAGCTTCCTTGGGGCATCAGGAAGTGTCCAAGGAGGAAAATGCAGTGAAAACTTTGGGACAGGTTTTGTAGCTCAAACCCATGGATTTTTCTGAGCATCTACCCTCATCCCAAGTATCTGCAGTCACACATATGTAGATTCTGGACTGTAGAAGACAGGCTTAGCATGACTTTAAGATGATTTCTTCTGAATTTTTTGATTTATTTTTCTACTACCAGGTCTGAGAGCTGCGTCACGGTGACACGGGGGGCATCGTGGAACCAAACGAACCCTGAGACATTTCAGAATCCCACGTGTGTTGGGTCTGTCTGAGCTGGAGTTCATTTTGTCCCTGCAGCCGTCCCAGTGCTGTGCTTTGCATTGGGAGATGCAAAGGGGTTAATCACACCAGTGCTTTGGCAACTGCTGAGCAGGGCTGGCGCAGCATCCACATCGTCAACTTCCTCCCTAAAAAAGCTCAGGAAAGGAACAGGAAATAGGAGAAATCCATTTTTTTGAAATACTTACCTTCTGAGCGACCTCTCTGTGTGGTGAAGCCCTGCTTCCCGTGAAGTGGCCAGGCGTGGCTGCTGAAGGGAAGTAGAGAATAAATCTTTTTATTTTCCCCTTCACTTATGAATGCACAAACTTTAACTTTTGCTGTAGTAAAGTGCCTGATCTCAAGGTAGAAGTCATTTTCCATCTTATTCTGTCTCTCCTGTCTGGCTGGGAAGGGCAGCGATAGAGTGGATTGGTGGGCACCTGGCATCCAGGCAAGGTCGACCCACTACAGCATTGTAGGGTCTCCTGGAACCAAGGACTGTTGGGACACTGGGGGAACTCACAGAATCAAGCGGCCGTTGTGACACTGTCCTGCATCATGGAAGCAAATGTTCCCTGGGAAACTACAGAAAAGCAGGGAATTACGGGACGTCATTGGGATGTGCAGGACCTCATGGAATTAAACAAACCCTGGGATATCTTTGGAACCTCAGAAATCAAAGGTGTAAAACAAAAGAATTAAACCCATTGGCCAGAAACCATTGGATGGAATATTTCTTTAAGATGCCAGTTGGGGATTCGTGGGGGTACTCTGCCATGCATGAATCAAAGAATCAGTATAAATTTTGGACTATAAATACAGTGATACTTGAAAGACCCTTCCCTTCACAAGCAGTCCAGAGTTATGTGATGATTTTGCGGTCAAATAGGATCTGGGATTTTATTCGTGGAGCAAGACTGCCATCTAGCGTCCATTTCTTCCGGAAAGGGCAGTCATTTTCGCAGAGTGGTCTTCTCACTTCGCAGGCCTCTTAGCATCTCTGATTGATCTATCCGACCTCTAATCCCAAAAATAAATGTTCTAGGACCAGCTAAGACATGTGTCTTATGACTTCTCATTTGCTTAAACAATGTTTAATTGACTTTCTTCTTAAAGAGAACAATCTCTCTCTCCTAAAATTAATTGTAATCATAAAAGAAAAGACCACTACCACGCCTAGTAAGCAAATCCCTTTGTCCATTAGGATTTTTTGTCTAAGAAAAACGTCTTATTTCCTAAGTCATTTAGAAAGGAGATCCTCTCATTTCTGTGCCATTGTGACAATATGGGGCCCCAGGTAACACCTGGAACACTGAACACTGCAGATTCCTATGGAATCAAGGGACTATTTTGACATTCCAGGGTCTCATGGAAGAGGGAGGCCCCGCAGAGAGATTCCAAATCAGAGGTTTGGGCAATCGTCAACCAGAGGAAGTTCAACAAGGGGATGTGCCGGATTCTGTCATCGGGATGGGGCAACCCTGGATGTACGGACAGACTGGGAATGACATGCTGCATAGCAGCGCTGGAAAATGACTTCTGGGGTCCTGGTGGATGGCCAGTTGGCCAAGAGTCAGTGGTGCCCTGACAGGGGCTCACCGCTTGGTCAAACAAGGGTTTTCAGACACAGGAGTCCTTCCCTTGCACACCACGCAGAGAGTTCATGGCAGCAGTGGCAGTATCTTCTCGGGCTCCTGCTGCCACGCCCGGAGCCTGGATGTACCTCAGTCCTTGTGGGGTGCCACTATCAGAGATACCCCACAGCCTGAGGGGCATTTACAGTTTAGTACTGTAAATGCAAAGTGAAACAGAGACACTCTTTGCCCCACCTAACTTCAAGGCTCCCGCAGGAGACTGATGGCATCTGTACTTGCTCAGGGTCATCTCCCCGCACCACTACCAGGTAGGTGCTCAAGACTTGTCTGTGCAATGCAAACAGAGAAAACTTCTTTGGTCCTTCCGTGTCTCTCCAGAGAAGGCTAAAGAACCTCTGTGGGCTCGGTGAGAACTCAATGCTGGAAGTAATGATTCTATTGTGCGTGGCAAACAAGAGTGTTTGTCAGGTATGAGATGAATGCCCTGGGGACCTTACCGGGGTTTTCCAGTGCTCATGGCAACAGATCACACCCTACCCTGGTGGTCCTTCTTGTCCTCCTACGGAGTTGAGTGATAACGATGGGAAAGAGAATGAACTTTTGTACTGTGCCGCTGAGTGCCCTTAAACTTGCTGCATATATGCTGCTTCCAGCACATCCAGTTCAGGTGTGACAGGCTGTTCCCTGCTCCGAGGAGCAAGAGGAGCAGGAGGAGGGACACAGCAGAACTCACTTACAGAGACTGCTTCTCCATGAAGTCCAAAGCAGGTGGGAGATGCCACGCCAGGTCCGATCTTTCTCTGGGGAAGGTGCTTCTCCCACGCACTGCCTCCCCGTAACACTGGGGCCACAGCCCCTGAAAAAAGCCAAGTGGTCTTTGTCTCCCGCAGAAGTGCTCCTGCTGCCAGCAGGGATGCTCCCCGGGACAGGTCAGGAGAGGCTGAGCCCGCGGTGCTGAGCCCGCGGTGCTGAGCCCGGAGGGACGTTCTGCCTCTCGTGCTTTTCGACCATTCTCACAAGCGCGTGCCCTGGAGGAAAATTCAGGTGTCTCCACGTGCCGACAGACGAGGGATGTGAGGGAAGAGACGATGGCGGTGAAATGAGCTCATGGTCTGTCAATCTTGAGCTCCCCGATACCAACCCCCACCCCTGCCACCCAGCCCGACCCCGCCGCCTCCGCGGTGCAGAGTCCCGAGAGCCGGCTCGCTGCCGCCGCTCTCGCCAGGCGTCCTCATCCAGCCCGCACCCGATGAGAGTCCGAGCGGCGCCGGCGCCGGGCTCAGCCGCGGGCCGGAATTGTCGGAGGAGGGCAGGGGAGGGAGAGGAGGTGAAGAGCAGGCGGCTCGCCCGGAGCAGAGATCCGGGGCTGGCGGGGCAGCGAGACGCCGGGCGGTTGATCGGCGGTGCTGGACTGGCGGTGCTGGCCGCGGTTCTGCTCTGTGCGCAGGGCTGGCGGCCGCGGACCGTGGGAGTCGGCGCAGCCGGCGGGGTGGCCCTGCATGTGCCTCGAGGCTGCCGTCCTGCCTGGCAGGTTCTTCACAGAGCTCTGCCCCCGAACTATCCTCACGTCCCTCCCTCCCTCTGCTCCATAAAGCATTCCCTCGGAACACTCCTGGCTTTTTTCTTTGTCAAGCCGTTCCTCTTTCCTTGACTTACTCTCTGTCCTTCAGAGAACTCTTGCAGTCCGTCCTTCCCCTTTCCTACTTTTCTTCCTCTCTTTGCTTTGCTTAGTAAAGCCCCTTTCCATTCTTCAGTGACTTCATAGGTCCACCTCTCTTTCCCGCACTCATCTCTCCAGCAAATACTAATGGACACTTCCACTACTGCACACATTGACATCCTCTTAAAATTCTTCTCTGTATGGTCCCTACTGCTTCTGCGCCCTTTCTTCTGGGAAACAACATCCAGTGCGAAAAGCACTTCTTACGGCTTACCTTCTTTATCAACCCGCCAATGTCCGCCGGCAGAGGCCAGGTGCAGCAGGACCCATTGGGAGAGACCACCGAGGGCAGTGAAATCACCATCAAGTGCGCACACCCCAACATACGGATCTGTCATTTTATCCATTTCTACCGGCAGCTCTCGGTCCACAGCCCCGAGCTCCTGGCACGCGCTGCTAAAGGGTCCAGAGAGCTGCGGGCGCCAACCGTGCTGCTGTCTGCGGGCGCCTGCCGTTGCCGGGAGATCGTCTTTCCACCGTCCTCTGGCTCTGCCGGCGGCACTGTAGAGAAGAGGTGACCAAGGCAGAAATTAAGGACGAGATAGCCGAAATTCATGCTGAGACCAACCTGCCTGTCTGCTGAGAGCGTTAGAAATCACCTTCCTGTCCAGAGAAGAGAGCTGCCAGAAACGACTCTCTTGGGGATCAAAGGAAGCAGGACGGAAGAGAAATGTACTGTTGTTTCTGTGCCTGAACCCCTTTGGGTTTCTCCCTCCCCCAGCAGTAGCCCCTGTGGCTCCATCAGCCGATGGCATTCTGAGCTATGCCTGGCTCTGGAGCTTCACTTTTGGGGAGGGGCTGTTCCCTGTCAGCTCGCACTGCTGTCCTCTCCCCAGTTGCAATCGCCTGCTCTGCTTCACACCCACTGCTGCGCTTTTGGGAGCTCCATGCCTTATTCCCTACTACACCTTTCACATCTTCCCGTGCTTTGCTCTTTGCTCTCTGTACTGCTTGCCGCTTCCTCGGAGAACAAGTGTCTCCTCCTCCTCTGTGTCTTCTCCGTTGTCCTTCTTCATCTGCCTAGGAACAATGCCTCTCTCCCAGCTCGCCAGGAGATGAGACTTGCTTTGCAGCAGCCCAGAGTCTCTGGCTGTGCCTTTCTCTGCTGGGAAAATGCACAGTGCGAGAGAGGAAGGTGGTTCCAGCAGGGCTGCTGGATATCCCAGCCCCAACGGTGGCAAAGACAGCAAAAACCGTAGGGAATATTCTGAGGGTTGAGAAGGGAACAGGATGAACACTCAGTAGGTGATAATAAAGCACAAGAAGGGAGCACACGGCGCAACCACCTGAGTGTTTCGTGCCAGTGGTGGTGCTGGGAGAACCCTGGTCCACCCATCTGAAAGGGCAGCTTAAGGTCTGGGGTCTTGACAGATGGAGACCCTTACTCCCAGCCCCTTCTTAGATCAACTCCCCAGCGATCCCAGGCACCCATCACACAACAGGAAATATTCTGTTCAATTTGGTTAAGTCTAAAATGTCCTTTCCCTTACAAAACATTCATGAGGAGGAGAAAAACGATGGAATGATGATAATGGTAAGAGTAAGAGCATTCCGCTGGAAGTGCTGCACCTCCTCAATGCCTAAAAGGGACTTCTAAGCAGGTGGAGGGTCCTGAGGTTTTCACAGTCTTCCCAGGTGGAAGAACAGCATCAAGCTCACCTTCCCTATGCCGGTGTTCTCCTGACCTCTTAGATATCAGAGCAGAGATAACACATTTACAGGAAGGTGAGGAGTCTGCATTTGTACTGGGAGGATAAGGAACATAAGGATAGGTGAGTTTATCCATTTCTACCGGCAGTTCCCTTTCCACAGCCCCGAGATTCTGGCACGCAATTCTAAAGGGTTCAGAGAGCTGCCGGTGTCAGGAGACCGTATTTCCACCATCCTCTGACTCTCCTGGCCCCCTCATGGGCACGTGGCTCTGCTCCGTGGCAGACGCCGAATCATTGACACCATCGTTTTGGAGCTTTCTTATAAATACACAACTCGGTTTATTCGTTGTACTGCGGAGCAAATTAACGCCCCTATGAAACCAAGAAGATTCAGTCCTAAGCAGAGCACAGGCTTGTGAGAGTATGCAAAGTGACATTACACAGCACAGGGCAGCACAAGCCTAGTCATACTGCAGTCAGCTGCAACGTGTGTTCCTAACTTCTCCTGACCCATGGTTTCCTTACACCTTCCTTGCACCTTTCTTTCTTCTCTGGCTCATGAAGATCTTTTCTCTTTGGACAGGAAGAAGGATCTGACCTTGCCTTGAGGGTGGAAGTGAATCCGCAAAGCCGGTCCGGCAAACTGCTCAGAGACTTTTTATCTTTTGACCAGCAAAGGTATTTGTTAGCAGCGCTGGGAGCAAGCCAGCTATTGATGGAAAAACTTGCTCGCCAGTTCCTCAGAAAATCAGCACTTGTATACATTTTCAGATGTGATTAAATGCATATTCAAACTATTACAACATCTATCAATACATATTAAAAATAGGCGGAGTATACGCGAAGCTTGGGGCGGTGCTTCTCTTGGTACTCCATTTCGAGGGGTCGTTCCCATCTTCCTCCATAAGGTAAAGGTCTCTAACACATCTTCCTCAGCTTGACCCTTCTTCCTTTCCATTGTTCTTGACCCGCTCACTGAAGCTTGGAAAAGGTCCTGGCTCCAGGCCTATTTCTTCTCTTCAAATGTCTACCCGATCCTGCTGTATTTCTAATTTTTTGCCTCTAGGCCTATTGCATGTTCTTGTATTATTCTCTTAATCTTTGGTCCAGTGAGTAGAACAGAAAGGGTAGAGATCATTTTGGATATTGGTAACTTGTTTGCAGGCCCAAATCTCTTAGTTAACTCTTTTGGGCCTAGCCTCCTATATCATTCCCCAATTTTTGTTTAGAATTTACGAATTCCTTCGTCAAGTTCCAATGGATTTTGGTAGGTATGCATAACAGCCGACATTATCTGCATCTTTCTAACCATGATGCTTGATTTGTGCCATAGCCAAATAATTAGGATCAGTAGTATAATCATGCTAGCTCCTAAAACCATTATTGGATATAGCAAATAGTGGAACACTTGTGATGCCGTAGGGGAGTATCCGGTAAAGATGTCCCACCGGTGGTGTTCTCCCACTTTTTCCACTTTGGTTAAAACAGTTTTTATGCTCTCAGTGTTGTGTTCCACTTGCCAGAGTTTAGTCGTTCTCTTTACTTCTTAGACCGGTTTTTCTATATCAGGATATTTGAGCATTGCTTTGAAAAGATTAATGTTCATTTGTAACTGTAATTTTGGCACATCATGATACATTATATAATCAGCTTCAATCAATTGTCTAGTAGTCACTGGAACGTAAAATCAAATCACAGCCTGTGATTCGAGTAAAATTACATACACAAAAATTAGTACCATTTGTGATTTCATGACAAGCATCTATAGAAAAATTAGCACAAAAAGTCCTAACACATTCACACCCATTTCCTACATAGTAGACTTGTGATTGGGATTTAGAATGGGGAAGCATCTCAGAGGTTCCCAAACTATTCTCAGTATCTAAACATAAATCTTTATTTTCTACTACAGCATTTTCACAGATATACCCCAATTGTCCTTTAGGAGTACTAGCCTCAGTACTAACTGATTGCCACCTTTTCTTGGTGTGATCGTAGCTTGCCCAGATACTATGGTCTTTTGGTCTGAAAATTACATTCTGGTGTATGGCTCCTAATGTCAGGATAGGAAAGATGGTCTTTTCTTTAGTTGCACTGATAGTGAGTACATAAGTTCCAATTTGTTCATGTTGAGGGTTGTAAGTGAAATTCAGGAACTGCCACCACGCATGGTAATCTTTCTCAAATTGTGTAATGGAACTGTTTCTAGCTATTATTTCTCTTACTTCTTGTGCTAATAATCCTGAAGTTCCTTCTCTTAATATTCCTGCAGCTACAGACTCTACCCACTGTTGGGTTTGAGACATTGTACTGCAAGTGCAAATATTTTATGGATGGCACTAGCACAGTCAACGAATTTTGGTGAAATAATTTGCAGTGTGATTAGCTACTAAAGTTAACAATTTAACTGCTAATGATCGTGTTTCTGCCAAAGTTAGCAAAGATGATCTTAAAAGGACTTTGTTTTCCTAGATCAGATGTGACAGCACTCAGTATATTCACCAATACTTCTTGATCTATGGTGTTTAATACACCTAATCCTGTACCAAACCATCCAGTTAGATCTCTCTGAATCCTGGTACGAGGGGATCTGGCCTCCATGCATGCCAGACTTTGAGGGTTAGATATATATAGGGGTGACAATCCTTTTACATATTTGACATGTTTCCTTGAAGGTTTATTGGTTTATTAGGGTTAGGGTTAGGTTTTAGAGTTAGGGTTAGGTTTAGGGTTAGGGGTTAGGGTTAGGGTGGTTAGGGTTAGGGTTTGGGTTAGGGTTTGGGTTAGGTTTAGGGGTTAGGGTTTAGGGTTAGGGTTTAGGGTTTAGGGTTAGCGTTAGGTTTAATGTAAGTGTTAGGGTTAGGGGTTCGGGTTATGGGTTAGTGTTCGGGTTTGGGTAAGGGTTTAGGGTTCAGGGTTAGGGTTAGGTTTAGGGTAAGGGTTAGGGTTCGGGGTTAGAGATTAAGGTTACGGTTAGGGTTTATGGTTAGGCTTTAGCTTTATTGTTTAGGGTTAGGTTTAGGAATACGGTTAGGGTTTATGGTTAGGGTTAGGCTTAGGGTTTAGACTTAGGGTTTAGGTTTAGGGTTTATGGTTAGAGTTAGGTTAGTGTAAGGGTTAGGGTTAGGGTTAGGGTAAGGGATAGGGTTAGGGTTAGGGTTAGGGTTAGGGTTAGGGTTAGGGTTAGGGTTAGGGTAGGCAAGGGTTAAGCTTAGGGTTATGGTTAGGGTTAGGGTCAGGATTAGGGTTATGGTTAGGTTTAGGGTTAGGGTTAGGGTTATGGTTAGGGTGAGTGGTTTGGGTTAGGGTGGTTAGGGTTAGGGTTACAGGTTAGGGTTTAGGGTTAGGGTTAGGTTTAGTGTAAGTGTTAGGGGTTAGAGGTTAGGGTTAGGGTTAGGGTTTAGGGTTAGCCTTTAGGTTTAGGGTTTATGGTTGGGTTTAGGAATAGGGTTAGGCTTTATGGTTACGGTTAGGATTAGGGTTTAGAGTTAGGGTTTCGGTTTAGGGTTTAGCGTTAGAGTTAGGTTTAGTGTAAGGGTTAGGGTTAAGGGTTAGGGTTTAGGGGTTAGGGTTAGGGTTAGTAAGGGTTAGGTTTTCGGGTTAGGGTGACGGTTCTGGTTAGTTAGTATTGCGGTTTTGGGTTTGGGTTAGGGTTATGGTTAGGGTTAGGGTTAGGGTTTGGGTTCGGGTTCGGGTTACGGTTAGGGTTAGGGTTCCGACTAGTGTTATGGTTAGGTTTAAGGTTAGGGTTTGGGTAAGGGTTAGGGTTAATGTTAGGGTTAGGGTAGGCGAGGGTTAAGGTTAGAGTTAGGGTTAGGGTTAGGGTTAAATTTTAGTGTTAGGGTTAGGGTTAGGAGTTAGGGGTTAGTGTTAGGGTGGTTAGGGTTAATGTTATGGTTAGGGTTCGGGTTCGGGTTAGGGTTAGGGTTAGTGTTAGGATTAGGACTATGGTTATGGTTAGGTTTAGGGTTAGGGTTAGGGTAAGGGTTAGGGTTAGTGTTAGGGTTAGGACTATGGTTATTGTTCGGTTTAGGGTTAGGGTTAGGGTTAGGGTTAGGGTTAGGGTTTGGGTTAGGGTTTAGGTTTCAGGGTTAGGGTTAGGTTTAGGGTTAGGGTTAGGGTTAGGGTTAGGGTTAGGGTTAGGGTAAGGGTTAGGTTAGGGGTTAGGGATTTGTGTTAGGATTAGGGTTTAGGGTTAGGCTTTAGGTTTAAGGTTTTGATTTGGCCTTAGGAATAGGGTTAGACTTTATGGTTAGGGTTAGGATTAGGGTTTAGAGTTAGGGTTTAGGTTTAGGGTGTAGGGTTAGGGTTAGGTTTAGTGGAAGTGTTAGGGTTATGGTTAGGTTTTAGGGGTTAGGGTTAGGGTTACGGCTAGGGTTCGTAAGGGTTAGGTTTTAGGGTTTGGGTGAGGGTTCGGGTTAGTTAGGGTTACCGTTTTGTGTTTGGGTTCGGGTTAGGTTTAGGGTTAGGGTAAGGGTTAGGGTTAGGGTTAGTTAGGGTGAGGATTTAGGGTTTAGGGTTAGGGATAGGGTTTTTTAGGGTTTGAGTTTAGGGTTAGGTTTAGCATTAGAGTTAGTTAGGGTTAGGGTTGGGGTTAGGCTTAGGTGCTAGGGTTAGGTTTCGGGTTAGGTTTAGGGTTAGTTATGTTTAGGGTTTACGGTTATGGTTATAGTTAGGGTTAGGATTAGGGTTATGGTTAGGTTTAGGGCTAGGGTTAGGGTTAGGATTTGGGTTAGGGTAGGCGAGGGTTAAGGTTAGGGTAAGGGTTAGGGTTAGGGTTAGGTTTTAGAGTTAGGGTTAGGTGTAGGGTTAGGGGCTAGGGTTAGGGTGGTTAGGGTTAGAGTTTCGGTTAGGGTTTGGGTTAGGGTTAGCGTTAGGGTTAGGATTAGGATGAGTGG